>NC_030416.2:9639900-9946567 GCF_001660625.3 Ictalurus punctatus
GGAAAGATTATAAATATTTTCAGATTAGTTGTGTCAGTTGTAGGCATATAAGTAAGTTATAAAGTATGTTATAAGGTATAAAGTAATTACTCAAGTTTAATTTTTTTTTCATAACCAGACCGATATTTTTACTTGAGTAATTTTTTTGGATTGCCACTCAAGTGAATTATTACAGTATTCCACTAGCAGTAATTTTTCTCAAGTCAGTGTGGTTTGTACTCTTTCCACTACTGGTTAATAGAGAAATGTTGCACATTGGTATTCATACCTGAGCTGTAACCATGAACGGATTAATTAATTGAATATAGCTTCCCTGTAAAATCCACAGAAAAGACACTGGAGATGCATCATACCATAATTGCTTAGCTTAAGGACTGAATTTTAAATGGATAAAATTATGACCCATTGTAGGCTTATGTAAAGTGTGCTGTAAGTGTCGCAAAGGAGGACTTGCTCAACTTATAAAATCATGAGCACGATTTACTTTATAGAGCACATTACAAAATCATTGAAAATATATTATTAATTCAATAAATCAAAATAGTTAATTAAAAGCGCCTACAACACGGGCACGCATTAGCATCATGACCTTGATTAGACTTTGTCTGTGCAGAATATAAAAAAGAAAAAATATGTTTGTGTCCTGTCCAGTCACTGGCTTCAGCTCTCACACCTTTCTCACCCCTGTCTAAGCTTTATGGTTTCTGCTGCTTTGAAAAAATTGAATGAAGTACTAGACTCCTATTATATGGTTATTTGAATGCTTACCATTTTCTTACCATTAGTTCCCCCTCCTCTTTTTTATTTCTGAAGATGTCTCTAAATTTCTCTTTCATTTTATATCCACCAATTTTATCAGGGTTACTGGTAAGTGCTTGATTTTAAAGGTGAAAAACCCATCTTGGATGCTCCCACTCAAGAAAATTTGGCACCCTTTGAGGCATGAACGTCCATCCATTTTCTGTACTGCTTATCCTATACAGGGTCACTGCGAGTCTGGAGACTATCCCAGGGGTATCCCAGGGGACTTGGGGCACAACTGACACCCTAGACAGGGTGCCAACCCATCGCAGGGCACAATCATACACACACTCAAACAATTTCGTGATGCCAATCAGTCTACAACGCATGTCTTTGGACTGGGGGAGGAAACCGGAGTAAACCCCTGAAGCACAAGGAGAACATGCAAACACAGGGTGGAGGCGCAAATCAAACCCCCAAATCTGGTGGTGCAATACAAACGTGCTAAGCCACCATGTCCCCTGGCATGAACTTGGTCATTTTAATCATCTGAATGGGCCAGGCTTAAGCACCTGTGTGCGCTGACTACATACTGAAATATCTTTTTAACTTAAGTATTTGCTTACTTAAGATGCAAATGTTTAACTCATAATACAGCCCAAACTGAAAAACATTTTTGCTGACTCACTAGCTAGCACATTTAACTAACATAGCATTAGGAGTTGTAATTATTGCAAAATCAGGCACATTTTATGGATGATAGACAGGATGCGACAGAGAGAAAACATATCTTTTCCTAGGATATTGAAAAAGCAAAACAAAATGACACTTAAACTGGTTTAGAGACATGACCATGCAAACACAGTCCCAGTGTCTTAAGTTATGGACCTGCTAAATTTCACTGTGAATCTACTTTACGTAGAACTAGCCTGGCATTCGTCAGTGTGGTTAAAATACCATGTACTGAAAGTGGCACCTGTTATGGTTTAGAACATGTACTGGAGTTACAATACTGAAACTCAACACACTAGATTGAATAACAGTTTCCCTTTTACTAGTACAGCCGCTTCTTATGCAGGAATCAGACGGTCTTAAGAAAACACTGTACTCACTAATTTCCAAGAAACGATTTCTAAACCTTTTAATTAGACACACTTGATCATAAATCAGATACACACATAAAGTAATGAACCTCCAGCCTTTATTTAACAGGTTAAGATAAAGTTTGGGGTCAGGCAGAGGAACAAAGGTGTGAGTCTGGCGAGGGGGTGTGTGAGGGTGTGTTTAATGTGTGCATAGAGGGGTCCATCTTTATTTGCCAGCATAACATCTCTTGGTAAGTATTTGTTTCTAATGTAGATAAAAATAGAAAATATGATACAATTCCTTTTTCCTTTAGTCATCTGAAGGACGGTTAAGGTTACTTTAGAGGATTTGAAACATGGCCTTGTGCCCCTAAGGCGATGATGCAGAAATATATATACGCAGGAGAATCTGAGGACGGTGATGACTCACCTGAAAGGGACGCAGGAACACACAAGTGGACTTGAATCTGAAAATGCCGTCAGATATGTATTTTCAGTGACCATCTTCTATAATAAGCTTTAAGAAAGAACAGGCTTAGAAAATGCTGCAAAATAAAAGCAGGTTAATACTGTGAAAACCCCTCTGATCAAGAGACTTGCAATGAGCGAACCCCAATCGTTCTCCACAGGTAAGTGAATGATTAAAATTCATAGAGATAACGTTTATGATACAGAGAATAATGATACTAGGATATCTCTCTAATGTAACTTTGAAGGCAAGGGATCAAATAGAGGGAGACGATTCAAGCAATGAGATAGTTACAGTTCAATGGAGATGATGGCAACAGTGCAGACAAGGTTATGGTACAAACATAGTGCAGGAGTGTATTGTTACCCAGCACTACAAATGAGAGAGTCCCAAAACATTAATAATACACCGTGTGTGCTCCACTATTCGTTCATAGCAAATGTCAACGCACATTACAGCTGCACAAGGAATCAAAACATGTAAAAGGAAAGGTGAGAGTAGTGGAGAGAAGGAAAGGAAAAGAGGAACTTATATCCAATCTGCATATCACAGCTGTAATGGATCTGTTTGTTTATTTATTTATTTATTTATTTATTTATTTATTTGTTTGTTTATTTATTTATTTATTTGTTTTTAAATCTAACCTCTGTACCTGTTCAATCTGCCTCTTTATTTTCCTTTATCTCCATTTCCCAGAACCTAGATTTGTCCATTTTCCAGAACTACCTGCTAAATTCAGCAACCGTTCAGTTTTCATTTTCATCAAAATTTTATATCAAGAACATGCTGTACATCGCTCTAGCTGCTTGTCATTCATCGCTATCCATTTCTCCCCTTATCATTGTGTATTGTCATGGGTGTTACACTTTAAAAAAACAAAAACATTCTGGTTATGTCAATAGAATAATACAATATTGCCTCACAGCCTTAAGTGAGCGTTGACTTGTGCTCTGACACATAAACAATGACACTGGGCATATATGTATGTGCATATAGCACAATCTATAGCATGTACGCCATAGACTAGGAAAAATGAATCATACTTGAAATTTTTCAGAATAGGTGGAAATAAAATGACTTTTCTCTTAAAGCCATTACTCCTACAGTAGTTAGCAGTCACTTGAGGACGTTGAATGCTTGCTGTCACCCACGCTTGGTGGCGCTCGTGGGTGAAGATGGCTCAATCTAGCAGGCTGCTTACAGAGGAAAACATTGGTTGGCTGGCAGAGTGACGTGTGCTCTCTCCCTGATTGGCTTGCTTATTTTGTCACTCAAATGAGAGGAGGGAGGGTATTAGATGAGAGGTGCTTCACATTTAAAAAATAAAATAAAATAAAATTGCTGTGTGGTTATTGATTGTGTTTAGATATTCCAAAAAAGGTCTCCATAGAAACCTTGAGGATTATGGCTGAAGAGCAGTCACAGTCAGCAAGTCAGACACAAACACACATCTCGGTTCCCTTCGGCGTGAGCCCTCGCTCCTCCCTCCTCGCTCCATCCTGTGATGCGGGGGCGTCTGATTGGTCAGCCAGGCGTGTTAATGACAGTCTTGGACGAGTTCTGAAAGAGAGGCTGGAGGAACATCCCCACTGTGCCAAAGACACACACGAAGATGAAGATCCAGAGAAAGAGCCGATCGATCACCATGGCAACATATTTCCAGTCCTCGCTCACCTGTGAAAGAGATAGCGACAGCAGAGTTAAGACAGTGGGTAGGAAATATGGGGGATTTGGGGCATGTTCAGAAGTGAAACGGAATGTGAAAAATGTGATGAAACATAAGGAGAGAAAGATCAAAGGAGGACGACATTGAGAAAAACAAAAGAAAGGTGAGAGGGTGCAGAATGGAAGATGTGTTGACGAGATGGAATGAAAAGGGTAAGAGAGTAGAGTACTTCATTCAACATTGATTGATTCAACATTAGAGTGAGAGAGAGAAAGACAGAGGGAGAAATGAATACGAGAGAGATCAGGTGCAGACTGATGAGGTGGGGCTAGCACTGTAACCATGAGGGTGACTAATGGTATGGAGATCACCACTAACCATGTGAATGAGGTGGTGTTTAGATTAAAAGGATGAACATAATTACTGCACTCGTAAGACTCTCACTGGCCATGTTAAAAGGAACACCTATACACCTGGTTATCCATGCAATTATCCAATCAGCAATTGGGCTGAGAGCTGATTTCTTCCCTTTATGTCTCGCAGTGAAAGAGAGACGGCAGAGCACATGCACAGATGACTATTTTGTGTTTACATTATTTACATTTGACTAAGTCTGAAAGAGTTTGAAAATAAGAGCCAAAAGAGCTGCATGTCCACAACAAGGTATCGTATTTTAGCCAAGCAGTTTGAAACAGTACATTTCAATTCTGTCACCACTCCAGTGTCTCCTGCATATTTTTTTTTGAGCTCCTGAGGTTCTGATAAGGCTACAGTGTGGTAGCAGCATAATGTATAAAATCAATCTGATTCAGGTCAAGACCTTTAATTAATGTTTACACCAAACAGTAGAATGAGGACAAAATGTAATCACAGTCACTTTGTCCGTGGCATCACTGTTGGTACCAGATTGGCTGGTTTGAGTATTTCCAAAACTGCTGATCTCTTGGAATTCTTAAATAACCACTCTTTACAACCATGTTGAGTTGCATCTCAGAATGCACAACACATCGAACATCGAGGTGGAGGGGCTACAACAGCAGAAGACCACACTGATATCAAACCTACCTGTCATCCAAAAACAGGAAAAACATGGCCTGGTGGTTTTCCAATATTTAACTGTCTAGTTATGGTGAGCCTGTTTCCACTAAGATTCCGGTTTTTGACTGACATTATTGCACAATTGAGCAGGTGTACCAGTGTTACTAATTAAAGTGGTCAGTGAGTGTATATAACACATCTTTAACACATCAGTAGCCATATGCGAACATTCTTTTCTAAATAAAAAAAGTCTAATTTTATTCCATACACTGTCATGAATGTGTGTTGTAGACCATTTGCAAGTCTAAGCCTTGCCAAGACTAAATGACTGTTCTATTAAAAGTCTGTGCGTAAATGAAAGTAAGACACACTTTCATGAGGTTTAACTCAGTAAGCCTATTGTAGAGCCTGCACCCTGATACTTACATGACTGTTAAGATCAGTGCCGGTCTGAACTATATGAAGAATACATATTAAAGGGACTGGTCTTTGTGAACATTAAACAAATATGTTATTTATGTAATACCTGTAATGTGACATTCTTCACTTTTTTTTGCACACAAACCTGCTATAAGAAAGATGTAAATGAATTTTGCCAGTGTGTTCTTTCATAAAACTATTTAGTCTGCTAATAATTACGATGTAGATGAAATAATGGGATTATTTAAGGATTATTTATAAAATTGCACTGAGATCAAATGCTTTGATAATTGTTAAGTGAGCATGAGAGGTAAGCTAGTCTCAAAGTTTGACTGCACTTTATTTTACTGTACTCATTCAAAACCTATTAGAGTTAGGTCTTTGCACTGTTATGGGATTGCCAAGTAATCTCTTTCGGTACGGACAATGCTCCTTCCACTGGGATCTACTGTGACAGGTATTGGGCAGATATACTACCAGAGCACCTTGAAAGCTCGGAGCATGATTACAAACTGACATTTGTCTTTACAACTCAGCCAGTTCAGGTTCAGATGGTATCCTTGAGAGTTCTTTGGATGATTAAGGGTTTTTCAGTATTTGTACATGCACACCATAAATGTAAATCAATTCAAATCAAGCGCAAAATGTTCTTATTTTGCCCTTTCTGGGCAATGCAGCCCACGCAGCTTTTGTGTGTTAGATTCTGATTTCATCTTAGCTTTTTTATAGTGAGGTGTAAACAATAGAACAAGTTCTCAAAGTTTACAAAATAATGAATATTCATAAATGTATAGCAAGGACATTTACAAGTTTCTACATCTCCTTAGTAGGCTTTAGAATGTGGATCCCTATAACCGTAAGCACCTAATCTGCGCTCAATGAAACAAACATCATATAAAAACAGTGATGAAAGAACGCAAAATTCTCATGACTCACGCTGCGATCATCATCTTCACACTTCATGTGGCTGGCAATGAAGCGCACTCCCTCCACAGCTTCCTCAAAACCTGGGCATGCCTGGCCCAGAAGACCCTGAGGAAGAGCAGCAGGAGGCTGCTGCTTTGCCCGTGGCAAAGCCGAGGTGCCCTCTCTGCCCTCGCGCCCTCCGTCCCTCAGACCATTCAATCCTTCTATGGAATCTCCGCCACCTTCACCGACTTCTCCTGCAAACTGCTTGACCGAGGCCCGATTGACATAGCATGTGCATGCCTCGCCACTCTCCTGACCAGAGATGACAAGTTTCTCATTGGCATGACGCCGTTGTCGTAGCTTTTGGCGCTCGCTGCTGTTCCTGGGCTGTCGCATAAAGAGTAGGGCAGGGAGCTTATCAAGGAAGACCACCCTGACCCACGGGGGCATGGTGTGGGTAGTGGGTGAACGGTGGTGCACGTTGAGCACACACACACTAGTGACAATGGAGAATGTGACAAGCACCATGGTGAACATCAGGTACTTGCCGACTAGTGGCACATCCAGAGATGTAGGTGGCACAATCTTAGAGATGAGCAGCAGGAAGACAGTGAGCGCTAACAGCACGGATATGCATAGCGTCATCTTTTCGCCACAGTCTGATGGCAGGTAGAACACCAGAATAGCCAGTGATGTGATCAGCACACATGGGATTATCAGGTTGATGGTGTAGAAGAGTGGCTTGCGGCGGATGATGAAATCATACGTGATGGCCACGTAGGCTGGGTCTGATGGATTCTCATTGCGACGCCCAGGCAGCGCAATAATATCCCACTCACCACTTGGCGTGAAGTCATCCATGCTGGCCACATCGGAACGCAACACCAGATCCACCTCTGTGCGGTCGTACGTCCATGAGCGGAAACTCAGTGTGCAGTTCTGCTGGTCAAATGGGAAGTGCTTCACCTCGATCTTGCAGGCACTCTTGTAGATTGCTGGTGGCAGCCAGAACACACTGCCATCATATGAGACTACAGCGTTGGAGTAGAAGGACACTTCATACATCCCATCAGCACTGGAAGAAGAATAAGAACAGGTGGGTGAACTTTCCTTACTGGAGTGGAGAGAGGTAGCCTATGCTAATTAAATTTAGTTTGGGCTAGCCATAGGTTAGTACACTGTTATGTTAAGGAATTCTGTTGTACATCATGTTATGCTATGCAAGTATATGTAATGATGACACAAAATGAACCCCATCCATTATGGCACTATAATTTTGCTACAATTGCTAAGAGTAATCTGTAACTAAATCCTTTAAACCAGATTTGTAATCATGTATATTGACATACCAAAAACCATGATAATGATGTTAAATTGTCCACCAATGAACTGTAGAATGAATTGTGAACTGTCCACGCCGTGTCTAAATTATTTATGAATTATGATCTTTTACATGCAATATATATGGATGTATATTTGTGTTACAATAGATAGTGGTGAGAGTGGTGATTTGGATAGTGTAAAAATAGGTAAGTGTAAACTGTTAACTAAGAGTAAACCACACAGATGACTAAATTTCAGAAGGGCAGGGCACTCACTTGTTGTAGAGGACGACATCTGGGAGCCAGATGTGCTTGGAGGGAAGGCGGACCTTCTTCATGCCATCAAACTTATCTGGGTCCCATGTGAGACGGTAGTCCTGCCACTCCTGAGCAAAACCAATCAAAATCCACCATCATTTAAACAACAGATAAGTTTATAAAATAATGTTAAGAAAGCCGCTATACAATTATAGATAAGAATTATTCAAATGCTCACGGACCAAGATGGAGGTACTTGCACAACTTGAGGCTCAGCATCTCACCAGGTTTCGTAAATTAGTGATTTTCTACCAAGTGATTTTCAGTCTAGTTGTTCATTACAAAATTTCAAACAAGTTGTACATTACAGTAGGTACAGTACTACCTAGCATATTCCTTGGCAAAAAAGAACAAATCTCTGACAAACAAGGTAGACAAAGCTTTGGATTACAAGCATATGCTTATAAACTGCAAAGTTATTAATTTAATGGAAACTAGGCTCGCCAGTAACATGCCAAACAGCGTGATTGAGCTAGAAGGACATAACATATTCAGGACAGACAGGAGAGCTGTGGACTGTATCACTGTAAGCAAGGTTTGGTGTATGGACACTGTTGTTAATGAGACCCACTGTTCTGCTGCTACTGAGTTCTGCATTATTAAGTGTAGACCCTTCTAACAGCCCCATGAATTCACATATACCATAATCACTGCAGTTCTAGCCCACAGACTAGGAAATGTTCTTCTAAGACCCCCCTAGATCCCCCATGGACATTAATATCTGCACCAACTTTGTTCTAGACCACATCTTCCAATAGGTGTGTTAAGAGAAGTACCATGTTTCCCAATCAGAAGCCATGAGAAGCCAACCTGAGAAAGGGAATCATGAAAGCAAACTATTAACTGTATTATATTATATAAAAATTTATTGTATAATAAAGTATTAACTGTAGATAAAGGACAACTTCAAAAACTCTGACGCTTGACACATATTAACACTTCTCCATAAATCACCGATGCCTCCCTCCCTGAAGTGCTCAACACCTTCTATGCTCAGGGAAACACAGAACCTCACATCAAAACTGAGGTCCCACCTGCCACTCACACTCTCCACCAGTGATGTGTGCTCCAGCCTGTGCAGAGTGAATGTTTGCAAAGCCGCTGGCATTCCTGTCCAAGCTATTAGGGCCTGCGCAGATCAGTTGGCTGGGGTTTTCACAGACATTTTCAGCCTGGCCCTAGCCCAAGCAGGTCCCCACCTGCTTCAAAAGTGTGACAACTTTGCCAGTGCCCAAACATGCCACCACCCTTAGTGACTTCCTTCATGTCACCCTCACCCCCTGTCCTCGCCAAGTGTTTTGAGAGGATGATCCCTGGACTTCCTTACTAACAGAATGCAGTCTGTTGGGGTTGACAACCACACCTCTTACACCCATACACCTCTTATACCCTTTTACCCCTCTTACACCTTTATACCCTTATACACCAGCATTCCACAGGGCTTCATGTTTAGTTGTCTCCTATACTACCTTTTCAGCCTCGACTGTGTACGTGTTCTTGACTCCAACTCCATAATCAAGTTTGCGGATGTCACTATTGTGATAAGCCTGGTCAGTGATAGTGATGAGATGGCTTACAGGAAAGAGGTCCAACACCTGGATGTGTGGTGTGCCCACAACAACCTGGCCCTCAACAGCCAGAAGACCAACGGGCTCATCATGGACTACCAGCAGACCTTTAAGTTCCTGGGTGTCCACATCTCAAAGGAATAAAGAAGGAGTGAAAGCGTCCATACTTCCTGAGTAAAAGCTTACCTGCCTACTCATGTACTGTACTAGTGAACTTGTGTTACTGTACCATAAAGAGCACACTGACAAACTGCATCACAGTGTGGTGCAGTGGTTGCTCAGACTCTGACTGGAAGGACTTCCAGCTGGTAGTTAATAATACTCAACACATCACTGATACCCAGATAACCCTCCATTGAGCACATTCATCAAAAACACTATATACAGAGAGTGAGAGGCATTATCAAGAACATCTCTCACCCCAACCATGGATTATTCATTCCTCTCCCATCCAGAAGTAGGCTAAGGAACAGCTCTTTCCCCTTGGCTGTCAATCCTCTGAACTTCTCATAACAGCACAATTCCTTCCTTCAAACCCCCAATTGAACTTGCACATGAACTAACTACAGTATCTACTGTTTCACACATTCTTATCTCTTTCACATTCTTATTCTCAATTGTACTGTACTGTCTTGGATTACATTAAGTTATGTATCTGGAGCCACTTTTACTCATATATCATGCCATTTGCACAGTTTGTCAGTTTGCACTTTACCGCCATCCTACCTCGCTTGTCTCGTTCTTGCACTACATGCACTCAATCCTACTTTGCTATTTACACATCTGGTTAGATGCTAACTGCATTAGGTTGGCTTTGTAATTGTAATCTGCTCAATGACAATCTAATCTAATCTAATCTAATCTAATCTAATCTCAGAATTATCAGTACTGCTCATGTTAAGCAGTGATGATGGAATTTTCTTGATTAGAAAGTTGGAGAAATTACATGATGCTATAACTTTTGATAGATACTCTGGATGAGACCATTAAAAGTCATTACTAAAAGTTGTCATCTGAACACCCACACACGTACAGAATGGGAGGACTAATGAATGTCTAGCAATATTGATGGTCATTTAGCATACATCCTGTTTGGCCTTGATCAGAAAAGAGCCATTAAATTAATTTAATTTGAGCGTTCACACCCACACACAGCTCAGCAGAGTAGATGACAATCACTGCTATGAAGGCAGAGTAGCAGTGCTTTACTGACAGCAGGCAACACTCCTGCCAAGCCAGATATTTTAACCATGAAGAGCATGATCAAACGATTCAGCTCTGAGTATGTGTATATATGTGTGTGTGTGTGTGTGTGTGTGTGTGTGTGTGTGTGTGTGTGTGTGTGTGTGTGTGTATGAAGTGTGTGAGTAAATAGCTGGCATTTCCCACCACAGCTCAGGTGCTACTGACCTCGGTTCATTCATGCATGCATGCATGCGTGTTGATGTGCACATGTGTGTGTATGTTTGTGAGCATGAAGAATGCACAATGGTAGAGGTGGAGGAAAGGTATGTGTTTGTAAGTAGAGACTGACCTGAGTGAGCCAGACGTTAGTGGTCATGATCTGCTCTCTCTCATGCTGTTAACACACACAGACATGCATAAAACATTAATTATTTGTATATAATGAGTATATAACAATAATTACATTAAAACAACATAAATACAATCATAAATGAACAAAATCCATTATATTATGGACTACGATGTTGTTATAAACTTAAAATCAGTAGGGCAACATACTAAAATATCAATTCATTCAACTTCCAGAGCCTACCAAACCCCGAGGGATCCATTACAGAGCATTAGCTTTAAGCTTGCAGCCTAGGTAACACACTTTGTGATTTAAAGTGCACTAAAGGCACAGAGGAGGCAACAGTCAATGCAATTAGCAGACAATGTTCAGTGAGCAATGTCTCAAAGCAGCTTTACAGAAACATATGAACACAGGATACAGATTTTAAGGGTGTGAATTTGTCCCTATTGAGCGAGCCGGTGGAGACGGTGGTGAGGAAAAACTCCCTAAGATGCTATGAGGAAGAAACCTTGAGAGGAACCAGACTCAGAAGGGAACCCATCCTCATCTGGGTAACAATGGATAGTGTGAAAGTAAAAGAAAGTTCATTATGGTTTTTATATGAAGTCTGTTTTGTTGAACTACTCCATTGTTCACTAAAGGAGACTTGAGTGTAAAATTGTAGGTGGTAATTGCAGTCCTAAGGCCATAGCAGCAACCGTAGTCCCAGCAACCACAGCGAGAATGTCCATGTGGAGTTGAAGTCCAAAACCATTTCCATGGTACTTCAAGCGGCACCATCCTCAGCAGTCTCCAGGCTGCACTGCTTGGGGTCGTACTGAGTGGCAGACTGTAGCCTCCAGTTGATGAGAGCTCCATCCAGAGGTAGGGCATCAGGATGGATCAGGCCGGTCCGGAGAGCAGAAAGGTTCAGGATCACTAGCATCTCCATAAAATCATGTGTGGCTCGACAGAAGGAGAGAATGTTTTAGTTTGTCAATTAGTCAGTGACAGCATAGCACAGATACCCTGACTACTGCAAAGGCAGCAGTATGTAATGCATTTTATTAACTAAACATACACTCACTGTCCACACTCATTCATGCGGCTTTCCAATCAGCCAATCATGTGGCAGCAGAAGCAAAAATGCAACAAACAAAAAAAAAATCATAAAGATGCAGGTCAAGAGCTTCAGTTCATGTTCACATCAAACATCAGAATGAAGAAAAAGTGTGACCTCTGTGACTTTAACCATGGCATGGATGTTGGTGCCAGATGGGCTGGTTTGAGTATTTCAGAAACTGCTGATCTCCTGGGATTTTCACGCACAACAGTCTGTAGAGTTTATACATTTACGCCATGATCAAAGTCACAGATATCACCCCCCCCCCCCCAATGTTTGATCTGAACATTAACTGAACATTGACCTGTAGCTGCATGTTTTTTTGCATTTTGCTGCTGCCACATGATTGGCTGATTCGATAACTGCATGAATGTGCAGGTGTACAGGTGTTCCTGATAAAGTGAACAGTGAGTGTTTGGGCAGCTTTGATTCCCACCTGACTCTCTGTTCAATTCACACCACGTGTTCTGCATGTGCTGCTGGCATGACAGCATGCTTTATTTTCTCAAGAAAATTAACGGCCAAATATTCAGTTCTGTCAATAAAACATGGCTGGTTCCACTTGTCCATTGGCCTGGGACTGGTATCCTGAGTTGACACTGACAGAACTCCCTAACTTTTCCATCAACACCTTTCACACTTGGAATATACACTGAGGACACAATGTTATCAGGAATTCCAAAAGATCTGAAAATGTGCTGAATTCTGCAGTCTCAAAGGCTGTGGACTGGAATCAGTTTTAGAGACTTTGACAAGTGGTCAGAATTTTTGGCGTGTATCTAGAAGAGGGCAGATCTTTGAAGAAAATGATGGCTAAATAGGATCACTGGTGATGAGGAATGGGTAGAGGCAAAAACCTTCCTACTGGAAGAGTTCTGGCAACATGCGGAGCATGTCGATAAATTTTTGAATATCTGCCAGCATGGTTTCCCACAAGTATTTTGTCTCCAGTAGTTAATGAGTCTTGGTGATTCCAGGATAGTCATTGGCCAAGTGATGAGTTTGTCACAAATATGTGGGCGTTCATAGATTTGACCTTCAGGGCATTTGAGGAGATGCTGGATGATTTTCTCTAACTTGAGTGGTCTACCTCCCAGGTAATGGCTGCATTGAAGGAGGATTGGGATTTGGAGTGTGAAGGATATATTGTTGAGAGGGCATTTGCTTTGCAGTTTTTCGAGCATGGTATGTAGGAAATTGTGCACTTGAAAGGGAAGAAAATCAGTGCTCATTTTGCTTGAAGAGGGTTTAGTCATTTAACAGTTGCCAAGTACTCTAGTTTTCTGTGATCTGAGAATACCAATGATGTCCTCTCTAGCCAATGCTTCCATTATTTCATAGCTTTATTGCCAACAGCTTTCAGTTTCCATTATTATAATTCCTCTCAACAGGAGCTTGCATGAGAAAAACACAGTCAGGTGTTTGGAGGAGTTCCCTTGTGAACTGTGTATGATTGTGAACTATTTGCAGAAATAAAGTTTCAGAAGTCTATTTGTTTCAGAAGTCTATATATGGGAGTGTGTATGAGTGTGAACAGGTGGAACAATAAGAAGTCTGACGATAGCTAATGGAGATCTGGGTCACATATGATGGGTGGTATGGTAGTGTTTGTAGTTCTTTTATGTGCAGGGGACTGTACGATTCAGGGTTTCAATGGAGTACAGACTGAGATGTGACAATTTGCCATTATACATTGTTTAATTCTCATTTACAGGATATACTACGTGTGGGGATGGTGCAATATTATTAGTGGTCCAAGCACAGTGTTGGAACCCTATTGTTTTTGATCTGTTTTTTCTCAAAACAAATTGTGCAGACCAAACCGTATGTTGTACAGACATTAAAAGTTTGTCAATAGATAGTACTCCCTCTCACTACTCAGACAAGTGAAATGGGCCCAACTGGCCTGATGGTGGCACTCTAGCACAACACTGAAAGTTTTAGCCCAAATATTAGGATATTTTTGATATCGTCACAGATTGGTTGTCAAATTACTCAGCAGAGTCTGAGCCTAAATAATGCTAAAAAACTCACATTTGATTTCACATTTCACATTTGTCAATTCACATTTGTCAACAGTTTGGCTGCCATATGCCAATCAATTCTAGTGGGTCAGAGCCTAATTTATTCTTAAAAGCTGTAGCTCATTATTGCATGGTTATACATGGGGTGTGTGGTATATATATATATATATATATATATATATATATATATATATATATATATATATATATATATATATATATGCTATGTACCTGGCTGGTATATATATATATGCCATATGTGTGTACCTGGCTATATATGCATCTATATATGCATATTGGTATATATATATATATATATATATATATATATATATATATATATATATATATATATATATATATGCATCTGTGTGTGGCTGGCTGCCGTTGGACAAACAAATTTTAGCAGGCATTTGACAAGTTCACATTTAGTAATCATCACGAAACTTGGATCCTAAGTGTCTAGCAATTCACTAGCAACTGATGCAAATACTCTCAAATTGGGCAAACTGGCACTATTCATGTTTTTTCACATAAAAACAAGCATACCTTATACAGTTTATGTTTGGTTTGTTTGGCTGAAACCATAGAAATTTGTCTTTTGTACTATTAACCTCTCCCACTCAAGTTTACAATAATTTGCATACTATGCTAAGCATTTTTGTTAACCAGTCCTATGATATATATATTTTTTTAAATATCTACACTTTTGTCAAATTTTGTCAATTACAGTAATAATTACCTCAAACCCTAATAAAACCTCAATCATTATCAAAAACATGTTGAGATTTGTAAAGAATATGTCCACTGTTGAGGTGGAGCAAGGGTTATACAAACAGCTATAACACAGGGCTGGTTGCATGGATTCCCACAAAACCTGAAAGGCATGTTCATGGTTAACTGAAGTAACCGAAATTCTAATTGAGCTGTAACTGGATTTTTAAGTATGACTTAAAAAACAAAGCTGCTGTCAGACAGAAGCTTTCAGCAGTTATTTGACAAGATTCATAAGCATTGAGCTATTGTTACAAACTCGATGAGGATGTTAATCTATGGTCTCTTTTTTTCTAGGCAACTTGGCAAGAACTGGCCACTGGGGGCGATATTTGCAAATTCTGCTTGGACCCGGCATATCACTATGTTATATTTATTATTGTTGTTGTTGTTATTATTATTATTATTATTATTATTATTATTATTATTATTAATAATAATAATAATAATAATAATAATAATAATAATAATAATAATTGTTCATCTATTTCAAAACATTTCTCCATTATTATACAATAACTGTCAGAAACACCAGAGCATAAAAAAGTCCTTCACTGAGGTATAGGGTGTATCATTGGTCATGTTTTACTATGGTTCAAGCCAATCAGTTTTATTTCATTATCTGCATACTCTTCATGCTGTCTTATGTAATAATTCCAACTTTCAAGCATGTTAGTGTGTATGTAGTAACAAAGATATACTGAACAATCTGCCCTCATAAGAAGGACAATGATAAGAGTAATAACCAAAAATTCAATAGCTTTGGTTGCTTCTTAATAATGTTAGTGTTATGTCATCAGAGGTTACCACAGTTACCTTTCACATACCACAATTATTTTGTCACATGTGTAAGCTATAAAAATATTTTTTTAAATATATTTTTTCATTTTTCTGAAGTTGCTGGTTAGTTGAGTTAGTTTGTTGTTTGAGTATGTTTCTAGACTGACAGCTAATTGTTCTTAATATTTAGTTATAGTGTAAAACTCAGTACGGTTCGTTTGTTGATTTGTGTTTGAGTACCCATGACTTAGTTTGTCTGATTTGTTTACTATGAAGAATGCAATTTTTTTGGAGTATACTGTATACTCTGATTGACTATTATTGGTGGTGTAAAAAGTTTGCTCAAGACTGACAGGTTGGCAATAGGTCTTAAAAGTTATATATAATTTTTTTAAATCAATATTTAATATAATCCATATTCAATAGAAATATGTTTTATGTAATATACACTTTGTAATTTTTCATGCACATTTTGTAATATGAAATGGAAAGTTGTCCTCACCACGCTGATCAGCTGTGCCAGTGAGACCATCAGCTGTACAGTCACCAACTCTGAGCCATTTGTTGCTGGCCGAATCAGTTTGTTGTAGTGAGCAGGATTTAGGAGATGCTCAACCAGTCGCTCCTCTGTGTCAGCAGCTTGGCTTCCTATAAAAGGAAACACAACCCGGTTATCAAGTAGAGCTAACAGAGCTAACAGTAACCTCTAAGGTGCAAGAGCTGTCATTAATTGCAACGATTAAACAATATCTTATTAGAATTTGGTGTATATTAATAACATAATATTTAATTTTCATGAAGGAATTTACTTCTAAAGCTTCCTTCTGTTTATGTCTGGAAAAAGTCATTTATATTTAAAGTCAGACATGAGTTGGATTCTTACATAAACCACTGATACTAGTTTACCACTGCAGAATATACTTACAGTATGTCTTTATGAAGCATATTTCATACTGTAATTAGCGATAAACAGCAATTGGCAATAGCTGAAATATACAATTGGTACAAAAAAAAAGATGTTTTATTTCAATACTAGAATCTTAATTTTTGATGACAATTATTCAGGCAATTGCTTTTTGATTTTTGTTCAACAGAAGGTATGCTTTTCATCCATTGTTCATCGTAAGTGTATATTTCTGAATCTCTGGATAAATAATTACTCCTCAATCAAATTATATGACTAGTGTTTTTATGTGCTACATACTGTATAAACACAATCAAATTTGAGTTTAAATAAATGTCTCCAAATAATAAATAACTGACAAACACTATACAATAGACTTGCTGTGATAGACGGTGTTACACAATGTTCAGCCGTACAGGATTACATCACTTGCCCACTGCAGCACCGCCCCCACTGTCGTTTAGCTTTTTTACAGCAATAAAAGTCATTTAGTTCAGTTAGAGAACGTACGCTGCAATTAAAAACTGAACGCGTCTGCTCAATTCAGCATGAGCCGAATGAGTCAGAGTCGCTGCACAGATAAGCAGGAGTCAGATTTAATTTAGCACATGGTGAGAGTGAGGCGAGCTGACTGACAAGAAGAGTGAGGCGAGCTGACTGACAAGACGATGGCAGAAGATTTGGTTTCAAAAGTTCGATGTTTGATATACAGTATCTCACGAAAGTGAGTACACCCCTCACATTTTTGTAAATATTTGGTTACATCTTTTAACGTGACAACACTGAAGAAAGGACCCTTTGCTACAATGTAAAGTAGTGAGTGTACAGCTTGTGCAACAGTGTAAATTTGCTGTACCCTCAAAATAACTCACACAGCCATTAATGTCTAAACCGCTGACAACAAAAGTGAGTACACCCCTAAGTGAAAATGTCCAGATTGGGCCCAAAGTGTCAATTTTTGTGTGACCACCATAATTTCCCAGCACTGCCTTAACATTCTTGGGCATGGAGTTCACCAGAGCTTCACAGGTTGCCACTGGAGTCCTCTTCCGCTCCTCCATGACAACATCACGGAGCTGGTGGATGTTAGAGACCTTGTGCTCCTCCAGTAATCATGATCAGTAGTCTCTGAAATACTCAAACCAGCCAGTCTGGCACCAACAACGATGCCACGGTTAAAGTCACAGTGATCACACTTTTTCCCCCATTCTCATGTTTTGATTTGAACCTTAACTGAAGATCTTGACCTGTATCTGCATAATTTTATGCACTGCGCCACTGCCACATGATAATTCGATAACTGCATAAATGGGCAGGTGTACAGGCGTTCCTATTAAAGTGGACAGCTAGTGTATGTACTGTTTTGCTATAGTGCCCCTTATGGGTCCACTGTTAGTAGCAAACACTATAATGCTGTAATGCTATAACAAAATGACTCTTGCTACTTACATTTCCAGTGCATTTCCTATGTGAGATCATGTTCTGCCTTGTCTGTCAAACCACTTTGGCCTACCTAATGCTAATTTCCTAATAATTAGGGTTATTGAAAAGCTGAAAAGCATGAAAAGCCAAATACAATAAAGACCAATGGTTTCTCCTGTAAAGTAATTTACCTGAAGTATTTTTTACTGAAAACCGTTTAACTGAAAACCGTCCTTTTGTCAAGGCAGTATGCAGCATATGGTCCAATCCCTTTGGCATCCACTCTGCTGTTCTCTCACTCTGTCTCTCGCATACAGTATGAGGCTTATTCATGCTCAGAGTCAATATAAGGTACACATCCTACCTCTTTCATTTCTCTCCCTGACCATCAATCAATCTCTTTTCCTCCTCTCTTACTTCTCTCTCTCTGTTCAGTGGGCAGGAGTGATGGTTTTACACAGCAGATCAATGAAGAGCCTAATCACACGGCATAAACTAGCATCTCTCACTATCATGCTCTGCATCTCTACTCTCAGCTTTCCCACTGAGCCTTACAGCATCTCCTCTGTCCCAGTTTCAATTCAGTTTTCACACAATCCCCAATTATTGTATCACACTCATCATTTGCCAGTTTTTGATTTGTCATACTATCTGCGCCTCATTTGTATGGGGCTCCTGTATCATATCATATGCTGCATTATGGTCCTAAGGTACAGTATATCCTCCCACTGTCATGAGTGTATGTATGAGATGACAAAAATGTGTGTATGTGTGTGTGTGAATTTAGACTGTATTTGCACCAGCACCAGATCAAATTATATAATATGCGCATGCTGTATACTGTATATATAACAGATGGAGTCCATGAACACATTCTCTTTTGTGGTTCTCTGTATCTTTTGTGTTTTCCCAGTCGCCCTTGTTGTGTTGCCTTTCAAAGACGGGATGTGATTGAGTCACATTTGAATAAATCCACATGTCTTTCCATCTCTTTTCCAACACTTTATACTGGGTATAGCACCAAAAGACTACTGGCCAATAGGCACCCATGATTCTATGATATAAATGTGCCCTAAGATAGAATGTTTTGAAATGGAATTCACATGCAGCATCTACATCATTTTAACTCGATTGGACAGGGCTAGAACCCTTTAATGGGTGATGTATGTCAAATTTTATAAAACAGCACAGAGTACATACACAGCATGGTCACAAGTATGTGGACACCTGACCATCACACCCATGTAAGGTTCACTTGAACTAAGGAGCTCAAACCTGTTCCAGCCTGACAATACCCCTGTACACAAAATGAGCTCCATGAAGAAATGGTTGCCCCCCCCCCCCCAAAAAAAAAAAAAAAAAAAAACTTGAACAGCCTGTTATTTGTTATTCAATCATTTTAAGGTGCAATCTACCGTTAAACAATCTCACAATATTAATAACGTTGCCATAAAATATGTTTATGAGAGTTCTACTGAAAATGATTAAATTATGATGCTAGTAATACGAGTGAAATTACATTTCATCTTATGGAACCAAATCGGCACAGCTTAATCAGTCGACTTCACCTGTCACCTTATACCCCTGAGCTCAGACTGCAGCCATGCTGTCTTTCAAACACAAAATGCATGATGTCGTTTGGTTAAACCTATTCACTGAACATCAGTATAGCTCTCTTATTACTCAAAACATATTATTTGACACATATATATAATCAGCTATGCAGTATGCCTGTTGTGTTAATCACCTACAAATAAGCAATTAGAACTGCCATAAAATATTCCTTGACTGTACTCTGAGTCGTTAAAATCTGTTTCTGTGGATAATAAACAATGTGCATAGGTCTTCAAAGTAAAATCGAACTTGGATGGCCAAATTTGTAATAAATAAGAATTTGATCAAATTAATAATTCATCACACTGCTTCATTAAAACTGAACTTTGCTGACCCACTTTCACACAAAATCAGGCACCCATGCTCTATAGTATTTACTACACACACACACACACACACACACACACACACACAAAACATCTTCTTAGCTCGCCTTTACATCTACATGTGAGTAACAGAGAGAGAAAAGGTTAATCTGGTGGTTGAATGGTTGTTCCTGTACGTCACAGTGGAAAACTGAATGCTGAAGCATTATTAAATCAGCAAGCAGAAGACGGGGTCTTTGAGAGGGGCTTAAAATATTGATCTGAAAACAATATGCCCAAAACTTCTGAACCACAGAGTTGATCATGTTACCGCATTGCTTTGCCTTGCATCAGCAAAGGCATAAGAGAAGGAGTGCTCATTTCCTGTCTTGCTTATTACTATTGAATAGAGTACAGTATAATCAGGAAATCTGAAAGGGTTATACAGCAACATTAGGCTGTACTGGTATTGATAATGAGGTCACATAAAATTGGTTCCAAATACAGCATGCCCCTTGACGCATGCTTTAATATTTAGGACCTCTTAAACTCCCTGGACATACAGTATCAGTGGCTCCAGAATGATGTTCCTCACTTTCACAGCTACATACATTTCCTATTAATTTTACTGGAGTTCATAGTAATTATTGAACACTATGTAAGATGAATAAGTGAATAATAAGCAGAGAGATTAAGGGGTCAAAGCCAAGTTGTCTACATATCAGAACACACTTAACGGGCAAAAGTCCAAGAAAAACCTACTAATCTACAATATGACATCTATGCAAATCTTTCTGCTATCTATATCGTTCATTAGGTTAGAAGTAGCAGTGTTAATATTGAATTATTTTGAAATAAGGACAAGGTAATCCATCCATCCATTCATCTTCAACCACTTACTCCTTTTCAGGGTCACGGGAAACCTGGAGTCTATCCCAGGGAGCATCGGGTACAAGGCGGGGTACACCCTGGACAGGGTGCCAGTCCATCGCAGGGCACAATCACATACACACTCACACACCCATTCATACACTACGGACACTTTAGACACGCCAATAAGCATACCATGCATGTCTTTGGACTGGAGGAGGAAACCGGAGTACCCGGAGGAAACCCCCGCAGCACGGGGAGAACATGCAAACTCCGCACACACAGAGCGAGAATAATAAGGACAAGGTAAATAATAGTATTAACCTGGCATTGGAATCACCAGTGAGATAAATTTGTAGAAGTGACCGGTTTTGTAGGTTTGGTCATGTTCTGCAAGATACCTCCATGCAGACACAGCTAAAAACGGATTGAAAAGCACTGTTTTATTCTACTGACTGTATTGTGTACAAGGTTACAGTTTGTGAGGATGACAATTTTTAAGGAGGACAGCAAAGTCCAAAAGAATCCTACAAGCAATGGGAGCTCAGCTCCAAGCTCTCCAATTCAAATCTCTTCAGAGGTGAAAAGCCACACTGTTGTTCCGGCTGGTCTTCTCTCTTTAATAGTCCTGTTCCTTTCTGGATACTTTCTTTTTCACTGTGCATTTCACTATCTGAAGCTGGTTTGTGTTCTAATCCAATGATGTGATGGCGAAACCGGAACCCTTGGACAAACATCAAGCCACTGCATTAATAACTACACCGTAATCCTAGTCTTCTAACCTCCTACTTCATCAAACTGGTGCTTCACGTTCTGATCATTTATAGCGTACCTATTTTATGGGCTTCACGTATATGCTCAAAATATTTAAGAGGACCGCCTGCTTGCAAAAAAAGCTTCCTGATAGTCTAATACAGCTAGACGATGTTTAGTTGCTGAGTTTTTAAAAAAATCTATCTTTATTGAGATAATCGTGTAATTTATAGATAGCTATCAGGACAGTTTAACCTAAGTGTTCTTAAAAAAATGATGACAGCAACTTTAAGTCATGGTCACTGAATACTACTGACATCTCCATTCCTTCTTTCCCCGTTAAAACGATTTCCCCTCTTTAAATGCACTATAAAAGGTTTTAGATCGATAGCACTTTGGACATGATTTATTTTTGTGGGGCACTCACTTCTCCTGCATCTGGTTCTGTCTGACCACATATTTGGACTATATGTGCTATAGGAACAAAAAGTGAGAAGATATTGGATTTGCTGGAATTGGGAAGGGGAGATAAATTGGTATGGCTTGTGTGGGCTTGTTTAGGCCTCTCTGAAAAGATTAGCTTGTTCTAGCTTTGGCACGCCTGACTTTATTTTTTCTCCCTCTTTTGGCTGCTCCCGTTTCGGGGTCGTCACAACAGATCACCCGTCCACATATTGATTCTGGCACAAGTTTTACACCAGATGTCCTTCCAGATGCAACCCTCCCCAACTAACTAACTGTCTAACCTGTGGTTTTCATACAAGATAGCATATATAAATCAGTGCTCTACAAAAATCAATACATTCACTTGACCCTGAAAGAGGCCAGAACTGTTATATTCAGTCTGTACATGATTTCGCTGAGATTGTTTTTGTGATTGATGCGATCAAAAAATGCTTATTTTGAGATGCAATTTGCTGAGATGTTTGCGCTTTTTTGCAGAAAACTATTTAAAATGGTGAATTTGCAGTGATATTAGCTTTTCAGCACATGAGAATTGAAGGAGGCTTTGGCTGAATGTGCGTTGTGATGACGTCACATGATGTATCTTGTCCCAAATCGGTGGAGAATCTGCTGCCATTTTGAAAAATTGCAAGTGCCTCGGAATATTGCGGAGTTCGTTCGATTTTGCATTCATTTCTGCAGTCGCAGAAAAATCCCCAAATCCTGGCGGCACTGTACAGTATCTCACAAAAATGAGTACACCCCTCACATTTTTGTAAATATTTGATTATATCTTTTCATGTGACAGCACTGAAGAAATGACACTTTGCTACAATGTAAAGTAATGAGTGTACAGCTTGTGTAACAGTGTAAATTTGCTGTCCCCTCAGAATAACTCAACACACAGCCATTAATGTCTAAACCACTGGCAAGAAAAGTGAGTACACCCCTAAGTGAAAATGTCCAGATTGGGCCCAAAGTGTCAATATTTTGTGTGGCCACCATTATTTTCCAGCACTGCCTTAACCCTCTTGGGCATGGAGTTCACCAGAGCTTCACAGGTTGCCACTGGAGTCCCCTTCCACTCCTCCATGACATCACGGAGCTGGTGGATGTTAGAGACCTTGTGCTACTCCACCTTCCTTTTGAGGATGCCCCACAGATGGTCAATAGGGTTTAGTCCATCACCTTCACCCTCAGCTTCTTTAGCAAGGCAGTGGTCATCTTGGAGGTGTGTTTGGGGTTGTTATCATGCTGGAATACTGCCCTGCGGCCCAGTCTCCGAAGGGAGGGGATCATGCTCAGTATATGTTGGCATTCATGGTTCCCTCAATGAACTGTAGCTCCCCAGTGCCGGCAGCACTCATGCAGCCCCAGACCATGACACTCCCACCACCATGCTTGACTGTAGGCAAGACACACTTGCCTTTGTACTCCTCAGCTGGTTGCCGCCACACACGCTTGACACCATCTGAACCAAATAAGCTTATCTTGGTCTCATCAGACCACAGAACATAGTTCCAGTAATCCATGTCCTTAGTCTGGAGTTGACCCCCCACCCCTTCAACCTCTGCAGCAATGCCGGCAGCACACATACGTCTATTTCCCAAAGGCAACCTCTGGATATGACGCTGAGCCACGTGCACTCAACTTCTTTGGTCGACCATGGCGAGGCCTGTTCTGAGTAGAACCTGTCCTGTTAAACCGCTGTATGGTCTTGGCCACCGTGCTGCAGCTCAGTGTCTTGGCAATCTTCTTATAGCCTAGGCCATCTTTATGTAGAGCAAAAATTCTTTTTTTCAGATCCTCAGAGAGTTCTTTGACATGAGGTGCCATGTTGAACTTCCAGTGACCAGTATGAGGGAGTGTGAGAGCGATGACACCAAATTTAACACACCTGCTCCCCATTCACAACTGAGACCTTGTAACACTAACAAGTCACATGACACCCGGGAGGGAAAATGGCTAACTGGGCCCAATTTGTACATTTTCACTTAGGAGTGTACTCACTTTTGTTGCCAGTGGTTTAGACATTAATGGCTGTGTGTTGAGTTATTTTGAGGGGACAGCAAATTTACACTGTTACACAAGCTGTACACTCACTACTTTACATTGTAGCAAAGTGTCATTTCTTCAGTGTTGTCACATTAAAAGATATAATCAAATATTTACAAAAATGTGAGGGGTGTACTCACTTTCGTGAGATATTGTATATTGTAATGTACCTGACTTTGCATTTCATGTGGCTTCACACTATATAATCACTGCCGTACAACTTCTTTGTTTTTGTGTTTCATTAAAAGACACATTTTCATTTACACAATAATCAACTGCCCTAATACACTTCACTACATATAATCCATCTTCAACAAGCATCACTCCAGCAGGTTCTCCCTCATGCTGCCTCGTAGCTGTTAGCTTGCTAGCTACATTATGGAACAACCAGACAGTTTTTCTCTACAACATATGTTAATAGGTTTGATATCAACTTAATCTCAATATAATGACAAATACAGTGAGGGAAAGAAGTATTTGATCCCCTGCTGATTTTGTACGTTTGCCCACTGACAAAGAAATGATCAGTCTATAATTTTAATGTTAGGTTTATTTGAACAGTGAGAGACAGAATAACAACAAAAAAATCCAGAAAAACGCATGTCAAAAATTTTATAAATTGATTTGCATTTTAATGAGGGAAATAAGTATTTGACCCCCTCTCAATCAGAAAGATTTCTGGCTCCCAGGTGTCTTTTATACAGGTAACGAGCTGAGATTAAGAGCACACTGTTAAAGGGAGTGCTCCTAATATCAGCTTGTTACCTGTATAAAAGACACCTGTCCGCAGAAGCAATCA
This sequence comes from Ictalurus punctatus, assembly GCF_001660625.3. Taxonomy (NCBI): domain Eukaryota; kingdom Metazoa; phylum Chordata; class Actinopteri; order Siluriformes; family Ictaluridae; genus Ictalurus; species Ictalurus punctatus. The sequence goes on from NC_030416.2 coordinate 9,664,820, forward strand.
ATCAATCAGATTCCAAACTCTCCACCATGGCCAAGACCAAAGAGCTCTCCAAGGATGTCAGGGACAAGATTGTAGACCTACACAAGTCTGGAATGGGCTACAAGACCATTGCCAAGCAGCTTGGTGAGAAGGTGACAACAGTTGGTACGATTATTCGCAAATGGAAGAAACACAAAAGAACTGTCAATCTCCCTCGGCCTGGAGCTCCATGCAAGATCTCACCTCGTGGGGTTGCATTGATCATGAGAACAGTGAGGAATCAGCCCAGAACTACACGGGAGGATCTTGTCAATGATCTCAAGGCAGCTGGGACCATAGTCACCAAGAAAACAATTGGTAACACACTACGCCGTGAAGGACTGAAATCCTGCAGCGCCCGCAAGGTCTGCTGCTCAAGAAAGCACATATACATGCCCGTCTGAAGTTTGCCAATGAACATCTGCATGGTTCAGAGGACAACTGGGTTTAAGTGTTGTGGTCAGATGAGACCAAAATGGAGCTGTTTGGCATCACCTCAACTCCCCGTGTTTGGAGGAGGAGGAATGCTGCCTATGACCCCAAGAACACCATCCTCACCGTCAAACATGGTGGTGGAAACATTATCCTTTGGGGGTGTTTTTCTGCTAAGGGGACAGGACAACTTCACCGCATCAAAGGGACGATGGACGGGGCCATGTACCGTCAAATCTTGGGTGAGAACCTCCTTCCCTCAGCCAGGGCATTGAAAATGGGTCGTGGATGGGTATTCCAGCATGACAATGACCCAAAACACATGGCCAAGGCAACAAAGGAGTGGCTCAAGAAGAAGCACATTAAGGTCCTGGAGTGGCCTAGCAGAGGGGTCAAATACTTATTTCCCTCATTAAAATGCAAATCAATTCATAACATTTTTGACATGCGTTTTTCTGGATTTTCTTGTTGTTATTCTGTCTCTCACTGTTCAAATAAATCTACCATTAAAATTATAGACTGATCATTTCTTTGTCAGTGGGCAAATGTACAAAATCACCAGGGGATCAAATACTTTTTTCCCTCACTGTAGTTTTTCTCCTCCTGCTGAAACAACCTGGGATCTTTTACCCACCCGGATGTGAAGAGTTCATACCCTATTGTCTTCTTAAATGTTTTGTGGCTCTCTCCAGGATGCGGATAGCAGTTATAAATGAAAAATTTGATATATTTTCTGCCAGTTTAAGCCGAATCAGCAGTGTGGGGAAAGCTATCAAAGCCTACCTTATTGACTTTGTTTAAGTGCCTTTGTTATTCTCTTCCAAAGGTGAGTAATTTTAGCCATATTTCACTTCTAGTTCCATTCGCAGAAAATCATTCCCAAATATGGGGACAGCAGAAAAATAATGTAACTGAAACACTAGGCTGTGCTGTAAAATTCCATCATTAAAAAATATTAATACCACTCAGCACAGCAGTTGGAGCCTATGTTTGCATTTCCTTCCCATGTTAAATATGCTATATAACCTATTTAACTCTCTCTCTCTCTCTCTCTCTCTCTCTCTCTCTCTCTATATATATATATATATATATATATATATATATATATATATATATATATATATAGTCTATTAGGCATGACATGTCTATTAGGCAGACATTCTATGGCTGATTTGGCCACAGCTAATACTAACAGAAACAGTCATTCTTCTTCTCCAGAATCATGAATCTTGGTCAATTTTTTTCTACTGTGGCACACTGAAGCTAGAGACTAGACTTACACTTCTCAGAAAGCATGGGCATAAACATAGTATAGGGGGCGCTACAGGCCACACCTCAAAGTTGACACATTCAAAATGATGGCATTTCGTCCCCGCCATTCCAAAATGTCTGAAAGATGGTAAGCATGCCTTGTTGCTCATGGGAAACAAAAACCCAAGAACAAGAACCCATAATGTCCACATGATGGAAACTACAAAAATGAACTTAAAATCCGCCATTGATCCAAATGCATTGAACTGTTGTATCTGTGGGATACATTTCTCTACCATGTCAATTTTGAAATGGTCCGAAATCTTGAGGAGGAATCCGCCATTGCTGCTTGCAGCTATATTTTATCATAATAATTGTGAAGATTTTTCTGATTAACAAAGTAGCCGTTTAATAGCAGTGACAGTAAAACCAGAATTTCACATAAAGAATCAAATAATTTTATGAATTTGGCAAGGAAATGAAAATAGTGAGTAGGTGGTCTTGGTACATCTGTCTGCTAAACAGAAGTCAGACTATAAGTCTCCACATGGTTCGCATTCTGATACCCTGATTAGATTAATGTGTTTGTGTGCACGTCATTAAGAGGCTCATTCTCGTTAAGAGCAAATGCGTCAAAAGACTAAATAAAGATGCAAGCAGCGAAGCTTCCCCCGCCCCCCTTAAGATCAAATTCTTCCATGACATTCTTCACTGAGCTTTAAATGTCAACCACAGCATTAAATGAAATGCATTCATTTTTTAATCGTTATCAGAGCCTGTTATTACCATCAGTGTAACAGCATTTCAGTGCCAGTCTTTGTGCTATATATCAAAGCAGAACAGACTTATTAATCTACTGTACTGATCATTTGTCACAGCAATGGAATGAAAGGGTCATTTTGACTAGAAATGCCTGCCTTCTTCCATAAATAAAACCACAATCTCAAAATGTAATATAATCTAATACCACATGAAACCTAGTATAACATCAATGAAGAAGCAAGGAGTACTCAGACTGGACTGCGCTCAAGCCACTAGTCATCTCTCAGCTTTAAAATCATAAACTATACAGTAATATCAAAGTTGTATACAGTTATATTTAACCTTTCCTGGTTAAAATGCTAGGACTCAGGACTGCAGGTTCCAAAATTACTATTAGTTAGTTCTTTATTAAAACCACCCCTAATAGCTCTTTTAGTTTGAGACAGAGACTTGTGTATTGATGATGTCATGTCAAGAACACACACAAAGAATATATTCTTTTTTGTTCCATCCATCCATCCATTTTCTATACCGCTTATCCTACAGGGGAACCTGGAGCCTATCCCAGGGAGCATGGGGCACAAGGCGGGGTACACCCTGGACAGGGTGCCAATTCATCACAGGGCACAATCACATACACACTCACACACCCATTCATACACTACGGACACTCATGCACATGCCAATCAGCCTACTATGCTTGTCTTTGGGCTGGGGGAGGAAACCGGAGTACCCGGAGGAAACCCCCATAGCATGGGGAGAACATGCAAACTCCGCACAAACAGGGCTGCAGCGGGACTCGAACCCCCGACCCTGGAGGTGTGATATGAACCACCAAGCCCTGTGAGCCTTAAGATGTGAGTTGTAAATTGCAAATAACAAATTCCAACAAAACCCATCTGATGGGAGGCTTTCTTTTTCTGGTCAAGTGTGAGCTTCATAATACACTGAGGTTTTGTTGCACCAATAAACTAATAAAATTAGCAGATTTTACGTCCCTTTTGTTCTGAGCATTGGAGAACCAAAGGAACACTGTTAGGATCAGTACTGCAGATTTAACTGATTTATAAAGTAATGGGGAAAAAAAAGCACTAAAAACATATTTCCTATAAGAATTTTCACCTTCATTATTTCCCATGAGATATATATATATTACAGTTACTTTTTGATGAGAGATGAGAACTGCAGTATAGGAAGTGCAGAAATGCTTTTGAAAGTGCAGAGTTGGTGTATATAAGAGAAAGTGTGTGTGTGTGTGTGTGTGTGTGTGTGTGTGTGTGTGTGTGTGTGTGTGTGTGCACTGAGGTGAACGGAATAGGTGCTAAATATAGAACAGAAGGTGACCTATCCCCCATACCTTCAGTAACTCCAAACTCCTCTCAGAAGTAGAGGTGTCCTGATGGCCTTCGGTATTCAAGACCAACATTAATGATTAATATTACCCTTCTGCAATACACATGACCTGACCTGTGTATTTGCCTGTACAGTTGTGTTTTACAATAAGATGCTGTAATCTTCAATCTATGGATGTACTGATCCTACTGTTTCTGTTTGTATAAAATATAAGTGCTCTGATTTGATTTCAAATAATCCTGATTTTGATCATCCTCAAAGTAACCAAGTCTGCTCTCTGCAAGCTCTCACTGCCATGGTATGCAAACGTCACGGGCATGATGGTAGCATGTATCAGGACAAGTTGTGTCCTGTTCACAAGCAGAATCAGTGTTATACAGTATATGTGTGTTAGTGGATCCGATCGAACTTGTGTTTCAGGCCAGTATCTGCCCTGATTCTAATCAATTCAATAAAATGCATTTTGTGTAGCACTTTTAACAAAGGACATAGTAAGAAAGCAGCTTTAGAGAAATCTGGGTGTAGATTTAGATCCCTAATGAACGAGCCAGAAGTGATGGTGATGCTACATTTAAATAAGTTCTCTTCCACAATTATTTACTGGATAGTCAAACAGTACTGAGTGTTTAAAGGATGTTCAGTATGAGGCTATGGGACACTCAGTATTGGATCTTCTTCAGTTTGGATCTTCTTCAGTTTGCACCTGAGATAAGCTGTATGCATCTCCAATGGAGCTAGACAGCCATTTGAGTGTCCTATTTTAAGAACATAATGAAAGATACATGTAGTTTTTTTTACATTTTATTTACTTTTTTAAATTATATTTATTATTAGATAGATTAGACAATTTTTTTTAAATATATATAATATAGATATTTAAACATGTATTATTGTCCCTTATTGCTATGTAGTATTTTGAAATACAATGTCACAATATCATAATCCATGATAAAAGGTTGGGTAATTATCATGATATGAACAGTAAGTTACTCTATTATTCTATTGTTGCACAAAGTATCAAAAGTGCAGTGCTTTTTCAAAAATACAATGTGGAAAAAAAATAATCAAACCTTTATTTAACATGACCAACACTGTTTTGACACTGAAATATGATAATTAGTCTTTATTCATCACATATATAGTAGAGCACAGTGAAATTGTTTTCTTTGCATACCCCAGCATGTCAGGAAGCTGGGGTCAGACATGATATGATACCCCTGGAGCAGAGAGGGTTAAGGGCCTTGCTCAAGGGCCCAACAGTGGCAGCTGGGCAGTGCTGAGGCTTGAACACTCGACCTTCCGATCAGTAACCGACATCTTTAACCACCAAGCCACCACTGCCCCTATAGATAAGTCAAAATGGTAGTGCAGGTTAATTCAGAATTAACACACACAGTAGGCGCCCCATAAGTCATTTGGAGCAACTCAGGTAGAAATAATTAATTGCCAATAAATACTGTTTTTATGGCCATGAGCAGATCTAAATCATTATACTGAAGAGTAGCATATATTAAATGTATGCTTCTAGCAACAGTCAACATACACAAAATCAGAAAAATAAAATGACTAAATGTAATTACCACATGCAGTTTTGCACTCGGGTCTCCTTTAGTGAACAGTGGACTAGTTCAACAAAACAGACTTCATATAAAAACCATAATGAACTTTCTTTTACTTTCACACTATGCGTTGTTACGCAGATGAGGACGGGTTCCCTTCTGAGTCTGGTTCCTCTCAAGGTTTCTTCCTCATATCATCTTAGGGAGTTTTTCCTTGCCACCGTCGCCACCGACTCGCTCGATAGGGACAAATTCACACCCTTAAAACACACTGTATCCTGTGTTTATATGTTTCTGTAAATCTGCTTTGAGACAATGTCCATTGTTAAAAGTGCTACACAAATAAAAAATTGAATTGAATTGAATTATGTGATGAATGTCAGACACTGACAAGTGTTTTGTCATTTTGGTGTTGCGCTTTGTGGTAGTGTATTGGTATTGATGTCAAAGTCAAATTTATGGTATGACAACAACCCTCCGTATGCACGTCTAAGCTTGTGTTTACGTCCAGAATTATCCAGCCCAATAAGAAAGCACATCCACGTCTTCTAATGCTGATCCTGCTGCAGTTTGGTTTCTCTATAAAGAGCAGAGATATGGGGGTGTGCGGCATTTAAAAACTGCTGCACTCATCTCTGACGTGCTCAGGAAAACGATGTAGGTGCATGTGGAGAGAGTAGCACAACTGATGATGGATGAAGCCTTGGGTGGTACATGTATACTGACCCTGTCTGCCCCTGTTATTGATTTATGAAGGATGAAGGTTGTATATCACTCTATAACAATCTATCTTCACTATTCTCTTGAGGCAGAATCCATCCAGAATCATCGTTAATCGGCACATCTTTATGTGAAGAAAGAGCTGAACAGAACACGACCCTCGCAGCAGGGCCAGAACCGAAACGCTGATGTTAATTGCTCTTAATGAGCGTACTTAATGATGGCAATCGAGATGAGAGGAAGACCGTATTGATCCTTGCTTTGGCTGTGAAGACATCACTCTTAGATTGCCTTGTCTTGTTTGGCAGTTGATAGCGTACTAGGAGTTCTGCAGTGTTTCTGCTGCTTGCCTGACCATGGTTGACGTTATGTACTTCTTCTGTGTGGGTTATTGCTATCTACTATGTACATAAGCCCAGACATGATTGTGTGTGCCTATAGACAATGTGTAAATACAGCACATGTATTTTTATTTGATGAGCAGACCAGCGACAACTCCTCATTATTGAGAATGGAGGTCGTGCCATTTTTCAAAAAAACTGTCGTTGCATAAAAAACGTACTGTGGAGGGTTTTGGCGTTACGTCAGGATGAAGCACTGCAAGCTTGATCTGTTACTGCTTCTGACGATGATGCATTTTAAAAAAGCAATTTCTCCTCAAAGGGTTGAGCAGCATTCACAGGGCAGTTAAATGAAAAGGATGATGACAGGCAGGCCCACACACGCCCATCTATTATGCAAAGTGTACTATCTGAGATATTGCAAGGGCGCTGTGGACCGCTTGACATCAAAAAGCCAGGGTTTTTTTTTTTTTTTTTGCTTCTTTTATCAGTCGAGATGGATCTATTTTTCTGTCTTGGAATAGATAGTGGGAGTATTCATCAGTATTGGACAGAATAAAGGAAATGATATAGAAAATGATGAAGCAGTGATTAATGATAGGCTGAAAAATATTGCCCTATTTTCTGTTTGCCATACACACAACGATGACTAAAAACTGAAAACGGCACTGTCTCCATGAATAAACATGAACATAGGCGTCCATCCATATAGATGACACTGCTGAGCTCATTAACCCCCATCATGTGAGTGCTGATGGTGGTTAATGAGAATATAGCTGTACTCAGCATGCTAGTTAATGAACCTCGTAGGTTAGTGCATTCGCTGCCTCTATTGCCTCCTTAAATTCTCTCTTAATGAGTCATATAAAGAAGAAGAAGAATGCAGGATGAAGGCATGAAGGATGTATACTCGTGCTCCTTAGACCCCTTTCTGGCTGTGACCTCACTGTATCGCCTCTGCTTATTGAACCATTCTTTCATTTCACTACTCAGTTAATTAGCTGGGCTTCGGTGCACAAAGAAAACCTGAGCTGATTCTCACAGCTCTGTGGCGTGTGTGTGTGTGTGTGTGTGTGTGTGTGTGTGTGTGTGTGTGTGTGTGTCCACATCTGCGGGTAAGTAATTATTCATTGTCTAGTTCCATACTGTCAATGATTTTCTGTTAACATCCCTGATTAACACAAGCTGATGCACACACACATCTGTCAACATCCAAATATCTGAACTCATCACACACGCACACACACACACACACACACACACACACACACACACACACACACACACACACCTATACAAAAAAACAAATATCTGAAGTATTCTCTCTCTCTCTCTCTCTCTCTCTCTCTCATACACACACACACACACACACACACACACACACACACACACACACACACACACTTACTTAAGGCTACTGAAGGCTTAGATATGGCTAAATAAGATCTGATCTAATCTGTCCAAGTCATTAATACACGTGTCAGGCTGAAGGATGCTTGAAGGATGTCTCTCTCTCTCTCTCTCTCTCTCTCTCTCTCTCTCGCTCGCTCTCTCTCTCTCACACACACACACACACACACACAAAGAGCGAGAGAGAGAGAGAGAGAGAGCGCACTGGTTAACAGCCTGCGCTTATGGTTCATCATACTAAAATCGTGTTCTCGTAATATTTTATTATGGCTCATAATAAAAACGCATAATACAACGCACCGCAAATAATAACCGAAATATTCTATTTAGGACATTTACATGCGTATTCTTTCTACAGGCCTACATCCAAATGAATGGCATATAATCATGCTTTCTTAAATTCCCCTGTAAAAGATGCTTCTCTTGTTCCAGGGCGTTTCTTTCTCTAACGGAATGACATAAACCAGATCAGTCTGAGATGCTACGCAGTGAACAGCTCAAATGAGCGCGCGCGTGCACGCACATAATATAGGACACGCAAATCCGTGCGCTTCACCTTACTGTCTCTCCATCCCTAAAATAACAGATATTACTTACTTGTCGCAGTGGCCAGCAGTAGGCACAACGCCGTCCATGGAGCCATGTCGGCTCAGATGAGGAGGACATCGGTCGCAGGAATGGGAGATATTTGTTTTGGCGCGCGCGGATGGTTGAGTATGGAGAGGTGGACACTGAGCCCGTGTCCTGCCTTCTTGTCCTAATTCAGTAAGCCACTATGGCTTTAGGTCGACCCTGGACTTAGAAAGCATAGTGTACAGTAGGCTATAATTCAAGCGAGAAGGGAGTGTGTTATGAGAAGCCAGGTATATGATGGGATGATCGTGACGCGCGAGAAGTGCACCGTTAGATGATGCGAGATTCATTCACGAATCGATTCAGTATGAACGACTCTTTTAAGAGTCGACTCTTTTTCACATCTCTGCATGGCAAATAGCACTGTTTAGAAATCCTTCCCTGCAACCACTTACATTCAATACTGCAAATATTCAACAGATTCTTTTGATGGAGATTAATATACAAGCTTATCAACATTAGTGATCTTATATCTAAATATCCATATTTTTGACAAATGATTATAAATGAGTGTGCCCTTTGATGGATTGGCACCCTGTCCAGGGTGTACCCTGCCCTGTGCCCCCATGCTCCCTGGGATAGGCTCCAGGTTCCCCGTGACCCTGAAAAGGATAAGCGGTATAGAAGATGGATGGATGGATTACAAATGATAACACATCCTCTGTACAGGATTGTACTCCTCAACCTCAGGGGGTAGGCACTTGAAAGCATGTGTGGTTTTGTTGAGACTCTGATGCCTTTATTTTGACTCCAGTAGGGCAGGAGAAGTTCAGTGGATTGTAGGGATCACAGTTGTTCAGGAGGGACTCATATAACTCTCTGTTCTCTGTTTTATGTTCATGCATGCCATGTGAAAAGCATGTGAAGATGCATTTTAACATGCTATGTTAAGTACACTCAAGTACACACATGTGACATCCTGTGAACAAAATGTGAAAAAAGATTATGAGAGAAAATCACATCGAAAACATGAAACCAACATTCCCTACTGGTCAAAATACCATCTAAAAAAGAAGTGAATCGTGAGAAACAATCATTCCCAAATGCACATAATACAATTGTAATGTTTGCCAGCTGAGAATGATTCATTGAACGTTTCTTGTAAATAAAGGCACAACATTCCACAAGAACCCACTTACCACATTCAAGCGTTATTTAAATCTCGAACAGTCATCATTAGTCAATTTCTGATGAGCAGAAACCATTATCAACCACATTATGCTTGCTGATTCAAGTTGCTTTATGCTACTGGAAACAATTGGAGTTGGGCCAAGAGTTTTTCTTGAATAGCCCATGGTTCTTAGCGCCCTATAGAGGTTGGAATCAGAAATAGTCAGGACCATTTCTGAGAAAAAATCTTCTATTCCAGGGTTCTACTTTGAACCTTTAAGAAAAGTTTGGAAGTCATACTGTTAAGACTTTGCTGTTCCATGCATTACTTTGTACAGTGACTTGCTAACATTGTGGAGAGACATGTTTTCATTTGTTTTGATCTAAAGGGATGGAGGTGTTGATTACATGCTAAATTCCCAATGACTTCCTTTTGGACAAAGGGTGTAGAATCCATTATTTCATACCCTATGTTGTACTGGTCCTGTGTTGAAGGATCACATGACAGTTTGGTGATTTGCCCATACCCACTAATCCTGGCTGGTAATGAACCTTATGATTAGTTGAATAAGGTGTGTTAGATTACTTCATCTGTGGACTTCAGCCCCCTTCAGCAGCGCAGCAGGACTCCCCTGCCCTGTGTAGTGGACATATAGGGAGCCAATTGGGATTCATCAGTATCTTTCTCATAATGGCTTGGACAGGGATGCACATATCATGCCCCACGCCTGTTGGCATGGCCATGCCTCTTGCTTTTCACTCAGCGATTCTAGAGTTTCTGTGTCCAAAATGGTGTGCTCAGTGTTCCATGACTAACCGTAGCTTCTGGAAAAATGATGCAATTCCCATTCTCTCCCCCCCCCCCCCCCCCCCTCTCTCTCTCTCTCTCTCTCTCTCTCTCTCTCTCTCTCTCTCTCTCCTCTCTCTTAACTAACATGTTTACTTTTGTGTATTCTCCAAGGGATCTGGTATACATGCTCTCTACCATGACTTAGGTTGATGAAAGAAGAATAATATGATGGACATAAAAGAGAGATTAAGAGGAAGAGGGATAGAGCATGGGAGAGAGTGAGAGCATTGGGCATGGGGGGGGGGGGGGGGGGACTGAAGTGCTGGTAAACAGCAGCTTTGTCACCAGTGACTCACTCTTAGATGGTTACATATGTCCATTTACTATTCGCACACATGGCAGCAGCTATGCACTTTTAGCAGTGAATCATTAAGGTGGAGTGAGGTATCTGAACCTTTCAGAAATAAACCACAGTGCTGGAATACACAGGTCACATGATGAATGAGAAGAAAATATACATTACTGAGAAAGAGAAGTGGGAAAAACAGGGATATAGAACCACTGTAGGAGAAGCAAGATAAGGAAATAATGAGTGCAAGGATGGCTTTAGACAGAAAAAAAGCCATGTGACAGTGCATAATGATGAAAGTGATCAAATCTGTCCCTTTTACATTAAACCCATACAGTGGTGCTTCAAAGTTTGTTAACCTTTTAGAATTTTCTATATTTCTGCATAAATATGATCTAAAACATTTTCAGATTTTCACAAAAGTCCTAATAGTAGACAACGAGAACCCAGTTAAACAAATGAGACAAAAATATTATACTTGGTCATTTATTTATTGAGTAAAACGATCCAGTATTACATATCTGTGAGGGGCAAAAGTATGTGAATTTCTAGGATTAGCAGTTATTTTAATGTAGAATTTGATTCAGGTGATTACAATAAGGTGTGAGTGATCACCCTGGTTTAATTAAAAAAACAGGGATCTATCTTCATTGAGTTTGATCTTCACAACACATGTTTGTGGAAGTGTATCATGGCATGAGCAAAGGAGATTTCTGAGGACCTCAGAAAAAGAGTTGTTGATGCTCATCAGGCTGGAAAAGATTACAAAACCATCTCTAAAGAGTTTGGACACCAATCCACAGTCAGACAGATTGTGGACAAATGCAGGAAATTCAAGACCATTGTTACCCTCCCCAGGAGTGGAGACCAACAAAAATCAGTCCAAGAGCAAGCTCACAAAGGAACCCAGGGTAACTAAGCAATTAAAGGCCTCTTTCTGCAAGGAGAAAGCCACTGCTCTCCAAGAACACTGCTACCTGTCTGCAGTTTGCTAAAGATCACATGGACAAGCCAGAAGGCTATTGGAAACAAATGTTTTGTGGACAGATGAGAACAAAATAGAACTTTTTGGTTTAAATGAGAAGAGTTATGTTTGGAGAAAGGAAAACACTGCATTCCAGCATAACAACTTTATCCCATCTATGAAATATGGTGGTGGTAGTATCGTGGTTTTGGGCCTGTTTTGCTGCATCTGGACCAGGACGGCTTGCCATTATTGATGGAACAATGAATTCTGAATTATTCCAGTGAATTCTAAAGGAATATGTCAGGACATCTGTTCATGAACTGATTCTCAAAAGAAAGTGGGTCATGCAGCATGAGAATGGTTAAAGAAGAATAAAGTTAATGTTTTGGAATGGCCAAGTCAAAGTCTTGACCTTAATCCAATAGAAATGTTGTGGAAGGACCTGAAGCGAGCAGTTCATGTGAGGAAACCCACCAACAAACCCACCATTATCCCAAAAAATTCCTCCAAGCCGATGTACAGGACTGATCAACAGTTACCGGAAACATTTAGTTGCAGTTATTGCTGCACAAGGAGGTCACACCACATACAGAAAGCAAAAAGTTCACATTGCTTCTCACTTGCTGTCTTACTGCACAGAATGACTTGACTTGACAGGAGAATTTCAATGCACTGCAGTGTGCTCAGAGTCACTCAGTGAATTATTTAGTGTGTAGGACCCCTCTGACGTATGTCCCCCACCTCCTGCCCTTCCATCTCTCCCCATCCCGCTTTCTCCTTCTCTTCTCCTTCTCTCTGACTCTCCATCTGTTTGGCTAGTAATACTCACGGGTTAAAGCTTGACACTGATTCACTTGGGTGTGTGAAGCTTTGGCTCTAACTGACGACCATCTCAAAAGGCTACATGTAATGGTGAAGTATGAACTGAGACAAGCAGACAAACAGACCAGATAGTTCCTTACAAAATAAGTTTAATCCACTGTATGTATGCATTATTATTTGTGGGTATGAGCAGAAGCTAAACTGGCTGGTGGTTATCTAACATGTCTAAAACCTGCTTTAATTACTATACATTTCCTTGATATTACTGTTAATATAAAACACACATGATGGACCTACAAAACAATTTTTGTGCTTTTTTGTTACTATTTTGATTTGGTTTTCCCCTCCATTTCTTGTTCATTGGTTTCTTGTATTATCTAGGACACTCTGTATTATCATCGCCATCTATGTTATTTGCTAGTGAATCTTTGCTGTGTGTTATTATTATTCTTACTGTGTTATTTGTACATTCTGTAATTAAATCCTTCATTCATTTGTGTCCAGCAAATGTTATTATTGATATTAAAGTATTTTTGCTCTCTATCAAATCAATGTTAAAAGATAAGATTTACACAAACACATACACACACACACACGTGCAACTGGAATTTGAACTTGAATGAGATGAAAACTGTCTATTGGAGTGGCGTTTTTTTAACATATAATACTATTTATATTTGTTGAGACAAGTATTGATCTATCAGTGTATACTGTGTGTGTATTGGGTGTTGATTATCTTGTTATGATGGAACCTGTGAAGGAGTGGGATATATTAGGCAGCAAGTGAATAGTCAGGTGTCAAAGTTGATGTGTTGGAAGCAGGAAAAATGGGCAAGTCTAAGGATCTGAGTGACTTTGACAAGGGCCAAATTGTGATGATTAGATGACTGAGTCAGAGCATCTCCAAAACAGCAGGTCTTGTGGGGTGTTCCCGGTATGCAGTGGTTAGTTCCTACCAAAAGTGGTCCAAGGAAGGAGGACAACCGGTGAACCAGCAACAGGGTCATGGACACCCAAGGCTCATTGATGCGTATGGGGAGCCGATCTGGTCCGATCCCACAGAATAGATACTGTAGCACAAATTGCTGAAAATGTTAATGCTATGATAGATCTGATCACACAGTTCATCACAGCTTGCTGTGTATGTGGCTGTGTAGCTGCAGACAGGTCAGAGTGCCCATGCTGACCCCTGTCCACCGCCGAAAGCGTCTACAATGGGCACGTGAGCATCAGAACTGGACCATGGAGCAAAAGATGAAGGTGGCCTAGTCTAATAAATCATGTTTTCTTTTACTGCGGAAGCAGTGGGATGCTCTGGGTAATGTTCTGGTGGAAACCACGGGTCCTGACATACATGTGTATGTTATTTTGACACATACTACCTTCCTAAACACTGTTGCAGACCACTTACACCCCTTCATGGCAACGGTATTCCCTAATGGCAGTGACCTCTTTCGCCCTGCTACACTACATAAATTGTTCAGGAATGGTTGGAGAAAAATGACAAAAAGTTCAGGGTGTTGATTTGACCTCCAAATTCCCAAGATCTCATCCGATGGAGCATATGTGAGATTTGCTGGACAAATAAGTCTGATCCATGGAGGCTCCACCTCGCAACTTACCAGACTTAAAGGATGTGCCGCTAATGTCTTGGTGCCAGATACTACAGCACACCTTCAGACATCTGGTCGAGTCAATGCTTCAATGGGTCAGAGCTGTTTTGGTGGCCAAACGGGGACCTACACAATATTAGGAAGGTGGTTTTAATGTTATGGCTGATTGGTGTGTGTGTGTGTGTGTGTGTGTGTGTGTGTGTGTGTGTGTGTGTGTGTGTGTATACAGTGCCCTCCACTAATATTGGCACTCTTGGTAAATATGAGCAAAGGAGGCTGAGAAAATTCTCTTTATTGATTAACTTTTTGATCTTTTGTTAAAAACAAAATCACAAAAATAATCTGCTCTCATGGATATCAAACAATTTCAAACAGAAAACAGGTTTATAAAAAATATATTTGTTAAATATAGGTGTGTAACAATTATTCGCACCCCTTTGAATTCATATGAGAAAAATATATTTGAAGTATATTCCCATTTTAAAAAATTTAGTACATCTGGGTGACTAGGAACAGGAAATTGTTCAATCATGACTTCCTGTTTCACAGGGGTATAAATATGAGGTATTTCCAACCACATAGGCCAAATTTCCTGAGTCATTCATAACAATGTGTAAGACCAAGCAATATAGCTGTGATATGTGGCAAAAGGTTGTTGAGCTTCACAAAATGGGAGGTGTCACGATTCCCCCTTGAAGCAGCGTGCTCTAAGCACGAATGCGCGAGCACCTGCTTTTCCGCTGTTGACCATAGTGACATTGGGACACGTGTGTTTTGTTTATTTCTGTCATGTCTCCTCCCTGTTCCGTCATTGGCTGGGAATTCACGTGGGTCTGAATTGCTCTCAGCTGATAGCAGTTGAGACGCTGATCATGTCGGCATATATATATATATAGCGCGTGCCTCCCAGCACACAAGGCGGAAGATTAAGAAGTCGTAAGTAGTAAGTAGTAAGTAAATGGTTAGAGTTAGTTTAGTTCGTAGCGTATTCATAGTCACGGTTCATGTTAGAGTTAGTTTAGTTTGCATCACAGTCACAGTCATAGTCATAGTCATAGTCAATGTTTAAAGTTAGTTCGTGCTGGATTATCCGCTTCCCGTTCCTCGTCCTAGTTCGTGTCTTGTTTTGTTAATCGACCTAGATTCCTGCCTTGCCCCGTGTATGCTTGTTTGCCAATCGCCTGACCTCTTGCATGTTTATGGATTACGTTTTGGATCACGTTTAGGATTTGTCTGCCTGCCTGTCTCTACAAATAAACAACCGCCTTATCTCTGCTCCGTCACGATTTGTGACAGAAGGTGGCTATAAGAAAATAGCACAAGCATTGAAAATGCCCATTTCCACCATCAGGGCAATAAAAATGTTATGAATCAACCTGGAAATGGACGTGTGTCTATATTGTCTCAACGCATTGTGAAGAAGATGGTTCGAGTGGCCAAAATATCTCTAAGGACCGCAGACGAAGAAGAAGCCTTATTGGCCACATAAACATTACATTGTCACATATACAATTATTTTCTTCACATATCACAGCTTGTGAGGAGGTTGTGGTCAGAGTGCAGGGTCAGCCATGATGTGGTGCCCCTTACTCAAGGGCCCAACAGTGGCAGCCCAACAGGCGGTGCTGCAGCTTGAACCTTCTGATCAGAAAACCCAAAGCCTTAACCATTGAGCCACCACCACCCGGAGAATTGTATAAGTTAGCTAGAAGTCACCTACATCACCACAAGTCGTTTGGAAGGGTTTTAAGAAAAAAGCCTCTACTCTCATCCAAAAACAAACTCAAGCATCTTCAGTTTGCCAGACACTACTGGAACTTCAAATGGGATCGGGATCTATGGTCAGATGAAACCAAAATAGAGCTTTTTAGCAATAAACACTCGAGATGATTTTGGTACACACAGAGAAGTAGCCATATAGAAAAGTACCTCTGCCAGAAGACCTGGACATGTTGTTAGGATACGTGGCATCATGGATATCAACAGATATTAAATGAAAACCTGACTGCCTCTGCCAGAAAGCTTAAAATGGGCCGTGGTTGGATCTTCCAGCAGGACAATGATCCAAATCATCAAAATCAACACAAAATGGTTTACTGACAACAAAATCAAGGTGCTGCCATGACCATCCCAGTCCCCTGACTTGAACCCCATAGAAAACCTGTGGGGTGAACTGAAGAGGAGAGTCCACCAGCGTGGACCTCGAAATGTGAAGGATCTGGAGAGATTCTGTATGGAGGAACGGTCTCAGATCCCTTGCCATGTATTCTCAACCTCATCAGCATTATAGGAAAAGACTCAGAGCTGTTATCTTGCACAAAGTATTGACTAAAAGGGTGCCGATGATTGTTGCACACCTTTATTTATCAAATATATATATATATATATATATATATATATATATATATATATATATATATATATATATATATATATATATATATATATATATATATATTGATAAACCTGTGTTTTGTTTGCAATTGTTTGATATCCATGAGAGCAGAGTATTTTTGTGATTTTATATTTAACGAAAGGTTAAAAAATAAAGACAATTTTTCTCAGCTTTCTTTGCTCATATTTACCAAGGGTGCCAAAATTAGTGAAGGGCACTGTAGTCAACTTATTCTGCTATTAACTAAAGGTATTTCCTATAGTGGATGATTTTTTTTTTTCCCCGGATAAGATTTGGATTGGACTCGGCTTTGCGCCAAAAAGCTTCACCATTGTCAAACGCTGTGATGAGCAATACACTGGAAATCCAAAACTAGGAGACCTGTTTGTGGTGAAATGTGGCAGCAGTAGTGGTGGACCTGCTCCAGGATACTACCATGCTGGAGTTTGCTGCAATGAAGAGGAAAAGAAGATCATTCAGTTAACATGTAAACCTCTAAATATTTGTATAATGTTCTGGCTAAGCAAATGACACAATCATGTATTATTTATTTAACTTGATATATCAGTTTGTACATTATACAAACAACATGAAGTACCATATACTACCAGATACTAAACACCATATAACATCACATAAGACTAAACACAAAATAATACTGAACACTGTAGGACATTAAGCAGGATATTAAACACTGTATAATACTGTATAACTTTAAACACCATATAGCATTACACTGTATAATAAAGCATATAAGTACTTATTTACTCTATAGTGGTATAGTAGTCATCATTGTCACACTGGTTCTGATATTATGTAAATTGTCTTGTTTATATCTTGTTTATACTCACAAGCATTTTTTTTTTTTTTTGTATGTTTTTTTGCAGTATCACCATTTCGGCCAAGCTCTTCATGGTATCCCAAGTCCAGTTCTGGTCCAGGTGTTGTAAGCAAAGTGAGTGTGGCCGTGTTCTGTGGAAAAAAACAATTTTGCAATTTATAGGAAGGAGAAGATGATCCCTGAATCATTCCAAGCCAATGTTCAAGAAGCAGTGAAGAAACCACCACAATATAATCTTTTACAATACAACTGTATCCATTTTGCCCTGGAACTACTAACTGATGAACCAAAGTTAATACATTAATTTTTAGCTTCAAAAAACATCACTACTACATTTCCCATCCTGCACTGTGGCCTACAGACATGGCCACCATGGACCGCAATTCCCAGAACACTCACCTTCATTCTAATCACGCACACCTGCATCCAATTCACAGCACAATCACAACCACAGTTTTAAAAGACCTTCTATGCATTCACTCTTTGTGAAGTATACGCTCAGTTGCCTTCTGTCATTACCAAACCTTTATACCGTTTTTTGTTTATTCTGGTTTAGACCTTGTTCTCGTTAATGACCTTGTCTCTTTGCATTGCCTAGTTTGGACTGTTTGCCTGTTCGATTGACCCTTACCTGCCTATGTACCTTGATTTCTGCCTGATCCTTTGGACTATTGTATTAAACTACCTAACCTGCACTTGCCTCCGTCTCAGCCTCCGTTAAGTGACAACTACAAGCCTCATTCTCATGATCATGTCACATATGTTTTAAAGAGAAAACAAGTCAATGATGACTATAGACAAAATGACACACAGTTTGTTTGGATCTAATTACAGCTGTTAGCCTTCTGGAATATATCTCTATCTTTACATATCTGGATCCTGAGGTTTTTGTCTATTCTTCTTCATAAAAATCTCGAGCTCTCTGAGATTTTTCCAGAGAACAATTTTCATATCTTTACCCAGATTCTCAGTCAGATTGAATTCTGGTCTTTGACTGGGCCGTTCCAAGACATTCAGGTTCTTCATGCTCTCTTTAGCATTGTGCTTAGTGTCATTGCTTTGTTGAAAGGTTAAGCTCCACCCCCAGATTCAAGTGTCTCTCAGACTGGAAAAGGTTTTCTTTTAGGATTGTCCTATATACAATTGTAGACGAGTAATGATTTACAATCGCACTATTCTCTGTTACCCAGAAGAGATTGTGTTCCCTTTTGAGTCTGGTTCCTCTCAAGGTTTCTTCCTAATGCCATCTCAGGGATTTATTTCCTTGTCACTGTCGCCTCTGGCTTACTTATTGGGGATAAATTTAAATCTCTGTATGGATTTCTGCTTTGTGACAATAAAGCTGCTTTGTGACAATGTCCATTGCTAAAAAGGCTATATAAAGCTGCTTCTTTTTAGAAACACTTACTATTCCAGCCTTTTGTGGCCCCTGTCCCAACTTTTGTGAGATATGTTGCTGTCATCAAATTCAAAAATGACCTTATCTTTTTCTTAAAATCGTACATTTACTCAGTTAAAAAATTTGATATGTTTCCTATGTTCTATTGTGAATAACATGGGTTCATGAGACTTGCAAATCATTGCATTCTGTTTGTATTTACATTTTACACAGTGTCCCAACTTTTTTGAATTGGGGTTGTAATTATATTGTAAACTGTAGAAGGTGAAATGCCCAAAATCTTACCTTGTCTTTGGGGAATGTTCTCAAAGTGTTGGATTATTCGCCTACACAGCTGTTGGCAGATTGCCGAGACTCGACCCCTCGTTGCTCTTGAAGGACTAGGTTGGAGGCTCCTTAGGTTTTGGAGGCTCCTTATATACTACGATTGGACGATTGCCTCACCTGTTTCACATCACCTTCTTATTTCAACTCGTCACATCGCTATTAGTCCTAAATTACCCCTGTCCCAACTTTTTTGGAACGTGTTGCATATGACTATTCATATTGTCATTGGTAACATTATTTTAATGTCGATATTGTCTTAAACATTAAATCCCGCACAGCTATTCTGCACACATCAAGGGTCCATTCTTCGTACCTCGCTTAATACATCTGAGATGATATGACATATGCCAGACCTTCTAATAGTCATAATTGATCTCTGGCTAATTTGGTTCTTCAAACTAATTAGCGGATTTGATTAAATATCTAGATTATGTTGTCTGAGATTACTGTGCATTCTTGTGTTCATTGGAAAGGGCAGATGTGTCGGTACTCGAAACCATGATCAGCAATGCAGGAATTGGCTGGCAAAAAAGACAGCAACGTAATGACATCATATTAAAAAAAAACATTACAGCAAAATAGTACATTATATACAAACACACACACACACACACACACACACACACACACACACACACACACACACACACACACACACACATACTGTCCTCCACTAATATTGGCACCCTTGGTAAAAATGAGCAAAGAAGGCTGTGAAAATTGTCTTTATTGTTTAACTTTTTGATATCTTGTTAAAAAATTCACAAAAATATTCTGCTGTCATGGATATCAAACAATTGCAAAACACAAGTTTATCAAATAAATACATAAAAGGAAAGATCCAAGAAAAAAGCTTGAATGTGAAATGTTTTCAATTGTCTTCTCCTTTAGATTTTATTCTTCAGTTACATTTCTTTTTTTCTTTCCACGGTTGTGTTTATTTATCTGCAGTACATTTTGTTTTCTCACTTAGAGTTTTGGTTTTACGTTTACATTTTAATTTGATCATTTATAGGTAGTTATTTTGGGGGTTTTTTTACATTCACGTTTTGTTTTGTTTTTTTTCTTTTAACCATTCTGAATATAACACATTCATCGTTATCAAGAATATCACGCAGAACAAATGGCCAGCCTTATTAAAGTAGAAAAACTAAAGCAAAACTTACAGGTAGCATGTCAATAAATGACCTCCAGGGCTCCTCAGTGGTGGATCTGAAGACCTTTCCTCCTCTCGTGTACATGGATAGGGAAACAGAGTTATCAGGACCTTCCGAGTTGGCACTCTCCCCTTTAGCAGCTAAACAGTTTCGGCATAATACAGTGTTGTATTAACAATGAAATAGTATGCTATGTATAACAATTCATGTTAGCAAGTTCGTCAATAATAAGGTAAAAAAACAAAGTTGTATTTACCAGTTGATTTCACATAGTTGGGTATAATGCGTTACTGTACTTTAATTACTTTTTCTATAACATGATTAACATGTTGAACATGAATAACATGATACAGGTGTAGTTTTGTATTATGTAATGTGTCAAGTCATGTACTTCGTGTAATGAGATTTCCCTCTGTGTGAAAAGCAGTTCTTTTCTGTTGTACATTACAGTTTTTGCACATCACTTTAGGTCTTCCTGTGCACCCAGGAACCCTGCATCTTCCCTTCACTGTCACACATTATTTTCCACTGTAACATGTTGTCCAAGCGGACATCCTGGTTAGGGATGGGAGCCGTGGGGCCCTGCTTCCTTCTCTTCTCCTCATATTGTTGGGAAATCTTACCACTGGTTCACCCTCTCTTCCTGACATCTTTCTGAGATTTGCACAGACTGTTGTGAGAGAAATTTATAAAGTTCTTGTATTTTTTATTTCTTAAAGACTCATCTCTGTTCCTGTCCTTGTATATCAGGCCATGTAAGGTCATGTTATCTAGCCTAGAGAAGTACAGAATGTTCAACTTACACTGAATTCATGCTGAACTTGTGCTGGTTCAAACATGTTATTATCTTTAGAGATGTCTGCACACCTGCTGCGATTTTGTAACCACAGAGTAAGTTAGAACCGTTTGACTACTGGTTTTGGCTTCCGTATCGAAAGTAGCAGACGTGCAGACATACACTGGTAGCCTCTGTATATATATCATGGATGCAGGCAAGCATCCCAGAGTGCTCGCATTCTTCTCTTCCTGTGTGGTCTGCAAAAACTTCTAAACCTGAGAGGATGAGTTTACTGGTGTTTGTCAAAATTTCCACCACACTGTGTGCTATTTGGCACTTGTAGGCATAAACGCGCATTTTCTCCTTTTTCGTTATTCCATTGTCAGCACAATCTCATCTGTAGATATGCCAACCTGTCACCACCGCCATATCTATGAAATGACAAACAAGGCGGTAAAATTAAATAAAAATAAATAACAAAAGCACACACAAATACATTTAGAGCTTATATTGTACATAAATACATGTGAATTCTATATGATAACATTCAAACACATATTGGACATATTAGAAAGCACATCCTGGAAAAGTGTCTCTTAGAACGCAACGTTGCCCTGAGGCAGCGAAAATAAAAACTCAATTTCTGAACGTTTTTATTATTATTTATTATTATGGTTTTATTATTATTATTTTATAGCATTTTAAAGCTAACTAGTTAATGAAGCTAGCTAGCTAAAAAGAGCAGGAAAATGCTTAACTTGAAAATTATGTATTTCTCCTTGGATGCACGTCACAGGTGCATTTACTCGAACAGTTATCAAGCTCTCGCTGGTTCTTACCTTAATCAGATTAAGGTCATTAAAAATCGCTGTTTACATGGTAGTTTCTTAATCAGAGTATTGTCTTAATCGGGTTAATATTGTATTATTGTTGTCCATGTAAACGTACTGATAGTTTTATAATGAGATTTTACTGTGTGTCAGTATTAAAAATGTACTACTGATGTCATTGATAAGTTTACTGTAAACACTCTTCCTTCTCTGTTCCCTTGTGTGTTCACCTGTGTTTTCCTCTGTTAACTCTTCCTAACCAGGAACAGACAGATAAATCCCCTCACCATTTGCACATCACCATCTGCATACTCCCCACAATTGCATAACTTCCTGAATAAGATGTGCTCACATTCCATCACTTCCTGAATACCATATATGGCGTTGTTCCTCTCTTACATTGATATGCTTCTTGTTAAATGCAAATATGACCTTCCACGTAGCCAATCAATAGTTAACCTATTTTCCTGTTGTGTGCCAAGCATGATATATACTCTGCATTTCTTTGGATAAATGAGACATAACCCTATACTTGAACTTTGTGGGTCTGTATGTCATTTGTCAAATTCTCCCAAGCGTTTGTTGTGGGATGGGTGTAGCAGGGCGAGGGCGTCGTCATTTTCTGTACTGTCTCTTCTCTCATTCTAGCATTGTAACCCAACGAGCACAAATCCTAACTGTAATTTACAGTATAATTGATGTTTTCTGATATTTTCTACACTGAAGGTTTTGAATAACAGCAATGGTGAGTGTCTGTGTGTTCTTGTAGTATCAGTGCTGTTCTGACGGAATCCATCTTTATCTATTTCAGGACAACAACTAAACCAATGAGTCAAAACCATTGTTGATTATTATTTTCAGCTGTCTGATAACGTTTGTGATTTATTTAATATATAATTTATTTAAATTACTAGATACTCTGACATATATATCAGTATTTAAATAAGGCAGTGTTTTGTAACTGGTTGTCCTGCTTTGTATGATGGCGAACTTCAATAGTAGATTAAATAGTTTGCAGGAAGGGAAAAGACAAGAGTATGATAACGCGTTCAGTCACAGGCCAGATTTGAAAATGAAACTTCCCTACATACAGCTTTATAAAGTCTCATCACTGGTAATATTATTACTGATATTAAAGTATTATAAGGTTTACACACATGAATGAGATGTTTAGTCATAAAAATCGTCAAAAATCTCTGTCTCCCGAGTGGTGATACCGAAAGAGATACTGGCTGACCAGGGCAACACCTTTATGTCTCACAAACTGGACGAATTATTGGGGATTTGGGGTTCAATTAAAATTCAAGTTCAAACTTGAACCAGCTCTGTCTCAGTCTCTTGTTACAGCAGCCACAGAAAGCACAAAGCACATATATGGAAGCACATACATATTGTTTTTGTTGTTTGTTTCCGGATATGGTTATTTATTTATTTATTTATTTATTTACTTATTTATTTATTTTACAATTTATGTTTGTTAAGATAAGTATTGATCTGTCAGTGTATATTGTATGTATATACAGGGTTGGGAGGGGTACTTTAAAAATGTATTTAATTACAGTTACAAATTACTTCATTAAAAATCAACAATGTGATCCAAGTATCACAATATGAAAGTAATGAAATTTGATTACTTTTGGATTACTCGAAGGCCAGATATATACTTTTATTGCAAGCTTAATTAAAGGGGGGGGGGGGGGGGGGGGCTCTTTTTCAGACCTTAAAAAAGCATCCAGCCGGGATTTCTACATTTAAAAAAATCTAAAACAATGACCAAACGGTCATCTTTCGCAGTTTAAGAAAGAAAATACTTCATTCGTCACTGAGTTAGCTGCCTAGCTAGTTGCTAACAAAATACATCAGGGGTGTCCATTTTCCTACTTTGTCTGTTGAACATGCTGAGGTTGAAAATGCTATAATTGAGACAAGCAAATCACTGCTTAGGATGTAATGTAGCATTATATTTTATAAGTAAATATATATATATATATTCATATAAATCTCGAATGAATTAACCGAATGAATCATGAAAAACGCCCAGCAGTACATCAGAATGTACTGAGAATTATCAAGTGTTACCTGTCATTTCAACCCTCCTCCTTTCCGTCAGCAGCTGGCACTCGACCACGTCCCCACTGCCAAATTGCTGTTTTTACATTCAGCGTGATGTAGAAACCTAATACGTATGATGTAGCTGTGACATATCATTAGAAGTTGGACAACAGTGGAAGAAATCCCATCATACAGATTCTACTTTTAATCGGTTTAACAGTAGTAAGTATGAGATGAGTGGATGTGTCTCTGGAGAGTTTGTTTCAACTGCATTCACAGATGGCAACATGATCAACACGAGGAAAGTTCCTGCTATTCATAGGCTGATTACATGGCTACTTAAGTGGACGTGGAGCTCCACATTCAGATTATTAAAATCACCTGCATGTAGTATATAGCAGAGTTCTCTTCTGTTGTGTGCTTGGTACATGAGTTTTTCAGTTGCATCTAAACTACCACTGATGTTGAGATTATACTACCATTAAATACTGATGTCAGGATTCAGTTGCGCCTAAACTACTACTAAATACTCGTGTGTAATTTCAGTGACTGTGTGATTAACTCCACTTGGAATATTACTCTTTATGTCTAACCTTTAACTTACTAAATCGCTCTAAGTAGCTCATCACACAAACTGTGTCTGGAACGCTACAAAATGCTCTGAAAGAGAAACCAAATGATAGGAAGTGGTATAAATGGCCAACTACAGAGTCATCAAAATGCTAGGGACTAAAAAGAAACTGCAAGTGCAGTAAAGAAAAGATAAGTATGTTAATAAATTAATTAATAATTTAATACAGTTAATAAAACTTCTTTCCCATTAGTACATTCTCAATTCAGGCTCAATTCAACTGCAATAAAAATGTAATTTGGTTTAGTGGTTTTACTTTAATTAGAAAACTGTACAGAATAAGCATACCACATTATAGTTCAGAAGACATTATTATAATAATAATAATAATAATAATAATAATTATTATTATTATTATTATTATTATTTTATTTTTATTTTATTTTATTTATTTATTATGCAACTTAACCAGGATCCATATGAATAAATAGTACACAACCCAAACTGGGTTATTTTTAGCCCAACGGCTGGGTAAATATATATCAGAACACATTTTTGGGTTAAACTAACCCATCAAGTTGGGTTGTTAATTTTAACCCAGCACATGGGTTGTTTTTCAGTCCAAAGGGTGGTTTCATTTTTACAAAAACGTTGGGTTCATTTTATTTAAGAAATAGGTTCACATTTTCATTTACCCATTTTTACCCATTTTAAAATGTCAAATATACCACAACATAGTATCCCCTTTATTTATACACAAGAAGGTGTTCAGAAATGTATTGCTAGAGCTGCTAAAGTGGTATTTATATTTATAAATAGACTTTAGTGACTAAAATAAGTCATATATTTAAGACTGAAACATCAGATTTTGATCAAAGGAGACGTTTAAAACATCCAAAAAACTGAGTAACCAACTTACGATTCAGTGAGCATTACAAACAAGTAAGCCAAAGCTAACTGATATAGCAGTGCATTTAGTGTCATGTAAACTGGACTGTTATCACATTTGAGCTTTTTTAGTGTACAGTAATGGTTTTATGGATAAATATATTGATACGAACTTTGTTTCTCCAAATAAATCTAACAGTCTGTCCATGTGAAAAACGCAACCTCCACCTGAGGTGAATTCAAACAGTCCACACTGAGTTGATCTGACCCAGGGAGCTGGGCTGACTGGAAATGTCAGTGTAAATGACGCAGCCACTAACCCCAGCAGTTGGGTTACACAAAACTACCCAAAAAACTACCCAAGACTGATAAAATAACCCAATTAAATGACCCAAAAGGCTCAACCCAGCATTTGGGTTGAAAAAATAACGCAGTATTTTCTAGAGTGTATACTATATTAAAATAAAGTATGTTTTATGTTTGACTTCATGAATGATAACGTATTCACCGTTTTCTGCTATTAACTAAAAGTATTTCCTATGGTGGATTATTATTATTTTTATTTTTTTTTGTAGGCTTCACATATTTTAACGATTGCACTCGGCCGTAAACCAGATGGTTTCACCACTATCAAAAGCTGTGATGGGCAATACACTGATAAACCAAAACTAGGTGACCTGTTTATGGTGAAATGTGACAGCAGTAGTGGTGGAACTGGTAGTCTAGGATACTTCCACGCTGGAGTTTACTGCAGTGAAGAGGAACAGGAGATCATTCACTTCAGACGTAAATCTCTCAATATTCGTATAATGCTCTAAGCAAATGACACAGAAATGTAATATTTATTTAACTTGATACATCTGTGTATACATTACACAGCATCTGTTTACAGGTGTAAATTTTGCTATACTGAATATACTCACAAACATTTTTTTTCCAGTCTCGTCCTCTCAGCCAAGCTCTTCAAGCATACCGAGTTGCAGCGTCGTTTCTGGTCCAGGTGATATAAGCAAAGTGCATGTGGACGTGTTCTGTGGAAAACACAAATTTGAAATTCACAGGAAGGAGATGGGAATCCCGAAATCATTCAGAGACAATGTTAGAGCAGCAATGAAGAAAACAGCAGAATACAATCTTTCAGAATACAACTGTATCCATTTTGCCCTGGAACTGCTGAATGTGGACTTAAAGGTGATACATTTGTTTTTAGCTTCCCAAAAAATCACTATGAGCCATAAGGTCATGATCATGTCACATGATATGTATTAAAGAGAAAACAAGGGTCAATGATGACTAGATAGAATGACACATAGTTTATTGTCTACATCTAATTACAGCTTCTGGCATATGTCTTTAGCTTTACACATTTGGATCCTGAGGTTTTGTGCATTCTTATTGGTAAAAAATCTCGAGCCCTGTGAGATTCTTCCAGAGAGCAGTTTTCATATCTTGTCCCAGATTTTCAGTCAGATTAAATTCTGGTCTTTGACTGGGCATATACAATTGTAGAAGAGTAAAGATTTACAATCACACTGTTCAGTATTACCCAGAAGAGGATGGGTTTCCTTTTGAGACTCATGCTATCTCAGGGATTATTTACTTGCCACTGTCGCCTCTGGCTTTCTCACTGGATATAAATTTAAATCTCTATATCCAGATTTCTGTAAAGCTGCTTTGCGACAATGTCCATTGCCAAAAGCGCTATATAAATAAAATTGAATTTTAACTGTATTTGTTTCCATCCATCTCACCCTCAACCCTGAACAGTTTCCCAGCTACCAAAAAGCTATAACCATCATCATTCTGTGTTATTTCTAATTTTTGAGTATTTCGGAAAAACACAGAATATTAATTATGTCAGACATAACACATAATTTTGTGAACACATATGGAAACAAGGTGAAAGTAATCTGTGCTGGACAACAAGTAACACAAAACGCAAAACTTAAATACAAGTGCTCTTTAGGAATAAAATTGACTGCTGTGTGTGATGTAATGTGATGTGCAGGGGCTGATGGGTAATGTAGTCCGGTGTTTTTGGCACGTGACATATAGGCTTCCTGTAGTTTTCAATAGGCTGTAATAGCCAGTTTTATTAGCCTGACTACTAATTAAGCTTTCTCGAGCCAACATACTATTTTGCTCTATAAGCCTCTTCTTCTCCTTCTTCTCCTTCTCCTTCTTCGTCTTCTTCCTTGACCCAGAAAATTAATTGCTACTCCTCCCAGAGCTTTCAAGCTACATGCACCAAACTCAGCACAGAACTTCAGTCTGTTCTGACTCGAGTTGCACTATCTTTTTGAAGTGATCGGAATTCGGAATTCCCAGTACGGAAGCTCAAATTGGCCAAAATTCCCATTGACTTGCATGAAAAATTTCTGACTGTTATAACTTGAGCTTTCAGGCTACTTACACCATTCTCAGCACAGTCCTTTAGACCCATCACACTGGTCAGGCTCGATTTTTCCAAACTGAGCGGACTCCCCGTATTCCCACTGTGGACGATGAAAATTCCAAAAACTCCCATTCACTTACATTTAGGGAATGTTCAGATACTGGCTCCAACTGTCAAAACTCAAACACACCTGAGTGTACATGACCTGAAGCCTAAAAGTATTGGAACTCTGTCTAGCTCCAAAAGTATTGGAAGTCTGTCTAGCTTCAAAAGTATTGGAACTCTGTCTAGCTCTAAAAGTATTGAAACTCTGTTTAGGTCTAAAAGTACTGGGACATCACCTGGCTCCAAAAGTATTGCGACGCTGCCTAGCTCCAAAAGTATTAGGATGCTGTCTAGCTGATGTCTTGCTTTCTCAAGCCAACATCAAAGTTGATCATGATGAACTCTACTTATCAAGTTGTATTCTTGTTTATTTTCTAAGTGAGAAGATAATATTTCATGGGGATATGGCGATGTGATGTCCAAATGTTTGAGAGATTATTTTGTGATTACCAGATGGACACTATATAAACCTTCTGCAGAAAATAAATAGTTAGATTTGTGTTTTTTTTTTATTTTACAGACCGCAAACAAATACATTAAACAGCTGATGAAATTGATTAGTAAGAAAAGTGAAGCCGTAAGTAGGTAAGTATGTTGTAATGCAGTGACTGTCCACATTACTGGGGAATAAAATGTTCTATTACTATTTTAAATCTCTTCTTGTGTTTGTTTCTTAAATCTCTCCATACATAGTTTGCTTGGAGAAGAAGAAGACATGCTGTGATTCTTCTTGAAGAAAGTCGATGTATGTCGTAAAGTTTTGGTCTCCTGTTTTTATTAGAATGTCACTGAGAAGAAAGTGTGAGATCATTGTGTACTATGATTATTGTGGTTATATAGTTTAATGGCTTTGATTGCTAAATTAATTATGAACAATATACTATTTTGGATTAAATGGAGGTTTTCTTCAACAAAGCTTTGATGTTAATTATACAGTATATAACATTAAATTAGTTCGTTTTACTTTCATTTTGCAAACTGTGTGTTCAAATGGGTAATTAGATTAAAATAAATAAATAAATAAATTCAGTTCAGCTTTATGTGTACAGTGTTTTTATCAGTAGACATTGTCCCAAAGCAGCTTTACAGAAATTTACTGTAGATTTAGAATGAATGAGCCAGAGGTGAAGATGAAAACTCCCTGAGACAACGTGAGGAAGAAACTTTTATTCTAAATGGAATCCATCCTCTTCTGGGTGACACTGAATAGAGTAATTATAAATCATATTATAAATTATAAAGAATAACGACACAAAGTATTGAGTGTGTGTACAGGATATTCATTATGAGCACATTGTGAATAAGAGTCGTGGGAGGAGTACAGTACAGTCTTTATGATTACAGCAGCATTTCTTACACACAAATCTACACAATCCAAGTAAGAACCTGTCAGATCTACAACCCCAATTCCACTGTGTGAAATGTAAATAAAAACAGAATACAATGATTTGCCAATCTCATAAACCCATATGTTATTCACAATAGAACATAGAAAACATATCAAATGTTTAAACTGAGGAAATGTACCATTTTAAGGAAAAAATAAGGTCATTTTCAATTTGATGGCTGCAACACGTCTCAAAAAAGGCTGGAAATGTAAGTGTTACTAAAAAGAAACAGCTGGGGAAACATTTTGCAACTAATTAGGTTAACTGGCAACAGGTCAGTATTGGGTATAAAAAGTGTCTTAGAGAGGCAGAGTAAAGACATATATATATATATATATATATATATATATATATATATATATATATATATATATATATATATATATATATATATATTTATTTATTTATTTTTTTGCTGTTAGTACATTTGACTATAGGAACACGCTACACAGAAGTCACTGGCTGAGATGTGCAAGCAATGTTCTTGTATAGAGTCCACTGAGTTCTCTTTAGTGGCTTATTATGCTTGGATGGTCAAATAAAAACACACGCATCATGTCAAAATGCAGGTCTGGCTGAGTATTCATGCAAACTCAGTCGGTTATGTCTTAAATGTAAACAGTTGGGGAAAAGTCGGAGGTGTGTCAATACAGTATATTAGATCATTAGGTCTTAAAGTGACAGTAGTCTAATAAACCTGCTGCTGTCTGTGTCATTAATGTTAATCAAACAACAAAAGAGAAAATCACTCACTCACTCATTTGACTGAATAACTTCAGTACATTTAATCAGAATCACTGTATACGTCATATAGTGAAGTCTATTTTATTTTACATTTAATTGCATTATTCAATTTCTGTAGTATTTCTTAATTGAACACTACTGATGGACCTACCTGAGAAAATGTATCATTATTGTGAAATAAAATTGTAGTCATATCGCCCACCCCTAAACATCAGCATTTGGTGATTCCAGTCTTGAATTTCAGGTAAAATCTGAAATGTACTTCTTAATGTAGTCATAAACCCTGCTGATAGGGATTTTTTATATTTCATTTTAGGAATTAAAATGAAAAAAGTTACAAGAACAGAGCTGTGTTCAGAAATGAGTTTGTTGTCATTCATAGACAGATTAAAAGCAGTAATAAAGCATGAAGCTTGTTGTTATGACTTGCTGCTAAATGTAGCTCTACTCTGTAGTCTCAGTCTATATAACTGTGAGGGAGAGGACTGAACTGGAGGACACAATATAGTGTGATACAATAACAAAACAGCTCCATTTGTATTTTCATACACTTGTAATATAATAAAATTTCTGTATATACCTCTATATCCCTTTTTTTTCTTTGAAACCATGTATTGATAGGAAACTAGTTGAGGTGCTGATGACATGAAATAAAAATATTAAATGGCAGTGGAAGATGTAATAGTGGTATTTTTTTGTTACCTTTATGTTGCCATTGGTTTGTGAAGGTTAAAATATGAATTTAACAGGTCACTGTTGAGTTTACAATTTCAATTTCAAAACTTTCTGGACTCGTCTGGTCTCGACTTGGACTCAAACATTAAGGACACAGACTTGAGTCCAACTCGGTCCCTTTTGTACTCGGACTTGGACTCGATTGGTTAAGGACTTGGTCTCGACTGGAACTCGACAAAGGTGGACTCGGACCCAACAATAGGAAACACCCTCTGCTGTGCCAGGTCCAGCCTTGACACACTCCACACCTATGTCACCATAGGCCAATTTTCCCTGGTATACGGATTATGGTCATAGATCTTCCAGTGCCACGCAGAGAAAACCTCTAATAATGGGGTGAGGAAAGGGATGTATGGTGGAAGGCAGAGATTTATGAAATGCTGGTTGATGTTGAACCACTCACATATCCAGACACCATGGTGAAAGCTCACATTGTCCCAAAACACAACATAGACAAGATGTACTGCCTGCTGCTGATCCTGCTGCTCACACTTAAACCACCCAGAAATGTTCAGTGTTATATAGCTCCAGGTTTGATTGACAGTGGAGAATCCCACAATTACTTATGACTACACAAATGGTGACATTACCACCATGCTGGCCACGGACATCCACAATAGCACATTGGCCAATTATGTTCCTGCCTCTCCTTCTCCTCTTCAACAGATTGAACCCTGCTTCATTTACAGTACATAAATGCATTCAAAACCATTATCTACAAAAAAGGAAATGTACTTGCAAATGTATATATACAGTAAAAATAATAATGGACATTACTTCTATAAGTATTTTCCCCAGTGATGTATTCAATGGCCAAAATACAGTCAAAAGAAACAATGACCTGTTCTCGTCTCTGAATGTCCTGATTATGGTGGCCACAGGGAATCTGCTTTACTACACAGACACTCACAATGGGATGGGAGCCAACAGTGGAATCAAATCCAGCATCTGGAGTAAGACCCTCCACTCAATATCACAAACATTACACAACTCTAATACCCCCCCCCACACACACACACACACACACACACACAGTTTCCCCAGTAAACACATTCACACTGAAGTAAAACTTGTGATCTGAAGTCCTCTTGTGTCTTGTGTTCGATTTTTCTGCCAACTTTATCAGTGACAAATACTCAAATACAAATGAGTGACTTTCCTCTCTTCCATCAGTCAGTACACATTATTCTGCACTCCTCTATTACAGTATCAATTCCTTTATTAAAGCATCAGAGTTGAAGCAGCGTGTCCTTTCGTGTCATTCTCAGTGTGGACAATCCCAGAGTTCAGTTAGCCCCACTGACGTAAACATGAACCATTACACTTACATATGCAACTGAATCAAACAAGGAATCAATTACAAAAGTCTGAAGGGTCATTAAAAAATCTTCGATGACTGATGTCTGGATTTCTGGAGTCATTTACAAGTTTTAGTGAATGGCTCGTATCGTAGCAGTCATACAGTCCTCTCTGAATGTATTGGAATGGCAGGGCCAAGTCTTTTATTTTTACTATAAATGAAAACATTTGGGTTTGCGATAAAAAGATGAATATATAGATAGATGATAGATCAGAATTTCAGGTTTGAGGGATGCACATAGACAGTTGTGTCTTGGCATTTAGATTGCACTGCCATCCTGGAGGCAAAGGCATGTCAGGTTGTGTGCGTGTGTGCGTGTGTGTGTGTGTGTGTGTGTGTGTGTGTGTGTGTGTGTGTGAAAGAAAGACAGCATTACATTCATTAAGTTGAAGCACATTTAAAATTTTGCATGATCTTATACTGTACAAAGGTACAATTTTTTAAATCTTGGAACTGCATTACCACTTTATGGCCACTTTTCCAATTTCAAATTTCTAAATAAATGCTTGCAAGTAAACAGAAAATTGCATATAATTTTTTTTTTTTTTTTTTTTGGCTGAAATCATTCAGAGCAGTGCACACATCAGTAGCAGCCACAGATCCTCTCCCGCTTATCAGCCAATGAGTACACACCAGAAAATCGAATGAACTGAGTTAATTAACACCCCAAACACGACTAACAATCAAAATGAAGGCATACAAGAAAGTGGGGCAATCACTAGAGACACTTAATTCACTGATGAAACAGTTTACTTCAGCCAAGTCTTTCAGCTGTCAATACTTCAAAGATGTTTTTTAAATCTGGGACATAAGAGACAACAGACTCTAAGAATGAGCAACACAAACCAGATTTGGCTCTTGTATATGCACAGTCGTCAAGGTAAATATCCTAACAAACAAAGGGCAAACTGATAGACAGGCAGATAGACAGACAGATAGATAGATAGATAGATAGATAGATAGATAGATAGATAGATTTGGCAGCAGATCTTAAGACTTACGAGCATGTCTTAAAGTCCCCATGAAATCAAAATTTGACTTTTGTGGCTTTTAGCATGAATATATTAGCCTTAAGGTGATCTATAAGCGAGTGTGCTCCAAAACAATGACACAATTCGCATTTGGAAGATATATCCATTCAGATTTTACAGTCTCTCTCTACCACCGACACAGATCAACAGTTTTCATGACATCATTCTGCACTTCAGTGTCTTATCAGATTTTCTGTCCAATCAATGGCTCTCTAGAATCTGAAGTGTCCCGTCCCCAACATTATAAAATTTCGAGTTGTTGAGCGAGAGAAATGTGTCTTTGGCTGTTCGAACTGAACGCATTATTCAGTTTTCCAAATGTAAGTTGGTGAAGAAGGAAATGGCTTAAATTTATTCACTTTCAATTTTTACTATTTCTTTTTTTTGTGTGTGTGTGTGTGTGTGTGTGTGTGTGTGTGTGTGTGTGTGTGTCAAGCCTGAGCTGTGATGTAAGCTAAACGCTACTGGCTATTTAAAGGGGGGAGGAATCACTCGATTTGTCCCACTCTGCCTTCCTGTTTAAGTGGAAATTACATCAACACATCGAATAACGCCAGGCGTTTCAAGGCACTTCATGGGGACTTTAAGAGCAGACTCCATCTTGTTGCAGTGTGTGACTGCAGCCATCAGGGGGAGCTAATGAGCATCTCAGACATGTCATTAGAACAGAGGCACTTTTAGCAGAATGATGAAGTCTTACACATTCACAGACTCCAGAAGGCACCAGAGAGAGGAGACAAGTAGAGGGTGAAGGAAACATATTTAAAAATAAACTGGATCTAAATAAACTACAATGCTGTGTCTAAACTTTAGCACTTGTGAAGTACCAGTTCCTCTTTTGGGTCATTAGAGCTTAGTACATGACTAATGGCTTTGGTTTAAATTGGGGAAAATAAAATCGGGAACACAGTACAGAATACTGAAACACACTCATTCAAAAAACAACAACAACAACACACAAATATACAGGGAGGAAGGATGAGTATTAGGTTGGGATTATGAAAGAGGCTTCCATGCAGTGGACCGCTGGAACATATTTATGTGGAGACATTATTAGTTAGCTGCTGTGTAGGATTTTCCAGTGTGTGTCTGCAGGGAGATGTAGGGAGATGATGTGCTCGGCTGTAGTGCGATGTGTGCTTGTGTTGGGAGATGATCAGTGTGTACGGGGTACAGGGTGTTGCAGGGTCATGTGCTCAGCTCCAGTGAAGGGAAGACGCTGGGTGCAGTAGTGATGAACCACCTCTGGGATGCTGGGAAATACACAGCTGCTCTGGTCCAGTGTGTAACCACACTCTTTGGTCTGTGCTACAATAATGTGCACACAACCCTGGCTGGTCCTGCAGACAGAGAGAGAGAGAGAGAGAGAGAGAGAGAGAGAGAGAGAGAGAGAGAGAGAGAGAGAGAGAGAGAGAGATGAAGCAGACAGATTTGATATCACCTACATCAGCTTTTTCAAGGATGCTTAGTCACTTCACTTTTTTAATATCTAATAAACACACACATAAATAGAGACATGTGACAAATTAAAGGGGAGGGGATCGATTGCTTTGTTATTCTGTGGGATGCATTTTGCTGGTGTGGTTTGGGTCCATTTGTCCACTTACAGTGTTGCTTGAAAGTTTGTGACCCCTTTAAAATTTTCTATATACTTTTAGATTTTCACACAAGTCCTATAAGTAGACAAAGAGATCCCAATTAACCAAATGAGGCAAAAAATATTATACTTGGTCATGTATTTACTGAGGAAAATGATCCAATATTACATATCTGTGAGTGGAAAATGTATGTAAATCTCTAGGATTAGCAGTTATTTTGAAGGTAAAATTAGATTCAGGTGTTTTCAATCAATGGGCTGATAATCCAGTGTGAGTGAATGCCCTGTTTTATTTAAAGAAGATCAAAGTCTGATCTTCACAACACATGTTTGTGGAAGTGTATCATGGCACGAACAAAGGACCTCAGAAAAAGAGTTGTTGATGCTCATCAGGCTGGAAAAGGTTACAAAACCATCTCTAAAGAGTTCTGTACTGAGGAATGGGCTACAATTCCTCCAACCCAATGTGCAGGACTGATCAACAGTTACTGGAAATGTTTAGTTGCAGTTATTGCTGCACAAGGGGGTCACACCAGATACTGAGAGCAAAGGTTCACATACTTTTGCCCCTCACAGATATGTAATATTGGATAATTTTCTTCAAAAAAATAAATGAGCAAACCAAACGACACTTCGGCATGCGAATGCATGTGGGCCAGGAAGTGAACCACCAACCCTACGATTAATGGACAACCCGTTCTACCACCTGACCCACAGCCATCCTGAATGTTATTGGTCGTTTCAGTACAGTTCCACAGACATGTAGAATCTATGCCAAGGTGCACTGTTTTAGTGTATTTTGTTGACACAACACCTTAGTAAGCCAAATTGTGTTCGTTTCTACTTTGTCACTTTGCTGTATATAGAGCCTTACTTGAGGGCAATGGAGTATTTGCTGTTGGCTGATTCGCTGTCGCGCACCAGGAAGCTGGCTTCCTTACAGTTCTGCAGCTGAGCCTCAGCCTCTTGACGACTGACGCTGCCATGATACCAGCTAAAGAGAGAGAGAGAGAGAGAGAGAGAGAGAGAGAGAGAGAGAGAATTATATAACATAACTAAACCCATAATGAATCTCTCTACCATATAGAAATGAGAAGACAGAAGACATAAAAACAGATCAAGTGAACACAATTAAAAATTTTCATTTGACTAAGGTATTTTCAAGATTTAACCCTCTTACTTGTGCTAGTTGCGCGCAGATTTTTATTATCATGCAACCAGCCAGACTAAATAATTCCTCCCAAACAGCTGGCATGCTATGTCTAAATCTTCACT
This sequence comes from Ictalurus punctatus, assembly GCF_001660625.3. Lineage (NCBI taxonomy): Eukaryota > Metazoa > Chordata > Actinopteri > Siluriformes > Ictaluridae > Ictalurus > Ictalurus punctatus. Next base: position 9,700,818 of record NC_030416.2, read on the forward strand.
CATCACAAAAATGATGATGGAGGACGACTGATCCCGTATACAAAATGATAAAGTGAGCAGTCTCCTAGCTGGATGAATGTTCTTATAATCGGTACAATTTTTATTTCATGGGGAAAAAAGCTGGATCACTCTCAAACAAATGATTCAGTAATGATCATAATCTAGACAACCAGTCTAATAGAACTAATCAATTTGCACTTTTAACAAAATAACTGAATTATATTAGTTTTTATGCGTGTAAACCTGAGGTTTCCACAAAATTCGATACCACTGCGATTCTTAAGGCAATGATTTGAAATGTGAAGATTCCACTGAATCTACGACCAGACAATACAATACAATTTCGATTTATAAGGCAATAGATCGATATTTGTCGATACCACCGAGTCTGCTACGATACAATTTGATTTATTAGTCTCTGATTGATATATGACTAAGTTTGTTTAGAAGCTAATATAAGCCTACTGCTAATTTACAAACGATAATGACATATAGAAGAACTATTATAAAGTATCAGAGTTACTGGCAAATCTTCTTCTAGCCTATTATTATTATTATTATTATTATTATTATTATTAGGCATCAGTTATATATGTTTTAAAAATATTTTTACAAACCAGTTGCCTGTCCTTTTTCAATAATAATCTATTTATGATTGTTGCCTCAATTCATTTCAATCGCTGCCTTTAAAACCAAATTATCCGCTCATTATATCCACTGTTATTTTATAGACATCACACTGCTAGCATTATTAGTTGGTCTACTGTATATGCTGTTGTTAGGGAGCATGTTTTACAAATTTACTAATGAAAATTTAAAATGTTAAACTGCACTGATACTGGGGACTTAAAACTATAAAATCATATCAAGGACAGGTACAAGTGTGGGGATGTATCATGTAAAAGCCTGCTTGTTTCACTTTCACTTCAATCCCATACTTAAAGAGCATTCACACACCTCTGTAACTCGAGGGGCACGGTGGGGTCCACTTTATGGCTCTCAGAGTCCGGGCTGGCTTTCGGGGAGGAAGGAGGGGACAGGCGCAGAGATTTGGGTGTCCAGCTCTTCACAGAGCGCAGTGTCTGCTGTTTAACGCCGGTGGGGGCAGAGTCCTCTTTACACATCCTCTCCACACCATCGAACTGAGCTAATGAGTGAAGATGCATCGGCACAATGAGGATGCTCATTCCATGACACTTTCTCAATGGGTAAACAGATTAGCAAGTTATATATATTTATATGATATTAACCAAGCATTGAGTGCATAAATTAACATACTTCTCAGAAGGTCAACATTTCTGCCCAAAAGTTTGCATACCCCTTGCAGAATCTGCTAAATCTTAATACTGTTAACAGAATACCAGGGGTCATAAAAATCCCATGCTGTTGTTTATTTAGTTCTGTCCTGAATAAGATATTTCACATAACAGATGTTTACATATAGTCCACAAGACAAGATAATAGCTGAATTTATAAAAATTACCCGGTTCAAAAGTGTGAAAAGATGGATCCCGACATCATATAGCCGCTGTTGGAAAGGGGTCAAATATACAGAAGATGCTGGAAAAGCAAAGAATGTGCAGGACCTGGAGGATTTTTCTGACAGCTCAGGACAAACAAGGGACTCATGAAGAACTATCACAAAACATAAACACAGTCGTGGATCATCCAGGTAACGACACAGTGTTAAGAATCAAGGGTATGTAAACTTTTAAATGGGGTAATTTTTATAAATTCAGCTATTAACTTGTCTTGTGGACTATATGTAAACATGTTACGTGAAATATCTTATTCAGGACAGAACTAAATAAACAACAACATGGGATTTTTATGATCACTCTTATTTTGTTAACAGTATTAAGATTCTGCAAGGGGTATGCAAACTTTTGGGCACAATTGTATATGAAAGTTCCACTTTTTGAATTAAATTACAGAAAATGTTTTGAGATGCACCTACATATTTAATATATGTGTAAACATATTAAATCTTATATTGTGCTCAATGTGAACACATTAAACAATCCATATCTAATCTTTCCATATTTAATAGCAATCCAAATCCATATTATCCACATTAAAGTACCATAGTTCATCTTCATGTTCTGTTCATGTACTACTTAGCTGTAGGTCTGATGTAGTAGCGTTGTGGAAGATGGACTTATTTATTTATTTATTTATTAAGATTTAAAACAGGTTATTTTGATCCAAATTCAATAATGCAAATGTAAAACTGGTTGTGAATACTGGTTATGAACCGATGTTTATAGCTTCGTCTCATTCATTCATTCATTCATTCAGTAATTGCATTATCCTGGTCACTGTTGCGCTGGACCAGAGCCTATCCTGGGAAGACTGGGCGGAATGCAGGACACCAGTCCACCACACACACACACACACACCGAGAGGCAATTTAGACTTTCCAGTGCAACTTAAGAACCCAGAAGAAATCCATTTATACTGGGAGAACATGAACAGAAAGTCCGCACAGGCAGTAACCTGAGCTCAGAATCGAACAGAGAACCCTGGAGCTATAATGTGCCAGCATTATCAGTGGCCCAGCTTCATTTCAATGTTTATGAATTTAATCAATATTTAGAGAAATAGACACTCAACATCCTTTCACTTGCATGGGAATCTTCCTGATGGAGGTCATGTGACAGGACTAAAATTATATGCTTGTTTACTACTTTCATTTTTTTTGTTTTAATTGTGCTTCCTTTATTATTTAAAAAAAAATGATGTTGTAAATCAAGTTTAGTCAAATTTTTCAACGAGCACTTTGGGCCAGAGCAGGACTGCTATACTTACCTGACAGTGCTCGAACAATCTGCTCTTTCTTCCACTCCCAGGGGAGTTCATACTCTGCAGGTGGCCGAGGGTCCGACTCGGGCCGGGTCAGGGGGATGCCCTCCAGAACCTCTTCATACGGCACGTCGTAGATCTGTGTGGATCCAGATCCTTCTCCTTCTCCTCCGTTCAACACCACGCACACCTTCAGAAGGTCCCTGGACCCACGGCGACGAATCTCTATGGGAACAAACACTGACCTTTCACACACTTACACCGAACAAGCTTCTAAGTTGATTCAGTCGCCTATAAGTAAACAAACTCCATTCTGGGCCTGAGTGATTTTTGAAGTGAATGGAATTCTGAAACCGGTTACTAAATCAGAGAAGAGGTACAACACTGAGAATTAGAAGTTACAAATGAATTGATATATTCATATTTGATATGTAATATCGAAGACAAGTGACATCAAATATCATTATTCCAAAGAAGATGGGAAATGGAATGGCAGATTTACTGGAGGGTGAAATTTGTCCTATTTACAATGGATCACTTTGCGTCACATCTCAGATTGCGCCCTGGCTACAAAATTGTTCACTTCACAAAGAAAATTCCGAATCTTTAACTGTGTCCATTTCTAGATCACACAGAATATACCCTAACTCATAACTGATCCATTAAGGTAGCTTCTTCTTTTTCTTTTTTTTTTTTTTATAGCCAGGCATTCCTTTTACCTGTAAAATAAGCATAGATTTATTTTATAATCCTAACCCAGCTATTCACATATTAGGCTAGACCTAGAACTGTTTACAGACAGAACACATTAGGTCCAAGCTGACATTATTTATAGGCCTACTTGGTTTTTTGTTGTTGTTGTTGCTGTTGTTTTTTTTTTGTTTTGTTTTTTAAAAGTTAGCAAAGTTTGGATTAAACAACAATGAAATAATTCAAGTGAGCAGTCGAAATGACTAATAACTATAAGAACTCAATCTTAAATATAAACAGCTTTGATAATAGTAGGATGTGATTTCTACTGCTGTAACAAAATGTAAAAAAAAAATCATGGCTATGCTTCACAGACTTCTGGGTGTCTCCAGACCCCACTTTGATAACCATGGTCTTTAAGTACAGGTGATGACTGTGTGCACTTAAATATAGCACGATATGTCTATCCTTCTCATTAGTTATATATAATACTTTCAATACCTTTCAAGACATCGTCCAGTTATCTAGTCACTCTGGGTCATTCTAAATTTGTCTGCTAATAATAAGTCAAGTTGGCAGCACTTATCTGTGATGCTTTATCAATTCATCTCGTAGTTGCACATACTTTACTTGATAAAGCCTCTTGAATGAGTGAGGAAACATTTTTAACAAAAGTCCAGTTGCTTGTAGCACACAATGTACGTATTGTGGGTTTAATGGGGGAACAGAAACAAATGCACAGTGCTCCATCTTTCAAGCTGTGTTAGTCTGCTGTCACTTTGTGTCTGGCCTATTGTGTGAGAAAACAATGGCAGTACCAAGGGAAGGACAGCCCTGGCTTGCGATTGGCTTGTTTAGCAGACCTACTTCCTGAGTTCTAGGAAGTCACTGGTGGGAGAGGAGGGGGGCTTTCTCACACAGTCAAGCACATTGGGGGGGGAGGGGGGACAGCAGGGGTCAACTTCCTGCCCAGAGAATGGGGCAAAGGAAACACGGACAGGAAACGGGAAGCAGAAAGAGGAAACTGCACCCATTGTCCCTGCACAACACCATCACCGTAGCAACCACCCGAGAGGGAAGACCGACATTTACAGGAGGGTGCTGTGATTTTAAATCCTTGAAAATCTGCGTGCAGTCCTTTAGTCAACAAGACGGGAAAAGAAGGTGAAAGGGGGAATGAAGTAAGAAGAAGAGAATGGATAGATATGGAAAGAGGAAAAGTGAAAGAGATTGGACCTGTGATAATGAGTTGGGCATCATAAGGCTCCATATATCCATCATTCTCTCCTTCTCTTTCAGCTTCCCTCTGCTCTCTCGTTTTCTCAGCATCAAAAGGGTCAGCATAGTCCTCCAAGATAATCAGCTGTTTAGAGGGAAAGAAAGATGCTGATATGAGTTACTTGGGTTTACACTTTTAGTTAACCCTGTAATCATTTTGGAAAGATTGCAGATTGTAAAATGTCTGGAATGTTTAGAAAACACATTTAGATACATGTTTTCTATTTTAAAAAAAAAAAAAAAAAAAAAAAAACTTAATGTAAAAAAAAAAAAAAAAGGATCTATGTACATTTTACACTATTACCGGATCATGGCTCATGTCCTCTACATTGCCCAATGTGTGCTACTGTTGTTTCATTGCTTGTAACCAGAAAAAAAATGTTTTTCAATGTTAAATGTATGTGTTGAATTGAATAACGATATACTGTGTGCCATTTTATTGTCTTTGTAAGACTTCTTGCATGTCATTCTTAATGCCTTTGTTTAACAGGACGTTTCCTTATTCACTAAATAATGAGCCCTCATAGACAGACAAACTGTTTGCCGTTACTGTTGTGTAATATACACCACAGCAAATCCAGTAAGTGGACACCCATTGAAAGCACTTTTAAAACCACCTTTGAACTTGAAGATATTGTGCCTCTTTTCTTGTCCACTTCAGCACCCCACCCCCTGTCCACGGATACACACACCACCAACTACCAACGCCCGTGGACTTTTTTACCCTGACTTCATGAGAGTCTCATTTCTGTGGTATTATGTTCAAAGAGTAGCCGAAGGGCAAGTCCATCTATGGGAGAGGTTACAGCCTGTGTGTCAAGTGACATAATTCTTCAAACGCTACCTTCACTGGGGATGGAAAGAAAAGACACATTGTATTGTGTGTGCATTCTATTCTTTCTCTATTTGTGTGTGTGTGTGTGTGTGTGTGTGTGTGTGTGTGTGTGTGTGTGTGTGTGTGTGTGTGTGTGTGGGTGTGTGTGTGTCTGCACCTGGGCATATCTGTGTTTGAAAATGACATTGGAAAGAAAAAGAAAGAGAGGTGACAGGGTATAAACTCTTTGTGTGTGTGTGTGTGTGTGTGTGTGTGTGTGTGTGTGTGTGTGTGTGTGCGTGTGCACGCAGGATGACTGAATAGAGACAGGAAGAGTGGCAAGGAAAGGTTCGTGCTCATTGTGCTTGCTCTCCTGCTACTCTACTTGATCATAATGATCATAATGCAAGGGCTGATCATAATGCAAGCACACCGTGAATAGGGGATGGGAAAGGAGAAGGGGACACACCAGAGAGAGAGAGAGAGAGAGAGAGAGAAAGAGAGAGTAATGGGGGGGGGCAGTAGAGTTAAAAACAAAGGGAGCTGGAAGAGAGATATCAATCTTGGTTTTCATAACAAAATCTTTTTCTTTGGTTCCCACAAACATTAATAGAGAAGAACAGGAGTCCTGGCATGCCATGGACTAGGGACAGATTAAAAGGTAAACTAGACAAATAAACCACCATTTCAGAACCCACTCCATGCATCAGTTAGAAGGCGATAAAGCTAGCATAAATTTAGTGGGGGAAAAAACAGAAAAGGAACGCTTTTCCAAGACAACATGCATATAATGGAGGTTTTCAGTAGGAGTAATATTGCTTGTAGACTACACAACAAACACAACAAACACAATGAGCACCTGTAATGCTGAACACTTGTAAGTTTTTACAGTAAATGCCTACCTTTTGTGTCAGTAGTCAGATTCGTGAACTCTTACTTTGTGGATAAAGACACAAACAGTGCCGTTAACGGTGAGTTAATTCAGTACTGGGGGTTTGTAGTGTACAACAATGTTAATAAATATCTACAATGTCTGATCGGCTCATACAGTGGAATGCACACGGTGTATTAATTCAGCAGAGATACAGGCTCTCTCTCTCTCTCTCTCTCTCTCTCTCTCTCTCTATATATATATATATATATATATATATATATATATATATATATATATATATATATCCGTCCGTCCATCCATCCATCTTCTATCGCTTACTCCTTTTCAGGGTCACGGGGAACCTGGAGCCTATCCCAGGGAGCTATATATATATATATATATATATATACACACACACACACACACACACACACACATACATACATACACACATTATATATATATATATATATATATATATATATATATATATATATATATATATATATATATGTATGTATGTATGTATGTATATATGTATGTATATATAAAATAGCACTCACACACAATAATAAGAATAATAACAGCTGTATTTCCCCACCGTTTCGGTTTTAACAGGTGTTTTTCCGCGCTCCGGGTCGGTCCCGGTGCTTTCCGTCGCGGTGCTGTTGTATTTCTTCTCCTGCCATTTATCCTGTTTCTCCACTTTGATCATTCGGCTCATGTACGCGTCGGCGATGGCGCTCGTCCTCAGCGTGCGGTGATCCTCAAAACCCTCCATCTTCACGTTCTTCTTGCTTTTTCCAGGGATCAGGATCTCCCATATCTTGGCATCCTTGCCCGAGCCCGGACTCGAGTGGTTTCGGCCAAGCTCGACGGCCGAGTTCTTGCGATTCCTCCCGGAGAGGAGTGAACCCACCCCGCCTGCGTTCTCCGAGTTCTTCCGCGGACTCGCTTTGGCTCCGGTTCCGCCGCTCAGCGCCGGTCTGGGTCGAGTCTGCGCTCCGGATTCAGACGCCGAGCGCAGTCGGTCCGAGCCCGTTTTCAGAGTTGGGAAATCTTTAAACCACTTGGCCATAATCAAAAGCTTCACGCACGACAACTTTCTCCATACACGATCACGCACAGCAACTTTCAGGACACTTTCCGTTACCTCCGTGAACTTCCTCTGCTCTCCTCTCACCCTGTCTGTTTACCTTGGTTTAACAGCCTGTCTATCACTAATCACCTTCTCCAGATTGATCAGATTCTTGGGTTAGACTATTATTATGACTGAGTTTGTTTTTTTTTTTTTTTAAAGGAAAATCTCTAAAATTTTGATATTCGGGGAATCTTTTCCAGATGTGTAAAGTCTTTTACATAATCCTAATTGCAGTTATTATCCCATCCGTTGGCTTTTCTAGAGCAATTTGTAATTTTTTTTTTTTACATTTCACCACATTTTCTCCCCATCACATTTGAGTGTCCTACCCGGAATTATTCCCGCAAAATAAAAAGGAGCCTCTGGAGGGCATAAACGCGGAAGAATTGGAAGGTTTTCTTCGCCAAAGATCCCATTCCCGGTGTGTCCGACCTGAGCGCCAGTCTACGCAGAGTGAGAAAGGATGCGCGCGTGAGCATCTGGTAGCCAGCGCGCGTGCGTGTTCATATAGACGGGGTGGTGGCTGCTGAGCGCGTGTAGAGCAGGGGTTTTCAAAGTGGGGACCACGGCCCACTTGGGGGCCGCCAGGAGGCACCCGAGGGGCCTCAAAAATTTGCTGTGCCCATCCCTCCCACTAGTATGTTTTCTCTTTCTCACTCTCAGACAACCACACGCACACACGCGCACACACACACACACACACACACACACACACACAATTCCTAATGTAAGATGTAAGATGTAATTATTAATAAATAAAAAGGGGGGGGGGGTATATTCAGAAGTCTGTATTTTTAATGTGTTTTAAAGACATCTTGCAAAAGGGGGCCTCAGTCAAATGTTAATGCCATTTGGGGGGGCTTGCCCTGGAAAAGTTTGGGAACCCCTGGAGTAGAGTGTCTGTGTGTCAAGCGTTTTACTGGCTTTACATGATCATGAAAGTAGGTTACAGGTCTACAGTGCTGTGAAAAAAAGGATTTTCCTCCCACCCTGATTTCTTCTGTTTTTGTATATATCTCAGACTAAATAGTTTTAGATCTTCACATGAAATACAACCTAAAACAAAGGCAACCTGAGTAAACACACAATACAGCTTTTATTATTATTATTTTTATTGAACCAAAAAAAGTTATCCAACACCTTTCAGTAATGTAAAAAAAGAACAACTAATTTTTTTTATATTTTTTACTGTTCCTCTCTGACCAGCACTGCATAATAGTCTGCTGGACAGCGCTTCTCTTCATCTTCAGAGCTACCTGTGCTCTCCCAGTCAAATGGCAGTAATTAAGCATTGTGTTGCGAGGCAATAGTTGGGCGATACCAACTTGCGCAATAGAGGGGGTTTTTAGTATTTTTATCTGATTTATTATGACAAACTCACAAACGATTTGGCATACCAAAAATGTTACAAAATAAATTACTTCCACAAATGTTTCAGTTGATAATGGTATAAATAATGGGAGGTTGCAATTGCTAGTTTTGATTATTGGGGGGTTACGCCCCCCCATCCCACCCAGAAACTATGCACCTGCACCAGGCCATGACTTTGTGCATGGGTATGTCAGACATCTATTAGTGTCAAAGACTACTGGAGGTCAGTCTTCATCCACTCTTGATCAATGGCCCTCTAACATTTCAAACTGGCACAATATCTTCTCCAAGAGCCTCTCCTCTATAACTGCCACACTCAGTCACCATGTATAAATCAGATCACTTTTAAAGTCCTTGCAGTGACCAGTGTTGGTTATCAGAAGTAGCACCAGCATGACCATTCTCACTGTCTCCACATCACTCTTGATCAGAGAGACTGAATAGAGACAAAGGTAAGTTCATTGGGCCTCTTCTGTGCAATTCAGGTTTTGCATGTATATGTTGTGTAATTCTACAAACAACTAAAGACCCTCAACACTACCAGCAAGGTAAAGCTGTTCCCTGTTACTGAGCTGAATTCAAACTGTAACAAGGACAAGGAGGACATTTTCCGTCCTGGCCAGCAGAGCTTGCACTCACCAGAGTACATTGCAAAGTCTTGCCAATCACAGTGTTTGCATAAGTTCCAAGCCTTATTAATTCTGACTGGCTTTACGTACCTACCATACCTTGTTTATTCAGACCTGACTTACCCTGGATTTCTCTTCAGACTTGTTGAAGCATAGTGGATTGTCATTCCACTTCACTACAAACCTCTTGCAAATGGATCCTCACTCTGCTTCTCAGTTGTTATAGAAGACTTCACCTTCTACCTTGGATCCAGCAGAGGTGCAGGACGAACATACTGTACAGAGGTAGCATTCATCAGAGGTCAATTATTGGGAGCTCATGCTCAACAACTTCCTCAGACTATTACAGCTATGGAGTTTCAGGGGAAACATTCCCTCAATACTGAAAGTCAGTGTGACTAACTGTGTTTCTAACAACAACCCAGAAGTCAACTCTCACAAACCCCTGTAGTACAATGAAAAAATTTCATGGATCCCCAGGTAAATACAAAGGATTTTTATTGCAATGCACCATCCTGTCCTCAAGCTCTCCTACTCACTATGCCAGGTGCATTGAAAAAATATCACCAGTGTTATCTGCTTACCAGAAAAGTATTAGACTTATTGGCATTTAGCACACGCAACCTTTCTTTATCCAGTGTCCTGGAGAGCACCTTTTGTTACCAAGACAAGTGAGACTCTTAGTTTTCACACTCTTGCTGCAGGAAGCAGATGGAATGAAAGTACATTGAGAATTGCTTTATCTCTGGGGCACACAAAAGCTCTCCAGTCAGCACTTGCATACAAAGATGACTAACTCTTCCTCATCCATGTAATTCAGCTCACCATTCACATTGACAATCTCCTTCAAGCCCGGTGCTTCAGGACTAATTGGGTGGAGATTAGAGGGCAACACATGGAAGTAAATTAAGCAAAGATATTTGAGAAAGAAAAAAAAATCCAACCAAAGGAGAGAAGCTCATTGTCTCTGTACTGTGTTGTGGGGAAAGGGGACATTTCAGAGCAGAATATAAAGCGAGACTTCTGACCCCCCATTTTAATCCAGGTGAGCACATCTTTCCCTACCAATCACCAAAGCCATAAGCAGTGGAAGAATGTGTGTCAGCCCATCCACCTCTCCAGAGGCATTAGCATTTTTCTTTGTAGAGAAAAAGGACAGTAGGCAAGACCTTATACACTGATTATAAAGGCCTCAAAGCTGTCAGAGTGCAGTACTGCTATTCTTCGCTTCTAGTACCATCAGCCCTAGAACAGGTCAATTTGAGCATGCATTTTCACAAAACCATAATTATGCTGTACTTATCTTTTCAGGATCTGAGAGTCAAATGGAGGATGGCCTTCATTACCATGACCGGTAATTATGAATACCTAGTGATGCCACATGGACTGGTCAACACCAACTAGTTATTCCAAATGGTTGCAAATGAGGTCCTTTGAGAGATAATAAATCAGTTTCTTGTGTATGTTGATGATATCTTAATCATCAAGACGATCAAAAAGCTTCTGGACAACCACTTATAAGTCAAGCTTGAGAAATGTGAGTTTCTTCTATTCTAGGAAACTCAATTCAAGCAGAATGAAACTATGGTGTGGGAAAATGTGAACTGCTGTTTATCAAACCAGCAGATGAAGAGGTGAGAAAATGACGTGAGAGTGCAAGAGTACCCTTTCCTTATTCTTAATGATCAGACACTTGTATAATATGTAAAGTCAGAGAAAAGATTGTATTTCCCACCAAGCTCTGTTCCTCTTCTGCTAGAGTTCTGCTAGAGGGAATTTCTACAGAGGATTCATAAGTGGTTCATAAGGAAATAAGGAAGATTCTTAAGCACATATTGTGCCAACAATCAACATGACAGGAGCTGTTATCTTCCCTGGGTAGAATATACTCAACAACATACTCCCTCACACACTCCTCTACTGGACTCACACAATTCCAATGTGTATTCTTTGGGGTCAGGTAGCACAGATTTTTTTTTTTTGCCAGCTCAGGAATCTCAGTCTGGAAAGCTTTGATTTAAAGCTTTGTTTTCTTCAGTATCAAAAAGTCAGTGTAGTCCACTATCATGAGGTCTGTCATCTGGCTCACCTCGTCTTCCTTGTTGTCATAGTTAGCATGACCTTTGCAGTACATCAGTGGTGTAGCCTAGTCACGTCATGGCACAGTATAACTGGTGGTGCTTCCTATAATGCCTGGTATAGGTTTGCTTGGCCTGGTGCACACAGTGAGTGTGCACAGGAAAAAGGAAGGTCCTAATATACTCATCTGCCAAAGAATTACATTCTACAGTTCAACTTCTCTCATCACAGGTGGTAGGTCAGAGCTGCTCTTCTATAAACAGACATCTTTCCAGAGAATTTCATTCCAGGGTAAGCCCCTGGTTGGGAATCATATCATCTAGCTACTCATTGTACTATGCCACCAGCAGCAGCTTCATCTCATACATTTCCTAAATGCCTTTGCCATTGTTTTTTTCAAAGACAGATGGTTGCTAGGTCCAGTTTTGTTTTCAATGTCACCGATAAGTACTATGCTAGGTACAGCTTATCTGCTGCTTTAATATTTTTCTCTGACTTAGTCAATTGTCCTTAAACGTATACATGCCTACACAAGCTATTACGCAGCTTGTATAGAAAGAGTTTCCATATATACACTATATTGAAAAAAGCATGTGACCAATCACACTCATATATGCTTGTTGAACATTCCATTATAGATTGAGTCCACTCTTCTGGGAAGGCTTTCCACTATACTTTGGAGGGTGGTTCTGTGGATTCTGGCGTCCATTCAGTCACAAGAGCATTAGTGATGTCAGGCACTGATTTTGGGCGAGAGGGCCTGACATGCAGTCAGTGTTCCAGTTCATCCCAAAAGTGTTCAGTCGGGTTGATGTCAGGGCTCTGTGGAGGCCACTTTTTTCACACCAACCTTGGCATACCATGTCTTTATGGACCTTGCTTTGTAGACAGGAGCATACTGGAACATGCACCTTACTTCCAGTGAAGGGAAATTGTAATGCTTGAGCATATAAAGGCATTCTATACAATTGTCAGCTTCCAACTTTGTGCCAACAGCCCACATATGGGTGTAATGGGCAGGTGTCCACATACCTTTGGCCATGTAATGTACAGTCATGTGAAAAAATAAGCACACCCCATAGAAATTATTGTTTTTTTTGTTTGTTTGTTTGTTGTTGTTTTTTTTTTACATATTTGGATAAGCAAACATTTTCCTTGAAACCATGCCTATTAATAAAGCTGATACACTCTATCAAATGACACATAAAATGTATACTTTGTAGTAATTTTTACAATTTAAATGAACAAAAAACAGATCAGTCACATGGAAAAAGTAAGTACACCCCTTTATTTGTCACACCTTCATATACATAAAATTAGAATCAGGTGTTGAAGATTGGGGGCCAGTGATCAGAACCTGCTTAGGGAGTGCAGGTGGAACCTGTCTTATTTAAACCCCTCTCATATCTAGTGTCTGGTGTTCCCTGTGTTATTGAGGTGTGTGCTGTCATCATGCCAAGATCTAAAGAGTTCTGTAAGGCCTTCAGAAAAAAGGTTGTGGATGCCTATGAGTCTGGCAAGGGATTTAAAAAGATCTCCAAATTATTTGAAACACATCATTCCACTGTAAGGAAAATAATCTACAAATGGTGCAGATTTCAAACGACTTCCAATTTGTCCAGGACTGGCAGTTCAAGATAATTCAGCCCATAATCAGAAAGAGACTGCACAAATTTGACCTGCATGGGAGGTGTGCCAGGAAAAAACCTTTGCAAGGCTACAGTTTGACAATGAGTATATAGGCAAAGACCAGACCTTTTGGAATAATGTGCTCTGGACAGACGAATCAAAGATAGAGACAATAACAGCAGACATGTTTGGAGCAGACTAAAGACAGCTTTTCAGGAGAAGAACTGGTGTTATTGTTTGGGGTTACTCTCTCAGGGACTGGACAGTTTGCATTCACTGATTCAACTATATATTCTGCATCATATCGAAGAGTGCTTGAAGATAATGTGAGACCATCTGTACAAAAGTTGAAGTTGAACCGGAAGTGGACCTCTCAGTAGGATAATGATCCTAAGGACACTAGCAAATCCACCAAGGAATGACTCAAAAAGAAGAAACGGAGGGTTATGGAATGAATGGCCTAGCCAAAGCCCAGATTTGAATCCCATTGAAATGTTGTGGGGGGATTTGAAACGGGCAGTACATGCAAGAAAAATTCTAAACATCTTGCAACTGAAAGAATATTGCATGGAAGAGTGCTCAAAATTTCTAGCAAGCCTGGTGGACAATTCTGCAAAACACCTACAAGAAGTGATTTCTGCGAAAGGGGACAATACTAGCATCTGAGGCCAAGGGTGTACTTACTTTTTCCACATAAGAATATAACATCTATTGCTCTTTCTGTTGAATAAATGATTGAAAAAGCTAATTGTCCTTGTGGTTTTGTTCAAGTATATCAACTTTATTAATAGGCACCGTTTCAAAGAGGATCAAATGTTTGCTTGTCCAAATACGTAAAAAAGAAAAAAAAAAAGAAAAAATTCCATGGGGTGTACTTATTTTTTTCATATGACTATATGTAATATCACTCAACTGTCAACAGTGACTTGTAGAAGGATATATTGTGACAATGCATAACTCATTAATAAAAGCAACACAACATTTTAAAGGTTATTTACAAAGGTTTTTTTTATTTAAACCCTTTGCTTGTGACACTGATGTATTTATTTTATTTTATTTTATTTTTTAATCAGAGGCTCATGTTTAAAAATTGACCATTGGTGTACACTGACTATAACGTGGGGCAGAACTAGGGTGTGGCAAGCGGTGGCCATGGCCACCATGGATTGAAGCCTGGCCCCATTGGCCACCCAAGTTGCAGCTGCATTTTCAGGCATTTTTTCCCTAAGAATAATTAATGTTTCTTAGTGATAGATTAATCTCTTCACTGCCACAACACATAACGTTTCTCCAACGTGGATTGAGCGTTTTAGGGCATATCTATGAACCTAACCTTGCTGTAAAACACTCGTGAGATTCATCTTCATGCCGCTTAATAGATGACTATATGCTCTTGCAAGAGTTTCTGCAGGACATGGTTCAATGAGTCAGTGGAGGGAGTCCTACCCTTATTGTATGAACGCGTCATTACAGCTGAGCTAAAATCAACACATTTTTACTGTTTTTAATGCTTTGTAAAAATAATATATATTTTTTTTTACTAAAATAGCTGAAGAAAACAGAGATCGAACTGTTAATGCACGGTGACTTATTGCTCAAATCAACGTAAAATTCATTGTTGTTTTTTTTATTGACCTTCACCCAGATTTCTGGAGACACAAGATGTCTCTCTGAAATGCTTCTGTCGCTATCTCTTGTTTTGGGCTCAGCTGTGGATCTAGTTGAAGCCCTTATGCATTGTTTTCACGATTAAATGGATGAATCCTACTTTTGGGGACTCTGGAAAGATGTCTTAAATACTGCTGAACAATGCAATGTTAAGACTTAACCAATTCCTAAAAGAAAGACAAAACCAAGAATAAAACTGCAAAGATACAGCACAATGGCTTATTAAGTGAGCGTTCTGAGATTACAAAGGACACCTTTCTCACCGGTATATTCTACCCTGGTCTCGATTATATGCTGAGTGAGCTAAACAGACGATTCTCAAAACAAAACTGTGAAATTATGATGGTAATCCAAGTTTTAAATCCCAAAAGTGCCACCATTTTTTGCCAAGAAGAAGCACTGTTTCCCTTTGACTCTGTTAATGAATGCAACACTAGAGACCTCAGACATGAAATTCACCAAATGAAATGAATTCTGGAGAGGAAAGTGCAAGGTGACATACAGAAGAACTAGTGTGGTGGAACTCACTGTGCTTATTGAGGCTTTTAAAGAAGTATTCCATGAGCTTTTTAGATTGTGCAAGATTGCAGTTGCCATACCTGTGAGTGCAGCTTCTCCACTCTCAAGCTGGTTAAGGCTTACCAACCATGGATGATGATGATAGGCTGAGCAATCTTGGTGTCTTAAGAGACCTCGCACCATAAGTTAGCCAGAAGATTTTAAGCATAATGACTTTCTTTCATGAAACACAAAATAATATGTTAGGCAGAATGCTAGTCTCAAATCACCAAGATTTGACTTAGGTTAACATTCTGCTTTACATCTCTTTTTGGGTTTCATGGAGGAAGTAAGTCATACGGCTTGGAACTATTTTCATTTTTGTGTGAACTATCACTTTATTTACAAAGAAGTACGATTAATTATTGTTGCTTGAGCTATGTGCACCTAAAAAAGCTTAGAATTTTAAGGTTGAAAACATTCTTTTATTTGTAACATGACATTTTCTGTACAACCCCAGAGTGACTGCTGGCCCCTGACTGGCCACCCATGCAAAAACAGTCCTGGCTCCGCCACTGGCTACAGTAAGCTACAGACTGAAATATCGCCTGTATTTTGTTTAAATTATGTGCATGTGCAAGTCCACTTTGATTAACATGACAGGAGGTTGGACTGAATTCTGGTCTAAAATGGGTTTAAGCTCCAGACTGAATGAAGGCTAATCATCCTCATCATCTGCAGAGGCTACAGACTGAAATATCACCTGTGTGTTGTTTAGATTATGGGTATGCACTGGAATAATATAGCATGAATGTTGTAGCTTGTAGTGTTTCGATTAGAAGACAAAAATAATAATGCACTTATTTTATTTGAATCAAAGTGGACTTTACATTGGACACTGGCAGCACACGACAGCAGGCTGGACTGCGTTCTGCTGTAAAATGGGCTAAAAAATTCTGCTTAAGAGGAGCTCCAGATTGAATGATGGGTAATAAAAGTTTATTATAATAATAATAATTATTAACAACAATAATAAAAATAAAACACAATGATGACAACAACAATAATAACAATAATATTAACAATAATAAAAACATTATCAATAATACAAATAATAACAATAATAACTAGACCGGTACATTTCCTGAAGAAAATGTGAGTGGTGCTTGCGGTGGCAAAATTCAGATCGGGCACCAATACTTTTGAGAGCCGACAGCGTAGGGTGCCAATACTTTCGAGAGCCAGACAGATAGGTTGCTAGAGGGTTTTAGCATCATGCTAGCATGTTTTAGCATTTTGGCATCATGCTAGCATGTTTTAGCATCATGCTAGCATGTGTTAGCATAATGCTAACATGTTTTAGCATCATGCTTGCATGTTTTAGCATAATGCTAGCATGTTACAGTAAGTTTAAGCATCATACTAGCATGTGTTAGCATCATGCTAGCATATTTTAACACCATGATAGCACGTTTTAGCACCATGCTAACATGTTTTAACATCATGCTAGCATGCTTTAGCATGTTTTAGCATCATGCTAGCATGTTTTAGCATGTTTTAGCATCATGCTAGCACATTTCAGCATCACGCTAGCATGTTTTAGCATGTTTTAGCATCATGCTGGCATGTTGCTAGCATGTGTTAGCACTATACTGGCCGTCTAGGGTGCCAACACTTTTAAAGCTGGACAAATAGGGTGCCAATACTTTCGAATGCCGGATTCGTAGGGCGCCAATACTTTCAAGTGCTGGACGCTAAGGGTGCCAATACTTTCGAGAGCAGGACGCATCAGGCCAAATACATTCGAGAGCCAAAAGCGTAGGGCGCCAATACTTTCGAGAGCCAGACAGATAGGGCGCCAGCATTGTTAGAGCCGGCCGTGTAGTGCGCCAATACTTTTTACAGCCGTCTGTCAAGGGTGCCAATACTTTTGAGCGCCGGCCAGAAAGGGTGCCAATACTTCTGAGAGCCAAACAGATCGTGTGCCAATACATTTTAGAGCCGAATGTGTACGGTGAGTTTTCTGTTTAGCGGGCCAATACTTTCGAAACTCAATGCAAGTCTATGGGAACTTTTCCGACTTTGAGCTTCCGTATCAGGAATTCCGGCATTCTGATCGCTTATAAAAGTCATAGCACACCTCTCCTCAATAAGCCGATCGATTTGACACCTCACCCGTCGATCTCCGACAAACGGTGCGGGACTAGTCACGTGCCGAAAAAAAAGTGGAAGAAGAAGAATAATTATAACTAGAACAGTACATTTCCTGAAGAAAATGTGAGTGGTGCTTTCGTGGTAAAATTCAGGTAGGGCACCAATACTTCCAAGAGTCGGAAGTGTAGGGCGCCAATACTTTCAAGAGCAGGACGCGTAGGGCGCCAATACTTTCGAGTGGCGGACGCATAGGGTGGCAATACTTTCGAAAGCCGTACAAGTAGGGTGGCAATACTTTCGAGACCCCGACACGTCGGGCACCAATACTTTCGAGAGCCGAACGCGTAGGGTGTCAATACTTTCGGGAGCCCAACGCATCGGGCGCCAATACTTTCGAGAGCCGGATGTGTCGGGCACCAAAACTTTCGAGAGCCGAAAGCGTAGGGTGCCAATACTTTCGAGTGCCGGACACGTAGGGCAGCAATACTTTCGAGAGCTGGAAGCAGAGGGCGCCAATAGTTTCAAGTGCTGGACGCGGAGGGCGCCAATAGTTTCGAGAGCCGGATGCATTGGGCGCCAATACTTTCGAGAGCCCGACGCATCGGGCGCCAATACTTTCGAGAGCCAGATGTGTCGGGCGCCAAAACTTTCGAGAGCCGAAAGCGTAGGGTGCCAATACTTTCGAGTGCCGGACACGTAGGGCGCCAATACTTTCGAGAGCTGGAAGCAGAGGGCGCCAATAGTTTCAAGTGCCGGACGCGGAGGGCGCCAATACTTTCAAGAGCCGGATGCAGAGGGCGCCAATACTTTCGAGAACCGGACGCGGAGGGCGCCAATAGTTTCGAGTGCCAGACGCGGAGGGCGCCAATAGTTTCGAGTGCCGGACACATAGGGCACCAATACTTTCGAGAGCTGGAAGCAGAGGGCGCCAATAGTTTCGAGTGCCGGACCCGGAGGGTGCCAATACTTTTGAGAGCCGGACGCTGAGGGCGCCAAGACTTTAGAGAGCCGGACGCTGAGGGCGCCAATACTTTCGAGAGCCGGACGCGGAGGGCGGCAATAGTTTCCAGTGCCGGACGCGGAGGGTGGCAATAGTTTTGAGAGCCGGACGCGGAGGGCGCCAAGACTTTCGAGAGCCAGACGCTGAGGGCGCCAATACTTTTGAGTGGCGGACGCGTAGGGTGCCAATACTTTCGAGAGCTGGACAGATAGGCCGCCAGTACTGATCGAGTAATGTGTAATACAGCAATGCATTTTAGAGCCGGCCGTGTACGGCGCACCTACTTTGGAGAGCCAGCCATGTGGGGTGCCAATACTTTTGAGAGCCGGCCAGATAGGGCGCCAATACTTTTGAGAGCCAGACAGATAGGGCGCCAATACTTTTTGGAGCCGGACTTGTACGGAGGCAATTCTTTTAGAGCGATCCATGTAGGGCGCCAATTCTTTCGCAACTCAATGCAAGTCTATGGGAAATTTTCCGTACCCATTCGGCATTCATTCGATCTCCGACAAACGGTGCGGGACTAGTTACGCGCCGAAAAAAAGTGGAAGAAGAATAAGAATTATAATTATAATTATAATAAGTATGCCGAATAACAATAGTACTGCTTTTCAAGCACCACTAATAATAATAATAATAATAATAATAATAATAATAATAATACAGCTTTAATTATTATGAAATATTCCATAAATCAAGTTTCCATGCAGAGACCCCAATCCACATCTCAGGTGAATCCCACGTGGGGTCATGACCCCCAGTTCGAGAACCTGTGAATTAAATCTTGTGCGTCATCTGCATGTTTGTTGTTTTTCTTAAAATTGTTTGTGTTTAAAACGTCTCCATGATGATAAATGCGTTCCATGGAATTATTTTGAACCAAAACACACCGTTGAGTTTCTCCTTTGCGACGGATCAACTTCATCTCTCATCTCTACTTAAAGCGACTTGGAAGAAAGCGATGGATTTCGGAAGATTTCTGCCGGATGTGAAGAACTGGACCCTGGGTGAGATCGCCTGTGCTGCGGGGCTGGTCGTGCTCTCTGCCGGTGCGGGTTACCGCGTGCGCCGCCGCGTGCGGAGAGTAAGTGCTCCTGACCGCACTCCGCCTCCTCACGGTAAAAGGAGCTTCAGTCGGTCATGTGACTTTACTGCCTCACTGCTTTTACAATAAATCCCGTTCAGGTTACAGTGTTACAATGTCACGTCATCTAGTTCACAAGCAGCAGTGTCAATTGGTGCTAATTAGCCTAATGCTAGTTACCATGCTAGCGAACCTGCCGACTGGTCCAAATTACACACTAAAATCCTCATCCAATTGATTAGCTTGGCTTAATAATGTAGTTTATTTCCATAGTATAATGTTTACCCCATTAATAAGTCACTTTTACCAAACCTGGTTACTTGTTTTCACACTAAATCATGATGAGTGTAATGATGAGCAAGCTAGCACGCTAACGAACTGTTACAGGTGAATGTTATCTACCTGGACAACTTCGCTCATTATTTCATTTACACAACATCATACTGAGTTTAAAGCTGGTTTGCTTGCTGAACTCGCTTAAAGGTTTTAATAACTATAACAGTAGAATATTTATATAGATTTGGGTGATGGACCGGAGGTTTTAGAGAGTTTAATCACGTCACCTGTACTCTCTCAGGCACACTAGCATTAGCTACACTGCTAACAAAACTGGCTACTTAGCATGGGAGCTAACATTAAGATAAAATTGTATTGAGCAGAGCTAAACATTTAAATGAGTAGCTGGTTAAATATTCTCCTTTCTTATTAATGCTTAAACATGAATTATACAAATGTATAGTTCGCGGAATGCGGGTGCACTTGAAAACACGGCTACCCATTTTAACACAATACGATATTTATCCTAATGTTACTAAATAATAAACCTGGCTGTTTGGTTTTAAATGTAATTCGTGGTCACATAGAAGTCATTTATTGCAGAGCCTCAGGATGTGCTGGAAGAATCATTAGACACTCCTTATGTCCTTCAGGTATGTGTCAGTTAGAAAGAAATTATTTAACTACATTTGTAACCTGTAGGCTGTTATTGTCTAAGTGTGTGTGTGTGTGTGTACACACATACACACGCACACATACACGCACACATACGCACACATACACGCACACGCACACATACACACACACGCACACATACGCATGCACACATACACACGCACACATACACGCACACGCACACATACACACACACGCACATGCACACGCACACGCACATGCACATGCACACACACACACACAAGCTCTAATGTTTGTTTTTGTTTTTTCTATTTCTAGTCAGTGAACATTAGGAGGTACTTCCTCGGAATGATGAGGGGTCCAGAGAGTCGGCTCTGCTGGTTTAAAACCACCAAGACACGCTGGTTGAACCACGAGGTAATCCCAGTCTTTATTACTCTGATGAAGAGAATTGATATTACTGATTATTAGAGGAGCATTTATGTGAAATACATCTTGAGTTTCAGCTAATTGTCATTTGCAGGGATTCCCTTATTATTCCGAAAGCGAGGACTGTTTCACTGGCATACAGGTAAGAGATTGTTCATTGTAGCCTCACAAAACCTTTAATTGCAGTGACTAATTTTACTCAACTTTAAATTGTTCTCTTAAGGGTGTATCTGGGACGGTTACAGAAATCATCATCTGTCACCGCATGGAGACTGTCACCGTGGAACTTGAGGACTATGTGGTAAATTTATGACACTGTCATGATGTGTATACGTAGATAATAACTTATGTATGTTGTATATTTGTCTGCATTGTCAATATTTGTTTTTGTTTTTGTCTTTTTTAGTTAACAGCAACTCTTGAAAAGGTGACCTGCACTTTCCAGATGGTCAGGTGGACACCTCCACTTGGGTGCAGGAAGAGAATTGTAACCCTCCAGACAGTGATGCAGAAAGTGAACCAGACTGGGAGGTAATTCCATGTTTCAGACCCGATATGTATCTATGCTGCTTTTCCCCTGAATGTGCGTCTGTGGGAGATTTAATGATTCATTGTTATTGTGACTCGCCGGAGACTGAGCAGGGCCTCACGCCAGAGGAGTTGGAGGTGCCCTTTATTAGGTACTGTATGATCCTCTTCACAGTTTAATGGTGTAATGCATGTTTAACATACACTAAGCATTTACACCGGTTCTTCTTAGCTACCATCTTTCAGACAGAGGGGTTACAGACATCGGACTGAAGCTGCGTGCTCTCCGTCAGACATTCTCTGTGAGTAAAACCTTTGTTTATCTGCTGTTGTTACTCAGGTACATTACACTCTGCTTTAACGTATATTGTGTGCTGTCTTATTTTCAGACTCTGCTTGCCAGCATACAGACACAACCAGAACTTCTTGTTTGTGGTTGGAAAGAAGATCGTGATTTGTCTGGCAGCAGCTAACAACCAGGTGACTTCAGAGTGATGATAGACTGTTTCGCTGTTGTGTAAAATACGTTCAATGTTTTAGTGGGTAAATCTAGAAACAACAACAGGCAATTACGCAGTGAAGAAAACTGCATTAGCATACACTTTAACACACGAGTGCAATGTACACGCAGTAACGACTGGAATAACTAGAATTAGCAGCAATTTTTCTGTTTCGTAATAATCACAGCGTGCTAATAATTACGGACAATTATTCAATAAAAATGCGTGATGAAGACGGCTCTGGGAAATGCAATACTTGGTCCATTTAGTACATCATGTGTGTAACTTTAGTGGAGTACTGGACACACTTAGGCTTTTACATACTGCTTCTTGTTAGGGTTTAAAATCAGCAGCCATGTTGAACACCATAGCCAGAGTGAGTTATAGAGATTTGTTTGTTTGTTTTAACAGGATGTATTTGGTGTGCAGCTGGCCTATGAGTCTTTGGTTCGATTCCTGAGAAAGCCTTCCTATCAGGAGTCGATTATGACCGAGCTCTTCGGGGCCCAGGTAAGCTTTTTAATCTAAAAGTTTTTGATTATATAGAAAACACGACTCCAATACGTAAAGCGTGTTTCTTTTCGTACCTTTTCTCCTCTGTGCAGCTCCACCATTACAACTTCCCGGACGTCTTTTATGAGCTGCTTCTCTTCGGCTACTTCGGGAACGGCTCAACACCTGAGGCAGTAAGTGTCGTATCGGGAGATTTCAAAGTGCTGCTTGAATGTAGTTTCAGAACATGGTCGATTTTTTTTTTTTTATCTCATTTTGTTTTTCCATATTTTTAACCCTGATATTCCTAAAGTTTGAGGGAGGATTCTTGGAGCGCCTGTTTGCTCTCATCAGCATGTGGGACGTGGACGTGTGGGAGCCTGTGGCAGAGATGTACTTCACAGCGCTTATTGTAAGTGTCGAATATCTTCTGATGCCACGATACACAAATTCTCAGCATTGTATCTTTAACTCAGTGTTGGATGTGTGTGTGTGTGTGTAATTTGTCAATAGGATCGGCTTACAGCGCTTTGTGAAGTACCGTTTTTACAGCCCCTGGAGCTCTACAGCGACCCAGCGGCCTTATCGAGTGCAGTTTCTCGGCTCCTCCGGCAGCATGTCCAGCTGATGATGGACACTTTGGAGAAGCTCTGAGCAATGCCATTCCTTCTACCCACCCCTCTGCCACCCCCAACCCCCCTTCCTCTTCACGCTTTTATCTTGTTTAATTTACAATTGACATTGTGGGACGATCGTCAGTTCCTGCTATCTTTTTTAACATTAATAAGGCAAAAAAAAATTATTCTAGCTATAATTAGACCCCCAAAATTAAACTCGTTGCATTTCATATTTGTTCTTTTCCATCACTTTTTCCCTACATTGCTCAAGCTCTCCATGAGTAAGTATAAATTAATTTTGTTAATTTCAATTAACTTCGTATTTAAAAAAAAAAAAAAACTTTTTTTCTTCATTAACAGGTTGCACAGAGCCCAGGACTGAAGGACCGGTGTAAAATCCCTCATCCCTCAATTCTCATCCCTTTATACTCTACCCCTCAGTACTTTATCCCGATCCCCATCACTCTATTCTTTTCCTTTACAGCTGTAAATAGAATTGTTTGTAAGTATTTTTTATTTAGTGCTTATATAGTTTACGTTAATAAAGGTTTTCATTTGCTTCTATTGCAGCCTAATTGTGATTATTTTAAATCATCTGTGTATGTAATAATCCTTTAAGAAGCAACACACTGTTTTCCTGCCCCGCTAAGAACTCCGCTGTGCTGCGGCTGTTCGGCTCCGCTGAGGACGTCGCTCTGCTTTTCTGCCCCGCTGAGGACGTCGTTCCAACTTCCGGCTCTGCTGAGGACGTCGCTCCGCTTTCCGGCTCCGCTGACGACGTCGCTCCGCTTTCCGGCTCCGCTGACGACGTCGCTCCGCTTTCCGGCTCCTCTGAGGACGTCGCTCCGCTTTCCTGCCCCGCTGAGGACGTCGCTCCGATTTCCTGCCCCGCTGAGGACGTCGCTCCGATTTCCTGCCCCGCTGAGGACGTCGCTCCGATTTCCTGCCCCGCTGAGGACGTCTCTCCGATTTCCTGCCCCGCTGAGGACGTCTCTCCGCTTTCCTGCCCCGCTGAGGACGTCGCTGCGATTTCCTGCCCCGCTGAGGACGTCATTCCGATTTCCTGCCCCGCTGAGGACGTCGCTCCGCTTTCCAGCTCCTCTGAGGACGTCGCTCCGATTTCCTGCCCCGCTGAGGACGTCTCTCCGCTTTCCTGCCCCGCTGAGGACGTCTCTCCGCTTTCCTGCCTCTCTGAGGACGTCGCTCCGCTCTCCTGCCCTGCTGATGACGGTTTGCCCAGAGGGCCAGTACCGCCAGAGGGAGGGATTGTATGTTGGCGCTCCGGGAGAAGCACCCTTGGGGGGGTACCTTTGTCTCTGCTGCCGTGTTTTTGTCTTTGGTTTGTGTTTCTTCTTTGCCACAGTGTTTTGCCTTAGAGTTATAGTGTCTTTGTATTTTGTTTATTTCTTTATTAAATTCTTTTAATTCTGCATTCGCATCCGTCTCAATTTCGAAACGTGACACTCACTCATATACAAATCCTTTTTAAAGAATTTCTGAAATGGTGAAAAATGACAAATAACAAAATTCAAATATTTATATCCTTGGAAAATTTGTTGATGGCCCCAAACTGTAGAAAAATCAGGATTTGGAGATTTGCACATATACATTATACAAGTGTACAAGTGTCCGCACATACACATACACAGGTGTCCATTGCAAAACTGTAAAAAAAAAATAAAAAAACAAGAAAAATAGAAAATATGTATAAGAAATCTTTAGATAATAGTTGGAAAATCTCATTATTGAGGACCAAAATTCTTGGAGATTTTACCATTTTAAACGGGAAATTACACCACTGTAGTGCATTATTTATATTAGGACATCACTCTGAACTCTCAAGGTCATGTTTTAAGAAGAAATATTTTTTGAATCAGCAAAAATATTTTTAAGCTGTTTTCCATAACTGTGCTTCATGCAATAAAATTTCAGAAATAATTAAATAAATCCTGGTCCCAAAGATGTCAGTTGGTTAGATGTTTAAGATTCATAGGCATACATATTGTCTTACTGTCATTACAAAATGCACTATCAGTGAAACACTAGAGGTGCTTTATTATAGAAAGCAAATCAGTGCTGAATGTCCATCACTATTCACTACAAAAAATATCTGAGAAAAAAAAACACGTACTAAAAGGTCTTCATAGAGCAGCTTCATCAAATCATAATCATAATCATCTTCCTCCAAGTGGATTTACCTTATATTGTGCATGTGTATGGTTCATGAAGACCTCACAGCTCCAAGATCCCTGATTCGATCCTGAGCTCAGGATACTGTTGATGTGGAACTGCATTTCCCCCCTGTGTCGGAGTAGGAGCAAAAAAAGTAATCCAACACCTATCACCAGTGTGAAAAACTAATTGCCCCCTGTGACGAGGAGGAGGAGGAGGACCAGGACGAGGGAGAAGCCAGGTTGTGAGGATGCACACCTGGCAGTGATTTGGCTAATCAGTGGGAGAGAGAGAGAGAGAGAGTGTCAGTTGGCTGGAAGCTCCAGTGTAACAAACGTTAAAGAAGGACCAGGAGGAGGTGGGAACCGGCTGAACATAAACATAAAGTTTAATAATAAAACTCAAACAGAACAGAAAGCACACAAACATAACACAAATTTGGTGTATCACAGACAAATCACAACCTTGACCTTTGCATACTGTAAGTTGATGGAAAGTCTTATCTTTATTCATGCGATGAGCCTGTTGGACAGGAATTGTGGGAAACGTAGTTTGTTTGTTCTGATGTTTGAATGAATGTGGGCAGAGTTGACTACCTGACAAACACATCAGACTTGTTTGCGTTTCTGAATTTCCCAAACTCCTGAATTTACACAAATGACTGATTTTTTTCCTTTATATTAATCGATACTAATTTTGCAAGATCAGAATTTCAGAGTGCTGATTAAATACCCAGGTGGCATGTTGGCACAGTGGGTACTATACACTATACTATACTGGTTGACTAGTAATTCAAAAAGTAGTCAACTAGTCCAATAGTCATTACCATAGTTAAACCAAAAACTGTTTTATTGACTCTGAAACTGAGAGTGCTCAGCGTTTCATGGAAGCTCCTTATAGGAATCATGGGTGGAGGAATCAATGTCTACAGCAGAGGTAGGGAAACTTTTTCCTCCATGTTCAGCCTCAGTAGAATCCTTTGTAGGACCAGCCTCTTTGAGCTGGCAAGCATTGATAATCTGACTCGAAATTATATTTAGCTGTGTTTGGATAGTGACGTGCAACCTGTGGCTCCATGAGTGCGCTTTCACACAGCACTGCTGTCATATATGTCTTCATCTGAGACCTGAGTTCAATAAGGCGTGTTTTCATAGACAAACCCATGTTTGAGTGCATACACCTAATTATATACACCTGCCATCAGTTAAAGTGACTGATTACCCCCAAATAAAGTACAGCTGTTCCGGTAGGATTTTTCTTAGTAATATCCAACTGGAAAAACTATGGACTACAAATAAATCAAAGCAGGTATGGGATCTCATTGTTGGAAAATATCAATCAGGAGAGGGTTAGAAAACAATTTCCAAGGCATTAGATACACTAGGGAACACTGTAAAGACAATAATCAGCAAGTGGAGAAAATATAACACGACAGTGACAAGAACAGGCTGTCCCTCTAAAATTGATGAGAAGATCAGGAGAAAACTGGTCATGGAGGCTGCCAAGAGACCTACAGAGACATTAAAAGAATTGCAGCAGTTTCTGGAAAGTACTGATTGCTCCCTACATGTGACAACAATCTCCAGAATTCTTCATATTGCTGGACTTTGGTGTAGGGTGGCAAGATGGAAGCCTTTTATAACCCAAAAGTACATTTTAAAAAATACATCCAATCTCCCAAAGCCAAAATTGGAACTTTTTGGCCATAATACCAAAAGATATGTCTGGCAAAAAAAACCAAAAACAAAACCGCGCATCACCAAAAGAACACCATCACCACAGGGTAGCATTGAGCTTTGGGGCTGTTTTTCTTCAATTGGACCTGGGGCTTTAATCAGGGTGGAGGGGAATAATGAATAGCTCCAGTCAATTTTGGTGCGAAATCTCAAGTCTTCTGCTAAAACACTTACGATGAAGAGGAATTTCAAGTCTATATTATTCCCCTATTTCTTAAAATGTTTCATCCATCCATTTTCTATACTGCTTTATCCTTTTCAGGGACATGGGGAAACCTGGAGCCTATCCCAGGGAGCAAGGCGGGGTACGCCCTGGACAGGGTGCCAATCCATCGCAGGGCACAAATGTTTCATAAAAACACAATTAAATGCACATAAATCCCATCAATGTAATGGGTAACCATAGTTTTTAGATGTTTCATGCATCCCTTCAGGCATTCATTATATCCTTCACTTCACTTTATTTTACTTTAACCATGTGTCTCGAATTACTGAAGACTATTTGGACATTTGTGACATATGAAAATGATCCAATTATAAACATCTGTACATGACTTGAAATTTATGCTTATTTTGTTATGGTAGTCCACCTTATGTATACATGATAAATATGTGTGATGGATTAGTCTTGGGAATTTTATAACCGTATAAAAAAAGAAAAAAGAAACTAGCCAAAAGTATATAAGTGGTTTTCCTAACTTTTGTTTTTCCTGCTGTTGACCACACCCCCTAATATTTACTTTTACATGGCATTTGATACCTAATAGGATGTCACATGAATTATGTTATTTCTATCGAGCAGTTCTACTGCATGGTTTTAGTAGCAAATGTTTGACTTTCAGTTAAATAAATACTGCTAGTATATAATATAGTATCTGATCAAAGTTAGGCTATTAGGTCGCTATGCAGTCTGTTTGGTGTTTATTATTTAATATTCATCCTGTTCAGAGGTATGGAATACCTCAGTCTGCTCAGTGTAATACTATATATAACACACCTGATATGGAGATTTAGCTCTGCTAAATACTTCACTGGACAGATACTTCTTTGAACAACATCAGCAGAAAACCAAAAAAACTGAGTTTACACTTTTTTCCAATCAATTTCAAGTGGTAAATAAACTATAAAGGGCACAGTGGCTTAGTAATTAGCATGTTTGCCTTGCACCTTCCATGTTGGGGGTTTGAATCCCACCTCCTCTCTGTGCTCATGGAGCTTGCATGTTCTCCCCATGCTTTGAGGGTTTCCTCCCATGTTGTACCGTAGGCTGATTGGCATTCCCAAATTGTCCATTGTCTGTGCGATCTTGACACCACATCCCGAGTGTCCTGTGCCCCAAGTTCCCCGGGATTGTCTCCATGCTTCCTGTGACAATGTGTAGGATAAGTGGCACAGGAAATGGATGGATGGAAATAATCTCTAATCTTACAACCTGAAGACGAGATTAATGAGTCCAACAAAACTGAAAGACATTACACAATCACTGACAGACAATGCCTCCCTCTATTGGTTAATGACAGTAACATACAAAAAATCTTGTTTGTTAAGTTTACATTGAGGTTTTTTGTTTGTTTGTGTGTTTTTACATAAGTGATTTTCAGTTAAGTCTAAAATACACAAATGTTCTGCGTTCTGTAATACACCTCACACAACACTTTAGCTTGTTGACAAGTGATTGAGAAATAATCCAGTATTTCACAAAACTGTAGTCTATTATTTTCATTGTCAAACAGGTTCTTTTTATTTATTTATTTATTTGTCTGTTTTAGAGCAGGACACATCCATCCATCCAGTTACGCAACAAAGAGTCAAGACTCACAGGGGACTCAGGGCACAAGCCTGGGGGACACCCAGGACAGGTTGCCAACCCATTGCAGGGCACAATTTTTTAGAGATACCAATCAGCCTACAACACATGTCTTTGGACTGGGCAGGAATCGAACCTCCAAACCTGGAGGTGCAAGGCAAACATGGTTACCCATGGGCGGACATTAGACAAAGGTCGGCAATTACCTTGGGCCCAGAGCTACCAAGCGCCCACAAAAACGCTGCATAAACTTATGGTGAAGAAAGTTTTATTTTTACTTTTCACTAATTAATTATGTTTTTTTCTAAAAATGCCATCAGAATGCTTACTTCATGAGTGGCATGTTGGGGGCCGGGTGTGTTGGTCCGCTCTGAACCAGAAAGTCCATGGCCACTTTTTGGTCCCAGTCCATGCTGAAATGTAAAATACTGATGTTAAAAGACTGACATGCTCCATTCCAACATTTTGCCCAGGGCCCCCAAATCACTAAATCCGTCCCTGTGCTAACTGCTACACCACCAGGTAGGACACAAGTTTTATCTTATAAATTTAAAATATATCTATTTTATCCTTTTTTTTTGTGGTTAGCACATTCGCCTCACACCTCCAGGGTCGGGGGTTCGATTCCCACCGTGGCCCTGTGTGTGCGGACTTTGCATGTTCTCCCCGTGCTACGGGGGTTTCCTCCGGGCACTCCGATTTCCTCCCCCAGTCCAAACACATGCATGGTAGGCTGATTGGCATGTCCAAAGTGTCCATAGTGTATGAATGGGTGTGTGAGTGTGTATATGATTGTGCCCTGCAATGGATTGGCACCCTGTCCAGGGTGTACCCGATGCTCCCTGGGATAGGCTCCAGGTTCCCCGTGACCCTGAAAAGGATAAGCGGTTTTGAAGATGGATGGACTGTTATAAACAGGTGTCACTCATGTGAATCAAATGATGTAGATAATGACTGAATCCTACTAGACTATATGGACTCTGAGAATGAAGTAATAGCTTTAAACTCTACATAGAGCACTCTATCCAACAGGGACCCATTTCCTATTACTAATTGAAAACGCGCTCTCTCGTGGCTCCACCCACCACGCACGTTCGAGCCAATCATATTATCCTCCTTGGCGTCCGTAGGCGTGGCTAACCGCGTCGGTCTGTGAAAGGTAACAGGTTGTATCTGGCGAGCGGTTTACTCACTCAGGGCTGGATTTGTGTTATGGAAGCCGTCCTTGAATCGCATTTAATGACGGAGAACCCCAGAAGTGGACAGAAAACGCAGCACTGAGCGACTTGTAGACCTCACACCCCGACTGTAAGTGGGTAGGTGAACGCGTTTGGCGTTATTTATTCGCTAACCTGCTAGCTTGTTAGCTGTGCGGCTGTTTTAGTAGCCTGTAAAGTACTAACTTAGTTTATTTAGCGCCGGAGAAACTGTCAACTAGTTAGTTTAGTAAATCTGACGCTTTTCGGGAATTTCTAGTTTATCCGCCTCGCTGTCTGGGTGACTCAGAGAGCAACTGTTTACAAACGGTACTTTATTTTTTTTAGTGCTTTTATTAATTGTAACTCAATAACCCTAAATAGTTCAGCGGTATTTGTGGAGGAAATCGGGATTAACGTCTAGTTAAAGGACTTCTGTCTCTCTGGCGCAGTGATTTTGTTATTTAGGAGTGTTTTTCCTCTTAAACAGCTCTCTGTCTGGAGAGTTGAGGTAGTTATGTAGTCACAGGTGCACAAATCAGTCACACAGCTCCAACTCCACCTGCGCCTCTCGCAGGGAAACGGTTTCTGTGCATTGGCTCGATCCCAAATCATCTTTTTGGACTATAGATCTATAGTGCACTACGTGCGGTAGACACGCCATTCGTTCTAGTGTACCTACATACTCAGGCGTTCAGGATTTGGGCACAGGCCACGCTATTGAAACAATCACTCATTTCAAGTGTTAAACGTTCATTCAGCTGTTCTATAGGCGCAATTTCAACCCTAATACAGTTGTGTGTGTATAAGTTTGTACCCCCTTTTGGTTTGTTTTGAACGGAAGGGTGGTGTTAAATGTCCTAAACACTACACAACTTGATTTGTAAGTAGAAGTTCAGTTTATTATCAGGCTCAGATATCCATGTTGATATGTTGTTGTTAATATTTTAATACTACTCATTAGTGTCAAATGACTTGAAAGTGTCAACACATGGGTTTTATCCTGTTTAGTTCAGGTTCACGCTGGTAAGTTTGTAATGAGCAAGTGGGATTCTAAAAACAGCAAATCATCATGGCTGAAATTTAAGGAATTGAGATGACCTCAAGACTCTCCTGAAGGCTTAGTAGTGCCTGCTCAGTGTGGCTCAAGGTCCCTTTCTAGAACCTTCACACTAACCGTCCCTTAGTGGTGGAATGAACTTCCAACCTCAATCTGGACCGCAGAGTCTCACCATCTTCCCCCAAAAAACAAAAAAAAAAACGTCTAAAGACCCAGCTCTTCTATGAGCACGTAACTAACCCCTAAAACGCCATCCCCACAATATTTATTTAAAAAAAAATATATATATATATTCTGGCTCTTTCATCTCTACTCTGTGTACTTTGCTTTTCTAGAACTCAATTAAAAGATCTTGTATGGTAGCACTACTTGTATTGTTCCCTGCTTGATGTATCACTTTGCTTGTATTTCCTCATCTGTAAGTCGCTTTGGATAAAATCGTCTGCTAAATGAATAAATGTAAACGTATGAGGGGGGATAAAAGATATCGAGGTGGTTGGGGATACCGTTCTCAGTATCGGGCGAAAACTGAAATTCAGACGTATAATAATGAAAATGGGGAAAAGAAACACTGGAGGACTGCTAAAGAGCGGAGGAATAAAGTGTGTTTGTGGGGGACACCAGAGAGATTCAACACAGTAGGAGTCTTGGTGTAAAATCCCATTACTCTTAGAAATATCACGAATTTATTCACGTCTTTACTGCTTAGGAACATATTTAATGTCTGTTCTGAAAGGGTTTTTTTTTTTTTGTTAACTTCATAGTATGCAAATATATACACTCGGGTTTTACTGTAAACACGTTAAACAATTTTAATAAGTCAGTGAAATGATCGAGAGAGCCATGTGAGAGACTATGGTTATTGATTTTTTTCTTCTATAGAGGTTTCTCTTGAAGAGTGAAACCGGTGACTCATTTCACAAGTATTTGGGAGTTTGTGCTATGGCTGAACTCCAGGTCTGATAAGTTAAGCTGTAATCCACAGGATGGTCTGTTTTATAGGTGTAGATAGTCGTGGATTGGTGACTGTGGAATACACACTCGTACACAAACTCTGATCTGATTTTGGGAAATTTCGCCTGTGAAACGTTTAGTCTTGCCATTTCGTGCCGTCTTGGTTATCGACCTGTAAATGCGCGGTGGCGTCGATTTTTACGTTTTAAGATCCGCTCAGTCAATCTATCTTTTCAGTAAGGCGCACCTTTCCTCACCTGAGTATGAATTGTTGTCGGAGAACTCCGAGATGCCAACTTTTCCCAGTATGTCTGGGTTTATGTGTGGGTCTGTGTTGTGTGAGCAACACAGGAATGCAGGTTCCTGAAAGAATGACTGTCATTGTTGGTACGAGGCTATACGTTATGCTGTTTGGCAACACTAAAGCCTTCATTGTCATGCCAATGAGACACGTTGTAAGAGCTGGAGCGAGAGGAAGAAATGCTGGTTTGTTCAAGACTGAAAGGAGGACAGAAGCTCAGGTGACTGAGAGCGTTTTGGAAAGAAATAAAGTATGCCGAGGGAGTTAAGCCCTAGCCTACGGGACGTGCGATGAAGCAATAAACACACACCTGCTACTCCTTAACCGTCCAAACTGTAGCCAAAAATGAAACTAGTGTTGTGTGTTTGTTTTTTTTAAGATGAACAGCTTTATAGACATTCAGTACGTTTACATGGACGACAATATTCCGATATTAAGACGATACTCTGATTAAGTAACTACCATGTAAACAGCGATTATTGATGACCTTAATCCGACTAAAGTCATACGAAGTAATCACAAATCGAATTAAGATGTGGAGTATTCCTGTTTTAGTCGCGTTATCGACGTGTATTACAGACATGTACACACCTTAATCACACTATTAACGTCGTGTGGGAGTTTTCACCGCATTTTGTGACTGGACACGTACACACACGACAGCGCTCAACCGTTTTACGGCAAACTATTATAACTATTATTTTACGGCTACTATATAAAGTAAATGTGTGGTTTGGGACGCAGCCCATGGCTTCAAGCAGTCGTCTATTTGCACGTACAGCACGACAAATAACTAACTGCACTCGAAGCTTTTGTAAAATTAAACACGAAACACCCAAATGTGTATACGGTTCCATAACGAAGACAAACTGTATGTCGATACGTGAAATCCTGGAGGGAACGTCGGACGGCGTGGCGCGGGGAAGTAATGACGTGTGCCGTTAATCAATCTACGTTCTATAACGTGTAAAACGGGAACATGAAAGGAGTATTCTAAAAGCAACTCATGTAAACACCTTAATCAAAATATTGTCTTTATTGAGAATAAGTTCAATAATTAGATTACTGCTGTCCATGTAAACATAGTCAGTGTGTTTAGTTGAACCCCACTCTGATTAGTTAGCGCTATGCACTAAAATGATGTACTCTTCTTGTGAAGAAAAAAATACATACTTTTGAGTGTGTAGCAAAAAGGAGTATGCAAGTACTGGTCATACTGACATGTAAATACTGACATGTCATGTAAAAAAGAACTGTGGCTAGTGCTTAACATTTTAAGTTCTTGTGCTTAAATACTGAAGACGCATCACCGATGTTGCACTCGTCCACCATGTTTGCCGGTGTAATTCGGTGAAGCGTCCGACACAAAACTTACAAAACCATCCGGGTACCTCCGCGATACTCATTTCAGCATGCTATGATTTGGGACACACTAATTAGTCTGTGAATTGGGACACCGCATGTGTTTCATTATGCTGTGCCTTGACTAGTGTTTATGATGCTTGTGATTATTAGCATTTACTCAAAAGTCCTTGTGTAGTTGGAGTCCTGTTTGTTTTTCTTACTCTTTCGGTTCCTTTACCAGCTCTTGTAGTATGACTAAGCCGAACGTCACTTTGGATAAAGGCATCTGCCAACGAAATAAGGCAAAGACATCAAATGTAAATGTCTGCCAGCTAATTGTTGCTCTTGTGCCACCATAAGTCTGCTCGGTAGGAGAGATGCTAATAATGATGCCTTGGCCATCCACATCCCGTTACAGTTTTAAGACAAGCTTGATGGATAAAAATTGAGGGAGTTGGAACTGGAAGCAAAGTTCCCAAGTCACCACGTTTTTGGACCAGTCACCTGGTGTCCCTTAGATGTAGCTAGTCTAGTTTTAAAAAAAAAAAAAAAATATATATATATATATATATATATATATATATATATATATATATATATATATATATATATATATATATAATATATAATATATAATACAATACAATATATCCAAAACTCATTAAAAATGCAAAAATGAGTCAGTTTAAGCAAGTGTAGTCCCACCCACACTGTGTTCATTAATAATGTTTGGAGTATTTGGTTAAGAATTGACTTTTTGTTTATAGTATTTAAATCAAGTGTGAAATATGCGTTCTAAGCAGACTTTTATTTAAGAATGTAACGATTACGAAGACCGTAGTCTGAATCCATTGAAGCACTGCAGAGTTTTGCTTGTGTATCCTCATTTGCAAGTCGCTTTGGGTAAAATAACACAAATACATAAATGTAAATGTTTAGTAGTTCTCCTCATTGGACATGATTTAACTCCTCAGCTAATTTCCAAGGGCAAAGTCAGTGCTGTTTCGTAGTCCCGAACACCTGGGATGACGACAGATCCTTTAATATAAATGTAACCCATAATGTTTTTTTTTGTTTGTTTGTTTTTAAGAAAATCTAGCCTGTACGTAACATCAGTGCTGCAAATCTTCAAATGTATGTAATTTCGGTTGTTCAGACCAATTTTGCTTTTGGTATTTAAAGTTTATGTGAGGGTCAAGCTTTGGCAGTCTGTTTGGTATGAAACATTTATAATTAGAATCTTGTCGTATGCATTGTACTGTTAAGATAATTACAGATAATCACACCGGCTTTTTTAGCTTTTGAAAACTTGGCAGAAATGAGACTTCTCTGGTGTGATGAGCCCAAAACGCTTTGGCTTTGACACCCATTTGGTGAAAGCCCTGCTAATTACACTGAGAACACCATCAATGAAGCATGGTTGTGGTAGCATTATGCTGTGAAGATGCAGGGACTGGGAAGAGGCTTGAGGACAGGATGGATGGAACCAAATACAGGGCCATGATAGGAAAAAAAACCCCAGTTCTAGACTGCAAGAGACTTGAATACTTAAGGCACTGTGTGCCCAAATAAAAAGATTTCCTCTCTAGAAGTTACT
Source organism: Ictalurus punctatus (assembly GCF_001660625.3). Lineage (NCBI taxonomy): Eukaryota > Metazoa > Chordata > Actinopteri > Siluriformes > Ictaluridae > Ictalurus > Ictalurus punctatus. The sequence continues at coordinate 9,736,174 of NC_030416.2, forward strand.
ATAAGGAGTAAGTATTGAGGAATTTCCCAAAGCACCCTAGCAACAGTTGCTATTTGGTTTAATTTCCTCTCTCAAAATGATATTGTTAAACGCTCCAAAGCTCTTGGAATTTGAAAATCTCAGCTTTGTCTCCGCGCTTGTTATTATAATGCCCACTCTTATGGCATTTAACATCCAGGCTTACCATGTATTTCATGATCGACAACAGCCTGAAGGTCTAGTCAGGAACAAAACGTGAAATGATTACATGAATGTGAATAATTCTTCAGTGGTTTAAATGTGTGTTCATGCTGTGATCCTACTCTAATGACGCCACTCTAATGAGGGTGTTTACACCAGTGCTGCGTGCAGGCAGTGTGATGTGATGTGTGTGTTTACACGCCGATGGTGATTAACATACACGCACTGACGAATAATACAGCCCGGCATATTCGCAACTTTGATTTCCATAGTAAGGTTGACGTTTGCATGCAATAGCCATTATACATTTGCATTTTATCACAGTGCAAACACTGTCTCGCTTCTTATGAGGGCAATCTAGTACAGGTGTCTACGGCACTTGTTTGAAAAGATGAGTATTCTTAGTCGGATACGATGTACCGTTTGAAAACATGCCTTTATATCGTTTCTGGAGGTGCGGAAGCCCATATGAAGGAAAGAAGCTGCATCGCGTTACGTATAGAAGAACTTGATATGCCTGTCTATACCGTGTCAGTAAGTGCTTTGATTAAAGTAGACACACGTGATACGACGATAATGATATTATGCTATATTGTAGTGTTATATACTTGCATAACAATTATTTAATTTCACAAAGGGTAGTTCCCCACCTACTTTCCATTCCAGGAAACTTTCTTTTTCCCATGAGGTTTACTTCTATTATGTAGTTCAAAGACTAGTCCGAGTTTGCTTTAGAGAATTCGAGACTAGACGAATGCTAGCGAACGAGACCGGGCTCAATAGCAGAGCAGACAGAGCAGTCAGTGTTCTTATGCTATCCACTGGGTTTTCTGCCCCACTTCACTGTAATAAAGATATGAGATGGTGCTCTTGGCCTCCCCCATTACCCCACACTCTTCCCCACTGGGATCGTCTATTCGCTGTAAGTGCTGAATACGGTCAGTGTTTGCTCATGCACTGACACACAGCGAGGAAGTGAACAGACCATGAATAAGTTTTGGCAATGGTCTTTGGCCTGGTTTCTGGTTTGGCATCGACACGTTGTTGCGCTGAGAAATTTCCTGTCATGTTTAGGTTGTTCACATCTGTCGTCGTTGAAATAAATATATACGTGTTTGAAATCAATATGTAATGTTCATACGTTTATATTTATTGCATTTGGCAGGTGCCCTAATCCAGAGCGACTTACATTTATCTCATTAAAAAACAAAAAAGAAGCTGAGCAGTTGAGCGTTAATGGTAAAGGGCCAAGCAGTGGCAGCTTGGTACTGCTGGGATTTGAACTCGTGACCTTCTGGTCAGAAGTCCAACGTCTTAACCAACACCTCCTTTTTTGTTCATAGTAACCAGTGTAGTAACATTCTGTATCAATGTAAAGTCATTCAGACTTTTATACATAGGTTTTTTTAAATGTATTATTATTTTGCATATACTAGCATTTTTCCGACTGAGTGGAAAAAATAATAGAGCGGGTTGTCCACTAATCGTAGGGTTGGCGGTTCGATTCCCGGCCCACGTGACTCCACATGCCGAAGTGTCCTTGGCCAAGACGTTGAACCCCAAGTTTCTCCCGAAGGCAAGCCAGCGCCTTGCATGGCAGCTCTTCTACTATTGGTGTGTGAATGGGTGAATGAGAACCAATGGAAAGTGTTTTGGAACCGCTGAGGTTAAAAAAAAAAAAAAAAAAAAAAAGCACCATTTAAGTGCAGACCATTGACCATTTACCATATTAAGCACTCGGGGGCATCATGTAGCATGTTCTTTAGCTTTGTTTGTTAGTCGCAGACATGTGCTCCGAATTTTGTTTAAGATGCTATGCCGTTTTATAAGTATCTTAAAAAATAAAAGTATATATTAAATGTTGAGATGCAGATTTCTCAGCCGATACCAATAACCGATTATTCAGTGATATCGGCCGATACTGATAGTTCTGCCTTTTATGCCTTCTTTTAAACTAATAATAACTGATTTAAAAGAATTCTGAAAGAAATGCAAATAAAAACTTTATTCTCTCCATTTCAACAAGTTGTTTGACAGTAACTGGTCTCATAAACAGAAAACACATGACTCTAATTAACATTAACACATGAACTAAATTCTGAAGATTAAAGTAAGATTTCTTAATTTATTGAATGTTATTAATTCATATTAACATTGACTGAAGTCTAAAAAACCTCCTGTTAGTCTCACATTCACTCCCCACAAACACAAGCATTTCTACTTCATCACTGAACATCAAACTGCTAATATATAAACTTTATATATATATATATATATATATATATATATATATATATATATATATATATATATATATATATATATATATATATATATATATATAAAAAACATTAACTGGAGATGCAATATACTACTCTACAAATATTTTTGTGTAATATTACACCTTTTTTTTTTTTCCCCTTTGTCAACTCGTCTTCATTTAAATCTTTTAATGGTGTACTGGTGCTTTAATTGTGAATTAGACTCGACGCCGAAACTCCCGCTTCACTGCTGCAGCGTCTGGTGTAAAATTTTTAGCGGCGCAGAGTTTACAAACTGCAGCTTTGTAGTCATTTCACACAAGAGACGTCATCTTTACACACAACACTAAATCGATGCGTTTTCCCGCCCTCTTTTGATTGACAGGGCCTGACGTTCGTAAACCGATAGCGTGGAAAAATAGCCCTCATCAGCCGATGCATCGGTGCATCTCTAATTAAATGTATATGCTCCAGGAGCGGCCGAGCCCGTGTTAACAAGCTGGGATATGCAGAGAAAGAGAATTTCACGTACTGTAATGTGTATATGACAAACAAAGGCATCTTTTGTAAGAGAGTGCAAGGACTGTATCAGCCTGATGATGGGGGGGGGGATTGGGCCACCTCGACTCACAAGAAATGTGTAGACACTCGCGCGCTCTGCTCCACATTTGCGAATACCTTCATCTGTTTCATGTCACCTTGCTCTCATTTTTAATGACCACTCTCTCCGATACTGCTCTGCATATACTCAGGATGACTGCCCTCGCACCGTCTATTATAGAAATGATTTAGATGCCATAAGATTTAAGGTGACTCGTATTGTATTGTATTGTATTGTAGCACCTCGACATTTTCGCAGCTCAAAGTCAGCAGGCTGCCGTGAAATACAGTGGGGTCCAAAAGTCTGCGCGCAAATGCTTCTGTCCGTCATCCTTTTTCAAAGTAACACACCGGTTTTTCATTACAAATGATCTTCTCAGCAACAACTTGAGTGGAAAAGTAGAACGCTATAAATGTTTACTTGAATGTCAGAGCTTCTTAGTATTCGTTACGTCCCCTTTTTGCTTTGATGACTGCTGTGGTCTCAGGCTTTTGGACCCCGCTGTACATCCCGCTCATTAGTGTCGACCCACCGTGTGGCGAAGTTCACTGGGCTTATATCGCATGGTATCCCCCGGTATCGAATGTTATCGAGGTACTCGTGGAGTTAAGATGACGCTCCCCAGCAAGACTGCGTCAGTAGTTTCTAATCTAATTGAAGACTATTGGATAAAAACATTCCTGCTGTAGATTTGGGTGCCAGCAGGCAAGTGCTGGAATAAACCGTTTCAGTAGCAAAGTTCACTGGCAGCCGAATCATCTAGAATGCAGTGACGTATTTTTCAGATTTACACCTTCCCTAAGAAGTTTAAAAAAAGGGTTAGGGTTTCCAGGAACACCGTTAGTATTTCCAAATCGTATTAAAGCTCCAGCCTGAGTGGATTTTGTGCTGAATCGATTATTAATTGGATGTGTAAAATAAAAAAAAATATCAGATTCACCAACAGCCCAGATCCTAGAGTACACGTTGTGGCCATGTTTGAGACCGAAGGTCCAACTCTTGTGCAGTTGGGTGACAGAAAAAACGATCCACTCCGTGATCGTACGGATGGCAGTTCAGCAGTGTCTATCAGTTGTTTATGATACCACACTGCGTGTGCTAGAACGGTGTTTAAAAGTTCAGTGTGTTCAGGGAAATACGAAAATAGGCCACGGTCATTTCTGCAGCGTAGCAGCATTTATTTACTGTGTTTGCTGAACACAACTCCCCTCCCCCCTCCCCCTATTTATCTCCTGAGTTGTTCTCTTCTGATAAGCTATTGCAACACTTCAGCAATGTCACTAGGATTTTTTTTCCCTTACAAAATGGATTTTTATTACCAGTTAATTCTATTTTAAGTAACTGCGCGTATGACCGTATGCACCCACGGTTTCACCCATCTGACTGTGTACATTTTAAGAGGAATTCAGTCGTGCTGTGCACGGAAGGGATTTCGGATGGGTTTTGACGTTGGTTAGTAAACTTGAAGTGTAATAATCGCATCTCTTCGACGTGAGCGAGTGCGGTGTGTGTGTGTGTGTGTGTGTATATTATACCGTTTTTCCGCTCTCAAGAGTTGTACAAATGCCAATACTATATGTTATTTATTTATTTATTTTGAATTCACTTTGGACATGTTTTTCTTTTTGTGTGTAGCTGCGTTTAAACGTTTGTCAATGGCAGCGGCGAAAGCAGCTCGATGCTGTAACTGTATTGCGCGCTACTTGTTCCGGTTCGCACCACCTGCTGCACCACACACATTGGCCGAGGTGCGATATGGTCGATGGCAACAAGGTTTTTACTACATGGCATAGGCGTGACTTAGTGTGGTGGTGGTGGTGGGGGTTGCTGTGGAATTCTGATATTCTGATTCAACAACCCAATCTTGATATCGGCTGTAACACCTCTCAAAACAAGGTTGCACCCATGTTAGGCTTTAGTGTGCCCGGATGTTTCGGCATGAAGAACACTTCCTTCTGAGCAAGCGAGCAAAATATTTCCAAGTTCAGTGCAAATTGTGTCGTGTACCTCTCCACCATCCCCGCCAAACATTAACATATAAAAGGCAGTCACAGTAGGATAGCGTAGCCGTCAGCGACACTCAGCATGTAAAATCCAACCAGGAATTCTTGTGAAATTACACGCATCACTGTATACGTCTACTGTTCCCCCGTCACCTGGTTTTTGTTCTTTTTTTTTTTCCCCTTTGCGTCCGAGGTATGTGACGTTAAGCTGGAGTTCACAGGGACCACATTTTCCCAGATACGATCATTATTATGCAGCGCCTGCTATACATACAGTAATAGTCACCTCGCGGTCAAACATAAGGAGAGAAAACGAAGACACTAGCCAAAATCAAATAAATAATCTAATTTACACGTGACGAGAGGACAGAACACCACAGAAGTTGTATTGTTTTCCTTATTCTGTATTATTGTACTTTTCAGTAAGCAAAACCTGGGACTGGGCTGCACACTGGAGCTTTTATTTACCCAGTGCTCTAGCTAATTCATTTGTCTCTTGTTTTCTTTTTTTTTTTTTTTTTCTATTCTTTCCGTTCCTGTGGGCAGGAGTTGAAGTGGTTTGTGTGCGCTTCCCCAGGAATTTATTTCTCTGTGACTAAATACTTCACTTGTAGCCAATGAGTATCGGATTTCTGCTTTGGGTTTCTCTACCGTAGCAGTGAGACATGGCTAGTTCACAAAAATAAACATATTTGATATATTTATAGTCCGAGGTTGTCGCTTTAGCCATTTTGCTGATCCAGAATAAAGACCGAGCCTTTTAAAAAAAAATTATTTATTTATTTTTTAATTATACTGTACTGCTTAGCTGTAACTCTCCTGCTGAATGGTCACATGAGAGTGAGACCTTTTAACTGCACTGGCTGCCAACTCCACTGCTCCACTTTCTTTTACTATAGTCAACTTAATGCGCGCGCACACACACACACACACAGAGATGTATTCTGGCTCTCTCTGAAATCAGTAGAGAATAGATATGGTAAAGGAGATATGGTGTATACAGGACGTTAGAAGACACTGATTTGTTGCTGTATGCATATTAAAGAGGAAGTCATTTTGAGTGTGTGTGTGTGTGGGGAATAAAGAGAGGAACAAGGGGAGGTGTGTCTGGACTAAACAGGTGGTTGCTGTTTTTATCACCACAGTGAACTTTGATAAGACTAGAGAGCTAGTTCTCTTATGTGTTTTTCATTTTCTTTGGGGTTTGTTCACTTTATTTATTTATTTATTTATTTATTTATTTATTTATTTGCTAATGTGTTCATAATGATAATCATTTGAGTAATAGGGTGCAGTACAGATGTCGCAATCTGTTTCAAGTCATCTACGTTTCCATGGCACACTGCAAAATCACTTCCTTTCCGAAACATCACTTCTGTTCCGCTGGAATGCGACTAGTCACGTTATAATAACACAATCAAAAGCAGTCAGATGCCATGGCACGTCAAAACCGCCGAATCCAGTCGGAATAAAGACACGCACCCGCCCCGCAGTCTCAACAAAGTCGACGTGCTGACGGATTATAATGTCAGACAGACACACCCTTTGCACTTTAATCTCGCCAACCTCACAGCAAGGAGGCGCGAGTGACGTCGAAGGAAGGGCTGTATTTGTAATCTGCTGCGATTTATTTACAGTCCCTTCCAGAACTATTGGAACGGCGAGGGAAATGCATGCGTTTGTTTGTTTTATACATCCAAGACATTTGGGTTTGAGTTTAAAAGATGGGTTTTGGGTGAGGGTTTAGGATTTCAGCGTTAATTTCCTGGTATTTACATCTAGATGTGTTAAAGGGCGTAAAACACAGAACCTTTTGTATCAGACAACCCAAGTTTTAGACGAGAAAGCGTATAGAAACAAGTCTATTAAATGAAATGAAAGTAATTAACAGTTAATATTTGGTTGCATATGTCTTGCTTGCAATAACTGCATGAAGCCTGAGACTCACTGACATCACCAGATTGTTGGTTTGTCCTTTTGTGACTCTTTTCCAGACTTTTGATTCGCCTGTTGTACAGTACACCAGTGGTTCCTGTCTTTTCCAGGACATTCTAAACTGTTTGCGCGATGCCTTTGATTTATATCCCCCCCCCCCCCCCTTTTCTCAGCTTCAAAATGGCTTGCGTTTCTCCCATAGACAGCTCTCGGATCTTCACGTCGGTTTATCCTTTTTAACAGCAAATGCAGTCTTCACGGGTGAAACCGAAGGCTAAACCCAAAAGTACATGTTCAGAGCCATTTATTTTGTTTTAAGCAGTCAAGCGAACAGGACACGCCTGGGTAACAAGAAACACCTGTCAGCCACGCGTTCCGATATTTTCTACAAATCGGGTGGTCCGAAGCAGCGTGTGCTATATGTCGTTTCTACATATGAATACCAGGAAATAAACGCTTCAATTCGAAACGATCGTCTCGTATTCGCCTTTTGAGCTCAAACCCAAACGTCTTTACTCTTCAGCAGAAACAAATGAACTGGCCTTGCTGTTCCAATAGTTTTGGAAGGGACTATGTTTCAGGGTGGAGCTGCTTTTCAACACTGGGTTTGTCTGTGTAGCCTAATGTATAATTTGAGAAGTGTGTCTTAAACACTTGTATCCAGTTGCTGCACACACAACTATTATATTGTCTGTTGCTGTGATCAACTCTCTCCCCAAGTCTAACTATGGGCTCTTTATACGTACTCATTTCGAGCCGTCGTAATGTTTAGTTCACGTGTAAAGTGTAGGTTGTGTTTTAAGCCATGCTTACGGTGAACTCGGGTTACCCTTGCCTATGCTGTAAGGCTGTAGCTCTCTTAGTAGCCACTGCGTCTTGTACATTTGTTTTGTCCATCCTGTAGCCCGTATGCAGGTTGCTATACCCTGTGTTGACTGTTCTGTGGCTAACCTTCATGTGTGTACTCTAGTAACACCGAGAGTCAATGTGCCAAACCACGTTAATCCACTGAGAACACTTCAAAGCTCCAGTTACACAAACTATAGGTTTTTAAAAAAATTAATTTTTTTTTTTATAAATTCTTTTTATACGACAGGGCATAAGCTGCTAAATGAAACAATAAGCGCTAGATTAGAATATTTAGCTGTAACCTTTTTGTAAAAATCGTAACCGGGTATAAATGACTAGTTCGCTACAAAGATCCAGTGTGATCTCTGCAGATTTCTACTAGTGAGTGAGTGCATTTGTACATGCAGTAGTAGTAAGGAAACGTGCTACAGAAAACACACTGCCGACCCAGCAAACGACTTTATGCCTAGTGGAACCAGGCTTTTGCATTTCACCTCCTGAAGAGGAGACTAAAGGGAGAACCCCCCCCCCCCCCCCCAAAAAAAAAAAAAAAAACCAACCAACAGATATGAGGATGTGGTGAAAGCTTTGAAAAACATCAAAAGGATGAAACCAACGATTTGGTGACGAGTCGCAGGCTTGATGCGGTTATTACTAGCAAGTATTAAATGTTCTTTACTTCAATGCTTATCTGTTCCTATACTTGTGCTCGCCTAAACGTCGGGTGGTCCGATACAAACGGTTCCATGTTTTAAGCTGTTTAAGACATCTATATGTAAATAACAGGAAATAAAAGCTGTGATCCTAAACTCTCGTCTCGGATCCATCTTTTGATCTCAAACCCAAATGTCTTTTGGTGTATAGCGCAAACAAGTGAATTGGCCTATACGAGGGGATTGTATCAAAATATCTAATAATGGTTTAAAAAAAAAAATTGACTCATGGGTAACATTGCAGGGTCACAGCTCCGAAGTCCTCCGGTCAATCCTGAGCTCAGGTTGCGGTCTGTGTCGAGTTTCACACGTTCGTCTTGCATCCTTGTGGGTTCTCCAGAAAGTTCTCCTCATTCCTTTCACCTCTGGAAACATCTGGCAGTTGATGAATGAATTAATGAATTGATTGAACTTTTTCCCCTCCTTGTCTGTTCCAGCATGTCTGCATCAGCCTCGGGTAGAAAAACCCCAGTGGATTACGGGGTTCAGATCCGCTTCATAAATGACCTGCATGATACAGGAGGTGGAGGCGGAGGTGGGGGGCGTCGAGACGGCTCGGGGAAATCCTCGTCCCGCTACGGCGTGGCTGTCCGGGTGCAGGGCATCGCGGGCCAGCCATATGTAGTGCTCAAGGATGGAAAGAAGGGAGACTCTTATGGAGTGCAGCTCCGAACCCCAAGTTACAACAGCTTACCCAGGTAAGACACTCAAAACGGTGTACACTTTCTCCATCAAAACGTACACACAGAAGTAAAAAAAATCCCCACGTCTGCATTTTAACACTTAACTTTGCACTTAAACAAGCGAGCTGGGTTCAGATAGGCTATCCTAGGAATCAAGTGAGCCAGGCTAATGAAGAACGCAGTGCTGACCCGAGAAGCTGAACGTTCTGTTCACTTTATAAGCCACTTGTGCATTTGCAATCTTTAATAAGCATGACTACAAAAAAAATTATACTACAATGCTTTTGAAATCTGATTGGTCAGAAGGCGTTGATTAATTGTCTAGCACTGTTCTGACTGGAGCGCAGCTGCAAATCAGACGTGTGTGTGTGGATTATTGCGCTTGTTTAAAAAATATTATTGTCTCTATAGTAACTGCTCATTCACAGGAACTTGTATGGCTACACCATAATTTAAGTGTAATAATAAATGGATTAAAATAAGCCATAAGTTTATTGGAGTGTCTGATGTCTGCGCTGTAGTGGTCAGTAAGTCCACCCCCCCCACCCCACAGGAGAGTCTTCAGGACTCTGGTGTCCTGCGTTTACTTCCCGAGAGAAGGGGGGTGGACTGATTAATGAACAAATGTTTACCGCTGCTATAATGACTGAGATAATAGGATTTCTTCCACAACAACATAAGCTGTAGAAAACATTTAGCTGGTAATATAGACGCATATTAATGTTCTTATAGTTGTGTGTAGCTTATCGTGCTGTAATGTTTATCTGACCCCTTAGGAGGCGGGAGGATGGTACAGAGGATGGTCAGTATCTTTCTACCCCAGACGGCAGCGTGTTGCGGCGCGCTCAGTCTCACGGCTCTCTGCTGGACCGAGAGAGCGACTACGACAACCCCGTAAACGAGCTTAGGCGCCCTAACGGAGACGGACGCTCTGGCAGCTACGGCAACTTGGACAGCGGGATCGGCGTCGGGACGGAAAGGAACCGGTGGGGTGGCTCCCACCAAGCAGGGCTGAACGGCACTTTAGAGAATGAAAATCGGAGGGCAGTAAACAGCTACTACGAATCATCTTCCGACGCTGTTAAGCCTCCGCCTGACCGACGCGCCAGACCCGGAGGAAGCAATTCCGTTGGGCAAGCCGCCGTTGTCGGAGGCTCCTCCAGGGGGCGCGCTCCTGGTGTCAAGGCAGGAAACGGGCCTAATTCTTCAACCGCCGTCCTTTCCTCTGCTCAGTTGGTGCCATCAAATGAATACGCTCCTCCACCATCGTCCTCACCGGCTTCAGGTTACAACAGACCGAGCCGAACCTCCGGATCTATGGCCAAGATTGCAGTCGCGCCTTCCTCAGGTTTAAGTAACGATTGGTCAGCAGTAGATGCACATGTGAGTGATATCTCTCTCTCTAACAAGATCGATTATCAATCAGGGTATAATTTGGTTTACACTGCTTTACCCTTTACAGAGCATTGATTTGATTTGAGCTGGGGGAACTGTGCGACCGTTCGATCGTGCTAACTAGGACGGAGTCTGCAAAACACTGCTTCATGTTTGTAGATATTTTCGTGCTCGTTCATTGTACATCTTGATCTCTAATATCTACACCACATCTAGAGATCCTTATAAGTCGTAGTCACGTATGTTAATACTTAATACTCGTATTTTGGCATCGAATTATAACGCCGGCGTCAAGTAGGCTAATGTAATGAACGTAACAATGCAGCTTATAAATGGTACACCAGGCGAAGCACGGAGAAAGAATAACTACAGTCTTTCACGTAGACACTTCAGGCTTGAGATGCGAATACGACAGACCACAGTCCAGCTCCCTTATCTGGCCGCTGTAGTTCAGAAGTGTGTCTCAGTGCCAGGTAGCAGTGCTGACAGTGAACAGCTGTTTATCAGACTGTTCTTACCAGGAAAAGAAACAGACTCGCATGTGAAAGAGAGAGACACTTCTTTCTCTTTAGTCACCCAGTCAAAGTACATAAATTAGATTCACTAATTAGCCATTAAGCAATATAGGGTACGCACGTGACGTCACGGTAGCCGGAAGTCGTCGCGGTCATGCCCACTGAGGGGCAAAAAGACTGAGCTTGCAGCATTAGTGTACAGCGTGAATTCCGCAAAAACACAGAAAAAAAAACGCATCTGAAATGGGGGGGGGGGGGTTTGTGAGATCAACTGTGCTAACAGATTCAACAAGAATTCAGAGCTGTCTTAAAATCCATTCACTCCAGTTTTTATATTTATTTATTAGTTTTTTTACTAAGTGGAGCAGTGTAAGTGCGAGTTCTTTTGGCGTGTGGTATTCATGTCATACAACGATGAATAATTTGCCACATACTTCTTTTTAAACGCTGCCCGTTTCCATCGATGAATAACCGGGGGCGCGTTCATTCTCCGACCGGGTCTGACCTTCTCAAATATATAGCGTTAGTAAGTGGAAGCAGCGCTAGCGACAAATAAACTACAACTAGCTAGCTTACGGGTTGCCAGATAAAATTATAGAATAAAATACAAATATTTGTCCACGTGCAACCAGAAGGTTTATTTGTGTTCGTCACTTTAATTTCCCCAAAACTCCCTCCTTGAAGTAGGACTAAGTGTCGAGGCTTTTGTATGCCTTCAGGCTTTGCTTAGTGTATTTCCTCGGCGTCGAAATTAGGTACATATAAATGTGGACAAAACCGATTTCTAGCCGCATGCCAACGTCCGTGGAGCACGGGTTCTTGGGCAAGTTGTAAGAGTCACTGTCGAGTTCAACTGCCTTTAATTTAAGCTGATAATTATTAGTTATTCTAGCGTTTTCGCAGCTTCCCCTATTGAAACCAGCCGTTTAGCTGGGTGTTTTGCCCCTCAGTCCGGCCGAGTTGACGCGTTCTGACGGGAAAGTGACATCAATGCATACCCTCTATAGGCCTGCTACTAAAATTGTTATTGCAGAATTATTACCGTTATGCAATTTTGATTAAGCAAATTAAGCAATGAGCCTCATGTTTATGTATGTGTGTGTAAAATAGCCCAGGATTGCAGTTTACACATTTCCATATTCCTATCCTAGTTTATTTCATGTAGGCCTATACCTGAACCTTTTTTTTTTTTCCTCTATTAAACTGCAAACATTATGATAATGATTTTACAAGGTTTTAAAGTTACCCAAAGAAGAACCCGTATCTGTACTCTGTAACGTACGATGCTTTTAAATCTAAATACTTGGTACTCGTATCAGGATGTAAAATTGGTATCGGTCATGCTCTGTCCACAATGCATGGCTTAATTACGCTGCGTTCTTATTGCAATCTCTCGCGTTTAAAAGAAACCGCCCGTTGCGTTTTGCTCGCATTCGTGAGTAGCTGGAACGTAACTGTAGCAGGTTACAGAAAGCTGATCCAGCAGACTGGCCCTGTGCTCTGGAGTAAATGTGACTTGGCTTACTGCAGTGGTGTCTGCTGACAGACCCTGTATTCCAGTTGCATGGTGAGAGTAATGGGTTGTAATGGTTTTTTTTTTGGTGCATATTAGATGAATTGTATTAAAAGACTAAGCAGTAATTCAAACCGAAGTGACGATAGAAATGAATTTAGATTTAAAGTTGGGACGTTTGTGTAAGCTGTAAACAAAAACGGAATGCAATGATTTGCAGATCTTGTAAATTTTAACGGTGCAGAGATTACAAACTGCAGTTCTGCAAGAGACGTCATCTTTACGCACAGCTCGAAATCGATGTGTTTTCCCGCCCTCTTTTGATTGACTGGATATAATCGGCCCTGATCAGATGTTTTTAAACTATCGGCCAATAGCGGGAAAAATGGCCTTTATCATCTCTAATCATTTATATTAACATTTTCCCACAATCGAGCTATTAACATTTTAATCAAAATCTCCCGCACGTGTGGAGATGTGCGTTTCGTCAGTCATTGAAAACAGTGGCATCCGAGGCAATTAGGTTAATTGGCAAACCAATTGGGTTAATTAGCAACAGGTCAGTAACATGATTGGTTATTAAAAGAGAATATTAGAGAGGCAGAGTCTCTCAGAAGTCAAGATGGGATGGAAACTGCGTGGAAGCATATGTTGCTCTAAAACCTGTGTATATACCTTTCAGCATTGATGTTGCCTTTCCAGATGTGCAGGCTGCCCATTCATAGGCACTAAATCACCCCGATACCATCAGAGATGCAGGCTTTCAAACTGAGCGCTGATGAAAAGCCAGATGGTCCCTCTCCTCTTTAGTCCTCTTTTAGTTTAGAGCATGCGGCGGCCTTCATTTCCAAAAAGAATTTCACATGTCGATTCGTCTGACCACAGAACAGTTTTCCACTTTCCCTCAGTCCATTTTAAATGAGCTTTGCCCAGAGAAGACGGCATTGTTTCTGTATCATGTTCACATATGGCTTCTTCTTTGCATAATAGAGCTTTAACCAGCATTTGTGGATGGCATGGCGAACTGTGTTCACAGACAATGAGTTCTGGAGGTGTTTCTTAACACATGCAGTGATTTCCGTTACAGAATCAGGCCTGTTTTTAATGCAGTGCTGCCTGAGGGCCCGAGGATCACTGGCATGCAATATTGATTTTCACCCTCATCCCTTGCGCACGGAGATTTCTCCAGATTCTTGGAATCTGATATTACGTACTGTAGATATGTTCATAGTCTTCACAATTTTACGTTGAGGAACATTATTCTGAAATTGTTCCACAAATTGTACACTCTGTTTCTTGCAGATTGGTGAACCTCTGCCCATCTTTTCTTCTGAAAGACTCTGCCTCTTTAAGATACTGTTTTTATACCCAATCATCTTACTGACCTGTTGCTAACTAACCTCCAGCTGTTTCTTTTTAGTAACACTTACTTTTCCAGCCGTTTGTTGCTCCGTCCCAACTTTTGAGACGTATTGCAGCCATCAAATTCAAAATTACCTTCATTTTTCCTAAAAATGGTACATTTTGCTCAGTTTAAACATTTGATGTTTTCTGTGTTCTACTGTGAATAACACGAGTTTGAGATTTGCAAATCATTGCATTCTGTTTTTAATTGACATTTGACAGTGTCCCAACTTTTTGGAATCGGGGTTGTATTGTTAATGTGTGTGCGCGCGCGCTGTTGAATCTCATGTAACATTTGTGGTCTCTGATTTCTGTCTTCAGGTCACTCCTGATCTTTTGATGGATCAAAGTCAGAGCTCGGGGTCAGAGTTCAGCAGCGGGGAGGATCAGATCCAGCAGATAGTCTATGGTGTTTTGAGACAGGGGTAAACATGCATCTTTTTTTTTTTTTTTTTTTAAATTGCATAAAGCTTTAAATTGAAAAATGCATAGTACATGATATAAAAAAACAAAACAAAAAAGCAACCCGTGTCTATCTAGAAAACAAATGCGTACCATTTTTCCAATGTTTGTTTGCTGTTTATCCATCAGCGAGTCTTGATTGTTTTACGGTTTAGTCGTTATATTGAAGGAACAGTTAGACGTTTGCCTTTAGGATTTATGAACGAAACTTAAACCTGAACTCTCCATTCTGTTGCCTTCAGGAGCAGCGATAGCGACGCTGCAATTAAACGCAGAGTCCGAGTCATCTGCGATAAGATCCAGGGGCTCAAGGTATGGCACAGGCTTCACTTTACACTCTGTAACTTTAACCAAATCCCCACAACAAGTAACTGAAGGTAGAATGGGTCTGGCTTCTGCACCTAATCTCCATGTGTGGAAGCACAAAATGGCGGCTTCTGCTTTTATTCATGCCTCATTGCGTAATTACACCTTTTAAAATGTTATCAGCACACTTGGACCATGATAAGACAACGCCTGATTTTTTTTTTTTCTTCTTTTCTTCTTCTTTCTTTTTTTCTTCTCCTCCTTTATCTTTTTCATTACCCTCATTTACAGACTCGTTTACAGTAATGTCACACTAAGATCTATTAGTGTTTATGATTTGAGTTGTGAATACATAATGGTTGTTTTGTAAGTCCTCTCTTGCATTTTAATATTGTGACAAGATTTCACACCGAAAACGTCTCCCATGGGTCGAAAAATGAAAAGGGCAATAATAAATAGATTTTTATTTTTTTACAAACAGCAAAAGCAATGGGTAAATGAATATAACAATGGAAATACAATATAATACTTCTCTAACATTTGATACTAGGAATATTTTGAGTGGATTTATTGTGAATACGGTTTTGCACATTTGATCATTATTTCTCCCTTAATGTGTAACTTTTTTTCTTTTGTTCGTTTTTACTGAAACGTTGAAGTCACAGTGATAAATTCCACAAAAAAATGTAGGGGTGTAAAAACTTATTCAAGTCACTTACATAAAGTACAATCTGAAGTGCATGTATAGAGGGTTATACAGTAACCTATTTTTATTTATTTATTTAAACCGTTCTAATCATCACAATTATTTATTAAATTTTACACTTTTTTTTTTTTTTTTTTTATTAATAAAAAAACGTGCTCACTTTGACTATTTTTAGGCGAAATATTTTGGTGGTATCCCTAATGAATCAACGTGGCTTAGTGGTTAGCACGTTTTCCTCGCATCTCTGGGGTTGTGGGTTCGAGTCCTGCCTCTACCCTGTGTGCATGTGAGTTTTGCATGTTCTCCCTGTTCCTCAGGGGTTTCCTCCAGGTACTCCGGTTTCCTCCTCCAGTCCGAAGACATGCACTTCAGGGCCTGTTCACACCAGGAGGTTTTTCGCAGCGTTATTTATTTATTTATTTTTAAATCTATTAAGACAAGCAACGAAACTAAATTTCTCAGCCGATACCCATAACCGGTTATTCAGAGTGATATCGGGCGATACCGATAGTTCTGTCTTTTATACCTTCTTTTAAATTGATATTTAATTCAACAATTCTGGAAGAAATGCAAATGAAAAATTTATTCTCTCGATTTCCACAAGTTGTTTCACAGTAACTGGTCTCATAAACACAAAACACATGACTCTAACATTAACACATGAACTAAATTCTGAAGATTAAAGTAAGATTTCTTAACTTATTGAATGTTATTAATTCATATTAACATTGACTGAATTCTAAAAAACCTCCCGTTAGTCTCGCATTCACTCCCCACAAACACAAGCATTTCTACTTCATCACTGAACATCAAACTGGTAATATATAGGCCTAATATAAAAAAAAAAATACATATTACAATATTTTTCTGTGCTCTCTCCCTCTCTCTCTCTCTCTCTCTCTCTCTCTCTCTCTCTCTGTGTGTGTGTGTGTGTGTGTGTGTGTGTGTGTGTGTGTGTGTATATATATATATATATATATATATATATATATATATATATATATATATATATATATATATATATATATATATATATATGTATATGTATATGTATATGTATATATATATATATATATATATGTATATGTATATATATGTATATGTATATAATTTTATATATTTATTTATTTATAAACACTACTATTTTGTCACTCATCTTCATTTAAATCTTTCAACAGTGTACTGGCACTTTAATTCAGCAGAGCATCATGGGTGGTAATTAGATTCATTGCTGCAGCATCCGGTGTAAAATTTTAGCAGTGCAGAGATTACAGACTGCAGTTTTGTCATCATTCCACACGAGACATCATCTTTACACACAGCATGAATTCGATGTGTTTTCACGAGAGAAATGGCCTTTATCGGCCAATGCATAGGTGCAGCTCTCAAATTTTTTTATTTGTGTTCACTCCCAGGCGTGCTTAATGAAAGTGCAAGTTCACTCCCTGACAGTAGATGGCGCTTATTGAAAAGCAGAAATACGCCGGTACACAAGGTGGCGCTGCACAACCTTTTGTTTCTGACACCTGCTCATCACTGAGAAGAAGAGAGCCAGTATTTACCTCTTTGCAAAAAGCCTTCCACGCACTTTTTTGCGAACTCATTAAAACATGCACGCACTTTCATGAAATGTAAGGTATTTGGTGATTCTCACTGCAGCAAATACTTTTAAAGCTAAATTATTAAAGATCTCATTTTAAATAATGTACTCTTTTTAAATAAGTAATGATTTAAATTATATCAGATTCGCAGCAATAGCATTCATATATTTATGGGAAGACCCAGATTATGGTAGGTGGGTATAAACCAGCTATTGTTGTGCCCAAAAATGTTCCTGCAAATTGAATGAATATGAATACTAATTTATTTTTTTAAAATTTTTTTTATTTATTCCCCCCCGTAGTCAATATGATAATACAATGACATGTGCCAGGTGCCAAATAAATACAATGGACTATCAATCAGTGGATTTTCATTTGCATGGAAGAGACAAAGAAAAACAAGTCTATTTAGTGTATGAAGCATCGCTGAAATTATTTAATGGATCACTTAAGTAATAAATACACTTTTTTTTTTATAGTATTGTGTAAATTTGAATCTGGTTCTTTTAAGGGACACCCTGTTTGCTAACAAATCCTTCTGCCTACACACAGTGAGCATTTTACTGCAGGTATGTCACTTATGCACGCTCTCACTACAACGGTGGGTGCTGGCATCTTCTTGGTCTTATTTTTCGGCTTCTTCGTCGGCAAGACAGTCTTGTACTTGCGTGCCATCAAGTTGTACAGCAGCTCCGGGCATATGAACAAATCTCATTGGTCGGCCAGCTTTTGACGTGGCACGTCCAAAAAAAATAATAAAATAAATTTGACACTTTGATGCCACGCGTTTTACGCCTGGGTGTGAACACTTCCATTGACAGCCATTGGGCCATTAAACAGACCGTTTTTCGCGCTGTGAAGATCGTCCCGGTGTGAACAGGGCTGTAGGCTGATTGGCATTTCCAAATTGTCTGTCGTGTGTGTGAAAGTGGTGTCTGATTGTACAGATATTTGCATAGTAACTTCACTAAACAAGTGAATGAAGCAACTCATTCAGGCAAAAGCAGCATGCAGTGCAAAAAATAAAAGTACAACGGAGAGTGAAACTGTTGATCCTGAGAATGAATTGAACGCTGGCACCTTAAGTAGTTAACCGGGTATTTGAATACCAGTGCACACCCTGAGTGACACGAAGGGCAGAGCTGATTTATGACTTGGACCATTTCCTCTCAAGCGTCTTTGTGGCCAAGTTGGCACGGAGCACTACTCCAAAACTATCAGTGTTGAAATGGGCATTACGGTAATGGCTGTCTGAGGGTTGGCATCCCTCCCAGTGCTTGAATGAATTGGCTGCAGATCAGACAGCTGAGCCCTGTTTAGACCGAGTGCAGCTTGGAACATGGCCACTTCAAAACACATACTTCCCTCGATAACTCGTATCGGTGTCCACTGAGTTGGAATTTCACAGAGGGCTTTT
Organism: Ictalurus punctatus; assembly: GCF_001660625.3. Classification (NCBI taxonomy): domain Eukaryota; kingdom Metazoa; phylum Chordata; class Actinopteri; order Siluriformes; family Ictaluridae; genus Ictalurus; species Ictalurus punctatus. The sequence continues at coordinate 9,754,718 of NC_030416.2, forward strand.
TTTTTCTTTTTTTTTCCTTCTTGGTCTCTCAACGCAGACAGTTTATCCTCACTGACATTTGCGCACACAGTGTGTCTACTGTGGCATTTTAATAGCTGAGCTTAAAGTAAATCAGCTGTGCAGTGAAGTAATTGGCTGTTTGCTCTGCCACAGTAAATCAATGGCCCTCTTAGTACATTGTAATTACACAGTGATTGAGAGAGGCGCTACATCCCGGATGGGTCAGCTTGTATACTGCGTCCAGCAACAGTTGGATAAAATTTCGTGTGGTTATTTTTATGACTGACATAGTAGGATAAACACTCTCTGTTAGGTTTCCCTGAGGTGATTAGGCCATGACTGAGTTTTCACACCATGTTCATGGTGCACTGATTGTAGCGCACATGGGAGTTGAGTGTATTCAATTACTAGGCTTGCTAATCCACTGTTTCCCTGTTCTATTCTGTTACAGCACCTGCCTGAAATGAATTCAAGTCCCTTAGGTGGAATATGTGCTCACATGCTCAAATTGATTGAATATAAAATGTATCAAATTTGAGGGTATTTGCATCCAAATCATGGGAACAGTGTAGGAAATTGCAGCACTCTTACAGCCACCCCTCCAACTCCCCACTCCTTATAAGAGGAGGCCAAAAGTACCTGGATAATTGGCTGCTTAGCTGTTCTATGGCCAGGTGTGTTACTCGCTCATTATTACATTTAGTAAGCAGATCTCAAGTATGGTTAACTCTCAATATGAAGTCTAAAGAGATGTCACTACCAGTGAAGCAAGTAATCATTAGGCTGAGAAATCAAAACAGGTGAGCGAGGAAACCCCTTTGGTGTGGCCAAATCAACTATTTGGTACATTTCTTTAAAAAAAAAAAAAAAAAAAAGGCAACAATGCCCTGGTTCCCAAAAACTCATGATGAAAGCAAACTGAGCTTGAAAGGTTTTACAGATCTGTAGGCAAACTGATTGTGATTTAAAATTGAAATGCGTTAAACTGGCACCTTACCCAACATGCTCTTTGCAGGGTTTTCCAATACGCTACATTGTATGTAAGAGCATATTAATGTCTGTGTAGAATATTATTACTTCTAGGACTATGGTGGGTTTTCCGACGTGAAACTGTGACCCTCTTTGTAGGTGAACAAATCCGACCCTGTACTTAAGGCAGAGCTGGAACAAAGTCTGGATGAAAACATCAATCTGCAGGAGCAGCTGAGCAGGAAGAAGACCGAGTTAGATCAGACACATTCTGAGTAAGACCAACCTCGCACATTCTTTCACAGTCTGTTCCGCAGCATTTTTGGGTCTCGTGTCTATTATTATAGTGTCTGCGTAACACATGAATAACACCGGGTGTTGTTGCGTCTGTCTGCATCTCAGGATGATTCAGTTACGTATGGACCGGGAGAATGCAGAGTCTCGTGTCCGACACCTTGAGGACCAACTGACAGGGCTGCAAGAGGAGCTGAGGAGAGAGACGGGCAGCAGAGCGGAGATCGACGCGATGCAGGCGGTACGCGGGTTCTTTTTATTTTTGCCTGGAATAATTGTACAGAGAAAACATTCAACATGATCAGCTACAAAAGAATGAGGATGACGAAACGACTAAAATCGCAGCGACGACTTAAACAAGAATTTAAACCTTCTTTAAATTGACATAAATAAAACATTGCAGCAAAAATAATGAAATGTGCCCAAACTAGTAATGCACAGCCAATTTATTTCGATTAAACTTATTAGAATTTGCCACATGGTGTTTTACCTACTGTTAACTTCATGTAGGAATGTGGTGAATAATAATAATAATAATAATAATAATAATAATAAAAATAATAAAAATAATAATAAAATGTTTGGGTGCATGAAATGAAGTGAGTTCTAGTAGCCCAATGGATATTACTTAGTGTTGGCTGATAGGAAAAGAAATACGTGAAGGCAACGTTTACGGACTCTAACAGGAAACTTTTTTTTTTCTTAGAAGATTTATTATTAATAACAAAACTATGTTCCACCTTCTAGGCTACTATATTGACTGCAAATTTTAAAACACGCACACAAATGGTTGTATAAGCACAATGGTGGCAATAGACACGTGCATATTTAGGTAGATTTATAGACATGTAGTGTCCTGAGATGTTATGTAAGTGTTTATATATGTAAATCGCATACTTGAACTATACACACACACACACACACACACACACACACACACACACACACACACACACACACACACAACACTGTACAGATAAAATATGAGGGAAGGTAACTTAGCTTCTTTTAAAAATGGAGTGTAGGAGTTGCTGGCCCTGCGCAACGAACTGGCTGAAATGGCAGCTCGGCATCAGAGACAGGAGGACACTCTGAGACAGAGAGAGCGGGAGCTGACCGCACTGAAGGGCGCCCTGAAGGATGAGGTGTCCACCCATGACCGAGAGATGGAAACTCTTCGACAGCAATACAGCCAAGACATGGAGAAACTAAGAACCAGCATGGCACAGGTTTCACAGGTATACGGTACACACGCGCGCACGCACACACACACACTGAAGTCTGAATCTTCTGTAACTTGGGCAATAATTCAGAATCATGTTCTACCTCTATTTGCAGACTTGCTTGTCCAATAAATATAGTATAAGGAGTAATTAAGGCAGCTGCAGTACCCTCCACTAATTACAAAACTACTCTGCTCTCATGGATATCAAACAATTGCAAACGCACAGGTTTATCTGGGGGGAGGGATACATTTTGTTAAGTACAGTTGCAATCAAAATTATTCAACAATTTACAGACTTTCAGCTGTTGGCAGTGAACAAATCGAACAAAAGCAATTGAAATAGTTCAACACAATGAACGCTTCAAGTGATTTCCCCAAATTCAACTGAAAATGTAACTTTATAATGATTTCTCCAGTTTCAGAATGATTCAACCCCTTCGTGGCAAGCACCTTTTTAAATACTTAGTATAGCACCCTTTTGCTGTTATGACCTGCTGCAAACGAGATGCATAGCATCTGTCCGTGTTCCTGAGGAATCTTAGCCCATTCCTCATGAGCAATGGCCTCCAGTTCAGGAATATTGTTGGGTTTGCGTGCTGCAGCCGCCGCCTTCAGATCCCGCCAGAGATGTTCTATGGGGTTGAAGTCAGGTGACTGTGATAGCCCTGTAGAATCTTTCAGGACGACTTCTGCAACCAAGCCTTGGGATCATTGTCCTGTTGGAAGGTCCAATGACGCTTCAGCTTCATCACAGACGGCATGAGGTTTTCTCCTAGGATTTCCTGATACTTCAATGAATCCATCTCGCCTTCCACACGCTGTAGGTTTCCAGTGCCTGTATGTAAAGCAGCCCCAGAGCATCACGAGCCACCACCATGCTTGACTGTGGACGCAGTGTTCTTTCTTCATTCTTCTTCCTCCAGACATACCGCTGATCCATCGTGCTGAAAAGTTCCATCGCTCCACAGAGCAGAATCACAAAACTTCTCTGGCTTATTTATGATTCTGAGCTGACTTTTCTTGTGCTTTTGGGTCAGTAGTGGTGTATACGTCTTGGAGTTCTGGCATGGAAACCTTCTGCATTTAGTGTGCTCACTAAATTTACTGTGCTCACTGAAACCTCAGTGCCTGTTGCCACCAAGTCTTGCTGCAGGTCTTTTGCAGTCACTCAAGGGTTTTGTTTGCAGTTGTTTGATATCCATCCAGAGTATATTTGTGAATTATTTGAACAACAGATAAAAAGATTCAAAAATAAAGACAATTTTCACAGCTGCCTTTGCTCATATTTACTAAGGGGGCCAATATTAGTGGAGGGCACTAAGCCTCACGTGGGCCAATACAAATTGAAGTGTTTAATTCAGTCAGTTGGTTGCAAGGGATGTGCTGTATAGTACATTAGAGCTGCTTTAAAGACGGTTAGAATTGTTTACTAAATTGATCGTTTTCTTTTATATTCACGATCACATTTTTTTGCCAGTCTCAGGTAAACATAGAAGCAGAACGGCAGCGTGTGAACTCTACAGTGCGCTCCTTACAGCAACAGCTGGAGGAGAACAAAGAGGAATGCGTCCACTGGAAAGAGCAGTTCCAGAGCACCAGAGATGAGCTCCGCAACACCAAACAAGAGTGAGGGATATATATATATATATATATATATATAATTTATTTATTTATTTATTTATTTATTTTAAAAAAAAAACAACCCATGCCAAGTGAAAATATCTAGTCCTATTTATGTAGTATTTCCTGTTATGTTATCATAAACTTATTAAACCTTTTTATCTCTACCCCTCCTGTTTTCAAACTTTTGAGATCTAATCAGGAATTAAAGCGCTGTGTATTTTCTGATGCTCGTTAATATTTTGTGTGTGTATGTGTCAGGCTTCTTCAGGCTCGTTTAGAAAAAGAAGAGTTTGAAGAGGAGCTAAAGGAGCTGCAGGAGATTCTGAACACGATGAAACATCAGATCCCCGATAGCAAGCAAAGTGAAACTCTCAACCAGGTGCTGACATTTAATGCTTTTATTTGGATTGCGAGACAAAGCAATGGCGTTTTGAAATTCTAATATTTATAGAGGCTTGCAGTATGGCAAGTCTAAGGCATGTACACACACTATATGTATGGAAATTGTGTTTACCATTATCTCACACACAAGGCTAGTGTAGTGTAACGGTTTAATTGTCCTTACACAATCGAACCTTCAGTGAACCGCCACTCACTGGATGGGTTTTTTTTTTCTCTTCTTTTTTTCTACGCACATTGAAATTGCCATAACGGTCAAACTTATCACAGGACCTCGAGCGTAGCCGTGTATCACTGAAGCAAGCAGAAGCCGAGATAGAGAAACTAAAGCGGGACCTTGACAAGAAGACTATGGAGATTATCTCATTGAAGAGGACGATTCAGGAACTGGATGCCGAGCAAAAATATGAAATCGACAGGCTAAAGGACCAGTCACGGAAAGATAAGGACGAGCTGGCTAAAGTTCATGAGAAAACCAAGCAGGTAATACGATTGAATCATAAATCACCCCTATGCTATGTTCATTATGCCTCTATGATGCCCTCACTCTCGCCCCACCCCTCTGGCAGCTCGCCGATCCTGCGTTGGTGGAATCTCTGCGTGGGGAAATGCGTGCGGTGAGCGGCGAGGCGGAGCGGCTGCGCAGTCAGCTGCTTTTGGCTGAGGAGGAGCTGCAGAAAGAAAGGGAGAGAATCGCTTCATCCAAAACAGAAATGAACACTGTCTCGAATGAACGAGAGGCACTGGAGGAGGCTAACTCGCGCCTCAAAGACAAGCTTGCACGTCTGGAGGTGAGTGTTGCAATAGTAGTACTAATAATAATACTAATAATACTAATAATAATAATAATAATAATAATTTCCAGAACAGTTAAGGAAGTGGTTTGAGATGAAGGCAGTTCTTTGTAAAGTCTGCATGTGGTTTTACACACACGTGCACACACCGCATATATGAGCAACAGCTTCATCTCTCCATGTCCAGTCCACACTGCAGGAACAAGTTTCGCAGAACCTGGAGGCAGAGCAAGAGCTGCAGTTGGAGAACAGGAAGTTGAGGCAGCAGTTGGAAGAGACCAAACGCAGCAGCAGCAAAGTGAGTCAGGAAAGACACGAACTGTCCCGAGCGTTAGAGGAGCGAGACAGGGAGAGGGATGCTCTTCGCAAGGACAACACACAGCTGGACGAGCAAAAGAAGCAGCATGAGAAGATTGTGGACAAACTCAACAAAGAGGTATGTATGAGGAAGATCGATTTGTTCTTTCTAAGTAATGGAAAAATTGTCGTATTTTCCTAGGACCATGTTGCACCTATATAAGATCATGGGGGGGAGGGGGGGAAGTATACCCCATGGAAATTGTAACATTTGATCTTTGAGAAAAATGATCCAATATTACATATCTGTGAGTGGCAAAAATATGTGAACCTTTGCTTTCAGTATCTGGTGTGACCCGCTTGTGCAGCAATAACTGCAACTACGTTTGTGGTAACTGTTGATCAGTCCTGCACATGGACTTGGAGGAATTTTAGCCCGTTCCTCAGTACATTACAGCTTCAACTCTGGGATGTTGTTGGGTTTCCTCACATGAACTGCTCGCTTCAGGTCTTTCCACAACATTTCTATCGGATTAACATCAGGACTGTGACTTGGCCATTCCAAAACATTAACTTTATTCTTCTTTAACCGTTCTTTGGTAGAACGACTTGTGTGCTTAGGGTTATTGTCTTGCTGCATGACCCACTTTCTCTTCGCTGGTATAATTGGGAGTTCATTGTTCTATCAATGATTGCATTCCATTCTGGCCCAGATGCAGCAAAACAGGCCTGAACCATAATACTACCACCACCATGTTTCACTTATGGGATAAGGTTGTTATGCTGGAATGCAGTGTTTTTCTTTCTCCAAACATAACGCTTCTCATTTAAACCAAAAAGTTCTATTTTGGTCTCATCAATCCACAATTTTATTTATTTATTTATTTATTTTCTTCTTTAAATGATTTTTAGCAAACTGCAGAAGGGCAGCAATGTTCTTTTTGGAGAGCGTTGACTTTCTCCTTGCAACCCTGCCATGCACACCACTGTTGTTCAGTGTTCTACTGATGATGGACTCATGAGCGTTAACATTAGACAACGTGAATGAGGCCTTCAGTTGCTTAGAAATTACCCTGGGTTCCTTTATGAACTCGTGTTCTATTACACATCATGCTCTTGGAGTGATCTTTGTTGGTCGATGTCTCCTGGGGAGGGTGACAATGGTCTTGAATTTCCTCCATTTGTACAAAATCTGTCTGACTATGGATCGGTGGAGTCCAAACACTTTACAGATGGTTTTGTAATCTTTTCCAGCCTGATGAGCATCAACAACTCTCTCTCTCTGAGGTCCTCAGAAATCTCATTTGCTCGTGCCATTGCTTTGTGACCCTTCCACAAACATGTCGTGAAGGTTCTTTAAATAAACCAGGACACTCACTCACACCTGATTGTCATCCCACTGATTGAAATCACCTGACTCTCTTAGTTTCAACTTCAAATTATCTGCTTCTCCTAGAGGATCACATACTTTTGCCACTCACAGATATGTACTATTGGATCATTTTCCTAAATAAACAAAGGACCATGCATTTTATTTTGTATAATTCTTTTTTTTTTTTTTTTTAAATTGGGTTCTGTATGTTTACTTTTAGGACTTGTGTGAAAATATGATTTTAAGTCACATTTATGCAGAAATATAGAAAATCCACAATCTTTCAAGCACCACTGTACACTGTATATAGCATAATGTTAATAGTACAAGGACATTATAGTCATTATGCAGTATTATTGTCATACCCCAGATGTGTGTGTGAGTGTGTTTGTGGCTCATGTAAGAGATGGTAAGACCCGGGTCTGTCTTTTTTCCGTCCGTCAGATCGAGCGGTTAACTGCTGATTCGAGTGCGTCTGTACGGCTGGTACAGTCTCAGTTCGACGAGCAGAAAGAAAAATGGAAGAAGGAGCAGCAGGACCTGCAGAAGATCAACAAGGAGAAAATCAGTGAGCTGGAAAAAAACCAGATCACCCTGCGTTCTCTCCAGGAGGAGGTGAGCAAGGGCGAGCAAGGATTATTTGTTCTTTTTTCTTTTTTTTTCTTTTCATGGAATCAGCATGACTTCATTCACTCCAGGTACCCACATGTACAATGTATACATAGTACACATTGCTCCCAGAGTTGCATGTTGTTGTTGTTGTTGTTATTATTATTAGCTCTCCATTTTGTAAAGCTGTACTGTGTCACATTGGGTGTCTGTTTTTTTATGTGGGGAAAATAATTTTTAAGATGTATTTATATTGCAGAAATTGTAATCAGGTCATTTGTACACCCGAGTAACACAGTGAAACAAAAAAAGCATTAAGGAAGGCTGGTCTTTAAAATAATTTTAGGTGCTGCCACATTCTTTCCAACATGTCTGTGTTTCCAACACGTCTCATGTCCAGAGAGTTTCCATCAGTGTACGTTTGTGTCCACTGCTAATAATGGAGCTAAGGAAATATTGAGGTTTTTTTTTTTTTTAGTAAATAAATAGATTTTCCAGTTACATTGTTTTAGAACGTAAACTCAAGAGATATCCACTGCTAAGTACTGAACCAGAACAAGCTGGTTAAGATGTTTACAACTGGTCAAATGATTTGAACTACTGATATTTTCACAGCATTTGCCGCTATATTGTCGGTATACAGCCATTTTCCCCTTTATTTAACATATTACGTCATCTTGTCTTTCAGCTTATTTGGCCCAAGAATGACTTAGTACAGCAGTTCTTTTCTTGCGCGAGTGCGACCCACTTTTAAGAATGAAATCGTTTTGTGACCCAACCCCAGTAACTCGTGTACTTCTGTGTACAGTCGTTTAAAATAAGTATCCCTGCAACCCCCACCGCTAGAGCTTTGTAGCACCCCGCGGGAGGGGGGAGTAACGCCACCCCCCACCCCCTTGGTTAAGAACCGCTGATTTTAGATCCCAAAACATGCATCTTCATTGTAATCTTTGTGATGTATCTCCAGGTGTCCCGTGTGAAGAAAGAGCTGCAGTCGTACTGTGAGGAAAAGGATGACGCTGTTCTGGACAGAGAGATGTTAATCAACCGCATCAAACACCTGGAGGGAGAGCTGGAGAGTCAGCGCAGCACATTCAACGATCGCACCCGTGACATCCGCAGCATGGAGGCGAGTGTCCAAATCTCCGTTTGTTTCTTGGTGTAATCGGATTCAAAGAAGAGCCAGCTCACAGCTATCCCTCCTTACTTGCTGTGACCAGTGACTGTAGACATTTTACCACACGACCTCATGCATGCTCCTAGTGAGAAGGAGCAACTTGTCCTAAACAATTGTACAATGCTGTGTGCTCAATATTAAATTCCTAATTTATAAATTCCAAACGATGATGACTAAATGCTTGAAATTATTAAATGGCGCAAGCGAGTAATAGCTGCTCGTATGGTGTCGTTCAAAACTCACTAGTGAGATATTACGCATGGGTTGTGTTGATCAGGATTTTCGAGGATTCGAGTTGCTCTTGGTGGTAGAAGAACAGAAACAATGACTATCTCTAACTAGAAGTTAATATTTTATGTTTTATACCAAATTTTTTTTTTTTTTGGCTCAGGATTTAGTCTGCAGTACAGAAAATGTAAACAAAGTCATTTATAGACATCTGCTAGGAAAATGTAGCTACCACAGTCTGGTATAGTAATGTAAGAATCTACTAAATATACATGGTGTTCCTTATATTTGTTTATATTTGTCAAGAGTAAGGTTTGTGCCCTTTATGCTATGTAAAAGCGAAAAAAACAAACAGGATTCATATATATATATATATATATATATATATATATATATATATATATATAATTTCAAGCCCTGACAAAAGACATTTAAATAAAGTATGCTTTTGATATATTTTTTTTGTTCACTTGTCATTTCTTTGTTTGTTTGTGTTTATAGGATAAAGTGAAGCGCTTGGAACTGGAGCTGGATGAGGAAAAGAACAGTGTGGAGCTTCTGACGGACAGAGTCTCCAGGAGCCGAGACCAGGTGAGCGCCCGTCCTTTGAGACCTGCCTGCCCCAGAGAGCGAGTGTGTTGCTCTCCATAATACAACTGTGTGTGTGTGTGTGTGTGTAGATTGAGCAGCTGCGTTCCGAGCTAATGCAGGAAAGATCATCCAAACAAGACCTAGAGCTGGACAAAAATTCCCTGGAGAGACAGGTACACTAAATCAGGGATTTTCCATGCACTGAGCAGTCAAGTTTTTCCATTTCGTGTAATTAAATTATAATGCTTCTGGATTTTTGTTGGTTGTGTTATTAACTGTTAGATCAAGCCTAAAGATTCTCTTACCTTCTTTTTTTTTTTTTTTTTTTTTTTTTTTCCTTCCCCCATCTTCCTTACTTCCTTCATTTCCTCCGTTTCCCCGTAGCTAAAGGACTATAAATCCCGTATAAAAGAGATGGAGGGCCAGTCCCGTAGTTCCACTAATGTTTCTCAGCTCGAGAGCAAACTACAGGATTTGGAGGAGCGACTGCGTAATGAGGAAAGGTACATAAATAACCTGCGATATAACCGCTAGATGCACAGCCAGATCTGTAGGAGGATGAGCCTCGGGGAAGCATCGTCCTGTGTTGTTGACACTATAAATGTGGTGCAACAGAAAGGCGTTTGCTTTATGGACTCCATGGCTGGGAGTCTGGGGAGTAAAATTGGCCATGCTGTCTGGGTGGGAGAGAGTTCATTACTATCTCTCCCCTGTCAATCACAGTAACCACATGTGGGTGTCTCTGAGTGCATGTATGTGGAAGAGGGCAGATAGTGCTTTCCTCAGAGAGTGACCACATAAGCAGCAGATCAGGAAGGGGGGTGGCAGGATAGGGCTGTGGGACTGTATAGGGGGTATTCATATCCATATGCTTTATTAGAATATAAGGAACAAAAGAATAGATATGATTGGGCCTAAGCTAGCTTTTAATACAGTTTTACTACACAGAAGGAATGTCATCTCAGTAATAAAAATGTGATTTTATACACGATTTTTCATATTCAAAGGAGAACTTACACATTTTTTTTTTTAAGAATTAATTATGTCTTTTGGTGTATCTTGCAGAGATAAAAATGCAGCACTGTCCTCACAACGTCGCCTGGAGAGGAAGCTGAAAGAGATGTCCATGACTCTGGACGAGGATAGACAGCAGATAACTGAGCAGAGAGATCAGGTTTCTTTCTCTCTCTCTCTCTCTCTCTCTCTCTCTCTCTCTCTCTCTCTCTCTCTCTCTCTCTCTCTCTCACACACACAAATGAGAGGACCCTTATTCTAAGTAGTACACACTTTTTGTACAAGATCATTTCCTCTAGCCGTGCTTATGAGCGTTTTCTGTGTAGCTGACACTGCGTGTGAAGGCATTGAAGAGGCAGGTGGATGAGGGAGAGGAAGAGGTGGAGAGGTTGGACGGACTGCGGAGGAAAGCAGTGAGAGAAATGGAGGAGCAAATGGAACAAAAAGAGGCGCTACAGACTCGAGTCACAGCACTGGAGAATGAACTCAAGTAAGTTTCATCACGAAGTAACTTGAAACGCTGGGATTTCTTTTATTTAATTATGTCCTGACAGGGAAAAAACTCGCGTTTAGCAGTCCGTTAGAATCCAGATGCTATTGGCATTTAAACCATTTTAAAGCCACTGAGAAGGAATCGATCAGTCTTTACTAGTCTCTGTAATGCCACTAGGGGGCAAAATAGAGCAATAAACTTGGATACTATAAAAATGCCAAAATGATGTAATTCATCATTAGCAAGCTAAAATTGATCTGTTTTTATCAGGTCTCGTAGTATTTTCATACCATTTGGGGTAAATACTTGTGCAGTCCCTACTATATTGATTTTACCCCACTTCAATATTATGGGCAATAATGGTACTGCTCTTGCATGTAGTACATATTCAGTCCTGGAGAGGGCAGTGGTTGCCTTGAGGATGGATGACTTGCATGATGTGGAGCAGTAGTCACCATCTACCTTCCTGCAGGTTTCACCTCCAATCAAAATGTAACACCTATTTTAGTTGTTCAAGAACTTTTTAATTCAATGATTAGATGGTCAGGAGGGCATGGTTATGGTTGGAGCTGAAGTCTTCAGGAAGGTAGATCTGCAGGAACAGGGTTGGTGACCACTGCTGTAGAGAGACTTATATTCATTGACATCAGCATTCAGTGGTTTGCTCACCTTCTTTGCATGGAGTTAAGTTCAACTGAAGTCTTATCATGTTCTCCATGTTGATCATAACGTTGGCATAATGCTCGCCATATATATTTAACCGTATACAGTATAAATGCAAAAATGTAGTCTCTGAGCTGATGTGTTCTCCCTAAATCCTCAGGAGGAAGATCCAGCAAGCCCGACAGTTATCCGTGGCTTCTCCAGGTCTCAGCTCGGATGATGACGACGAAGGCCTGTTTGACTCGTCCACCATCGCCTCCATCCTCACAGAGAGCAATCTGCAGACCAGCTCCTGCTAATAGAGGGTGATCTGAGGTGAAGTGCACTCTGAGATGATGTGGGTGAAATGAGCGTTTGAGTGACAGCAGTAAAATGAGCGACTCTTTACACAGGCGGGATTAGGGCAAGATTGATTTGATTTTGCGGCATGTCTTTGGGTATGTAGTGGCTCCGTTGTAGATACTGGATGTCATAGTACAATTTATACGAGCCTCATGAAGACGCGGGCATGCGCTGTACAAACATACATACATACTGTACAAAGACTAAGAGCTGAATATCAATTTTACTTAGCTCGAAGTGTTGTGTAGTTTGCACTTACCGGTATTCCCATATACTATAGTACTAGCGATGAGATGTGACTAGCTGTGTTGCGCATAATTGTAATTTAGCTGCGACTCTGAAAATCATCGAGTTAAATGTTAAGGAAAATGTATCTATCTTTAAAGATGCCTCCTTTAACTTTAATATCAGTGCTTGGGCGCACTCATGTTTGATGCAAATTTGCATGAATCCTCAAATATTCTTTGACTCTTAAATTAATTTCTGGGATTTCAAAATATATGTATATATTTTAATCGTATTACAATTTTAAACTCACTTGGGAACGTCAGCAATTCCGGATTCATTACGATCGATTAGTTTGTTGGTTAAAATCGATATCGGACTATTGTACGCGCATGATTTTCAACCAAGACGTCAGTTTTCAGCACATTATTTACAGATTAATTTTTTAAAAAATAAATAAACCAACTGATTTATCATGTAACGATATTCAGCGACGCCCGCAGCTGATGAGTGTAATTTTGGTAACATAGCCGATTCTGTACGCCAGTCTTGTGAGTTATTAGAATGCAGTCATCTCTACACCATTTTTATCGTGCTACAATATTCAGTGATGCTGAGTGTGCAGATTTGCAACGGAACGTCACTTCTGCTCTTGGACCTAGAGACCATGTCTACACTAAAAAAAGGGTACAGTCAAACTTTTCACCGTTTCAGATTTAATAGGTTAAACGCACATCTTTGTTTTTTGTTTTTTTTAAATGAGACTTGTGGCTCTTCTAGTTTATAATCAGCGGCTGAATATCACAGCAGTGTAAAATCACGTAGGGATGAATAGATTGTTACGATCACCCAAGCCTAGCTGTAGCTCTACTTTACAAATCTGCAGAGCCATTCTGTGCCTTCATCAACTACAACTGAGGCAAAATATCTGCTTGCGTCTTGGTTCAGCGTATATGAGGGGAAAACTCTCGCAAAGAGCGAGAATCTAATAAATTGTTTGTGTTTATAGATCGCACAAAGACTGTATACGTCAGTCGAGTAGAGCAGAGTGAGAAAACGCAAAGCTGAAGGCTATAGATAATCCCACCGTACCAAATTACACATATAAGCTATCGGTTGCTGTGAGAGCTTCTGAGCTCTGTAAGACTTAACAGATCTCACGAAACCTGAATGTAAGAATAATACACACTGGGCCTGAGCGTGTTGCACTTTTTACTATAGCTAATACACCGATTATTTTTTTAGATGAAGGGTATATTTTTAAACGGCACCACAGTCAATCCAGGGCACGATGGATTGATATACTTTTATATTGATGAGCTAGAATAGTAAAAAAATAAATAGATCAATCAAAATGTGATCCTGTTTAATCTAGTAATGCTCCGTTCACTCACATTTACTCAAAGAGAAGAATAGCATGTATATATCAAGGGTATTAAAGTACACAGTACTGGAATAATAATGTCTAAACGGAGAGAAAAAAAAAACAATAACTAGAGCACTATACACATACAGTCGCATCTTATCTGACTTGCTCATGAAACTAAGCACGTGCAGCAAAGCTATTTTTAATGCATGCGATCAGCGTCTTGTCACGAGTGGTTTAAAATCCACGCTCTTTAGTTTGAGTGTTCGTGATCGTCTCTAATATGCGCAGTGGTACGAGTATATCTCTCGTACTGTATCATTATCCAAAACTTGACCTAAGCATTCCAGCCGACGTTTCTTTGTGAAACTGAATCACTTGCATACAATTTCATTATATTGTTTCATCAGATCTGTTTAGACCATTGCATCAAAGAACAAAAACCATTATTTGTGTAATGATGTATTTCTTTTGTATGTTCGAGTGTCTTATTCCGCTTGACCAATCAGTGATCAAATCAAGTAAAAGCATTTTATGATGTAATTTGAACGAGACGCTCGATCTCTGTATGTACAGTCTTGTTGTTGAAACATAATGGTACAGCCTGATGCTTTTAATTGTATGTTAAATCTATGACTTTGTATTTTTACATATATTTTTATGAGAAATAAATAAACCATAAGCATGTGTGCACGTTTTTACTTGGAGTTATGGACCTATGTGGAAAGTTATCGCAAATTCAAATGCCTCATTTTACTCTTTAAAAAAAATAAAATAATAATAATAAAAATGTTATTACATTTTGACTTCTTTTGGCAGTTAAAGAAGGAAAACAATTTAAAAAGTGCTGATTTTATTTATATAGATATAAAATGTTCTATTTATTGTCCGCACTAACGCGCCAGCACTTGGGGGAGTGGACGCTGAGAGAATTCCAGGCACTAAAGAGCAGAAGTGAAGGGCAACGCAGTGGTTTCGTCACGGTTCTAAGCTTATAAATGAGCTCAGCCGTTGTGGGCGATGTGAAATTTGGTCCTGATTTGTTATTTGAGTGATTATTGCATATGATTAATACAGAAACCAGGGATAACGTTCAGTCTGAAGGCGAGTTTGTAAAAGGCTTATCTCATCAGGAATGTGTGTGTCATCAGCCAGACTGTCTGAGGGGGGGGGGTAGGCTTTTTTAAAACAAGTTCTCCTGAATCAGGCTTAATGTAACAGCCCGTACTGTGTGTCAGACAAGATAAGGGGAGTTGATGTTGGCTAACCAATTATGTTCAAATGCAAAAGAAGAGTGTAGAATAGTAGTCCCTCGGTGTAACAGTACACTGAAGTACACCGCTTTAGAAAGAGGAATTTAACCTCCATGTGAATAATTTAATAGAGAGAAGAATACCCACAGTGTGGAATGACGGTGGTTTTGGTTTGCACTCTGGCTCATGGGTCAAGCCTCAAATCTATTATCCATAATCTGTTATTTTTATATGTCGTACAGTTACATTTATGTAGTGCTTTTCTAGACACTCAAAGTGCTTTACATAGTATGGGGGGGGGGATCTCCTCAAGTACCACTAGTGTGTAGCGTCCATCTGGATGATGCACCAGAACACTCACCACACACCAGCTATTAGTGGAGAGGAGAGTGTGATGTGGCTAATTCAGAGATGGGGATTATTAGGGGGCCGTGATTGAGAAGGGACACTGGGGTTATACCCCTACTCTTTTACTATAAGTTTCCTGGGATTTTTAATGACCACAGAGAGTCAGGCAACCCTGCTTAGCTTCAGTTTGAAACCAGGCGAGAACTGCAGGGAGATATGGCTATGGCCATGTAGCCACTATAAGGCCGAAAGTATGTGGACACCTGCCCATCACACCCACATGTGGGTCTTCCCCAAACTGTTGCCACAAAGTTGGAAGCCCACAGTTGTCTAGAAAGTCTTTGTATGCTGTGATGTTACAAATTCTCTCTCTTCGTTGGAGCTAAGAGGCTCAAACATGTTCCAGCATGACAATTCCCCTGTGAACAAAGTGAGCTCCATGAGGACATGGTTTGCCATGAGTGGAAGAACTCGAGTGTCCCGCACAGAGCTCTAAACTGAACCACACTCGGATGAACTGGAACGCCAACTGCACCCCAGGCCTCCGCGGCCGACATCGGTCCCAGACCTCACTAACGCTCTTGTGTCTGAACGTCACAAATCCCCCCGCCACACTCCAAAATCTAGAGGAAAGCCTTCTCAGAAGAACGGAGGTTATTAAAACGGCAAACGGGGACTACATCTGGAATGGGATGTTCAAAAAGCACATAGGGGTGTGATGGTCAGGTGTCCAAATACGTTTAACCATATAGTGTCTATGAAAACGTTCTTTTGGTTTCTTAAAAGCTTCCCAAAGTGGTTCTACACTGCACCATCTGCTGTCATTTTCTATATAGATCTTTCAAAGTTTCCCCAGAGGGACGAACTGAAGACTGCATTTTGGGGGGAAAAGAAAAGTTAAGATCATATCTATTAGATATTGGTTGCTTGGAACTGATCATGCCTGTGTTCAAAGCTACATGGTGTGAAAACTGAGCTACAGTATACATCCTTGCCAAAAATCTTGTTTCATAAACTAGCACGGTGTTCACTCTTGAGAAAATTTCAGCTGCTCGTCGCGTACAGGTGTGTGCGTTTTATCCTGTAACGTCATGCGTGTGTGTAAACCCAGATTACTTCATGCTCGTTCACCGTGACATTTCTACTAACGTTCCATTTTGTGTTGCATCATTTACATATGAAACATGTAGTTTCATCAGTGTGTAAATGAGCTCACACACTCGCTGCTCTTTAAAGCTTTTCCTGGATTATATGACTTGTATCTCCAAAACCTGAAGCAGATACAGGTAATAAAGGTGTGAGAATCATGATATCCGCCAGATGTGCTGCTGCACAGAGGGTTATACTGTGTGCGTGTTCATACCTGCCTGGTTTGCTATCATTTGTGTGCATCTACAGAGTGAGTTGAGGTGTGGGTATTATTGGGACCTGAAGCCACAACAGCTCTGGGGATCTGAAATAACAAACAAAACTGACAAGATCAGCGGAAAAGCCTGCTGTCGGTGTACAGTACAGTGCGATAAAAAAAATAAAATAAAAACAGTGAGTTGTTGTTTTTGTTTTTTTCCATTGCTGTCAGCGATGTAATTATTTAGGTTTTATTTTCTTTAAAAGTAAATATTCTGTATATATGGTAATGATTTTATCCGAGTTTTCATGAAGTCTAATAAATCTTTCCTTTACCACCAACTTTGGTTCTCTCTATATATTTCATCCCCCATTGCAAATCAGATTTATTGTTTAAATTTACAGATGCTTGCAATGAACAAATCGGACAAAAGCAATTGAAATAGTTTGACGCGACGAACGCTTCAAGTGGTTTCCCCAAATTCAACTGAAAATGCAGCTTATAATGATTCCTCCATCTCAAAATTATTCAACCCTATAGAATAGAATCCCTCACAACAACACAAATATGCAAAGCAGGTGTTGTCTCAAGCACACCTGATGCAACTAATCAAGGGCTTCATTAGTTGCACCAGGTGTGTTTGAGCACATGAAATACCTGAACTGGGTAGGGAAAAAATAAATACACATATATACACACACGTGTATATTATACAACATATGTGTGTGTGTGTATATATATATATATGTATGGGGGAAAAACAAGAAGGAAAAAGATTAAAGCAACCACTGCAGGACAAATGCTTGTACTTTAAGTGATGTACTCAAGGAAGGCTGCATTCTTGTGCTTTGTGAAATCGATTTATAATTGTGTACACGCTTAGAAAAAGGATTCTTCAGTGGTCTTTGGATAGTTTAGGGTTCTCAACTTCCTAAAGAGCCTCTGCACATGATAGGGAAATGTTTAGCTGCAGTTATTGCTGCACAAGGGGGTCACACCAGATACTGAAAGCAAAGGTTCACATACTTCTACCACTCACAGATATGTCATATTGGATCGTTTTCTGCAATAAATAAATGACCAAGTTGAATATATTTGTCTCATTTCTAATTTTATGACTTGTGTGAAAATCTGTCGATATTTTAAGTCGTAATTATTCAGACATATATTGAAACTTCTAAAGGGTTCACAAACTTCCCAGCACCACTGTATATATTTTTTCATAAGGAAGGTATATGAAATGATTAGATATTGTTATACAACGAGTGTGTTGAGCTGTGCTTCAAAATCTGGTTCATGTAGTGGGAGTGGATTACAGATTTTTGCAGTTTTCTTCAGCTTTGAATCTGATCTTAAACATCGTCTTTGGCACGCAACCTGTCAGACATTTAAAATCTTCTCATGTTGCTAAGGTTTAAGGTCTTAACGTATAAAGTTAAGACAGTAATGCTTAAACAGGTGTTCTCGGTCTTACTGGTATTTGTTAAAAATCCGGCTGTAGTTTTGAACAAGCCGTAGCCTGCCTGATACTTTTTTAGGTACTTAAGTTAACTAAACATTACAACAATTACAAAGACAAAATAAAATATGAGTCAATTTTAGTGTCTAGCTCATGTGTGCTCCATAAATGCAATAGGCAGTGTGACATTTTCAAACTTAAACAGATATATATATATATATATATATATATATATATATATATATATATATATATATATATATATATATATATATTAGTCTTTTTAAGATGTATTATTAGACACTCCAGGATAATTGTTGTGCACAGTCATAAGTTTGGATTTTCTAGAGAATGGGCAAGTGTGTGTCCTGACTTCATGTGTAAAATAGAATATGTTGAAAAGCAGGAGTGACGTTAAAGAACGCTTTGAGCGGATAACTTTCATTCCAGTCCCTTTGATTAAATCTGGGAGAGTGTTAAATGTAATGATGTGAGCAGGTGTGTGAAGGAGTGGCAAAACATACCAAAAAAAAAGGTTGTGTGCCTGCGCTTTGTTTTGGTAACATTTACTAGTGCTGTTTTCATGCTAATTTTGATTGTATTAGTCAGAATACATTGTTTAGTGTCATTAATGCACTTGGATGACAATTAAGGCAGAATACAAATATTCTGAGTTTTCCCAACGTATTTTACAGGTAAGAGCGTGTTCACTATTAAAGCCTGTTCTAATAAGATAACTCAACCCTGAGCAGTGAAAGGTTCGGCGGTTCAAGAATTTATTCTGGGTTTGAACTCGCAACGTCCTGCATACAGAACATCAACCGCCGAACATCTTACTCGATGCATTGCCTATATGTCTGAAATACTCGCGAAACCCCAAGCAGACACTAATCTTTCAAGTATTCTGAACTCTCAGCGTCAACAAGAGTTAATACCTGGGAATTACTAGGAGTATTATGCAAGGACATCAATATTTAAAGCAGGATCACATTCCCAAATAATGCCTGTGCAACTTGGAGTTTCGAAATTTCAGCTGATATTTCCACACCCATATTTCCAGACAGTCTGTAGGCTGTTTAGTTCAGGTGTGGCTTTCAGCTGAAACCGTTCAAGTGGTTGTCCTGCACATGTAATAACAAAAATTTGAATTAATAGAGATTTCAAATTACACTACACTACAGCATTTGGCAGACGCCCTTATCCAGAGTGACTTAAAATTATCTCATTTATACAACTGAGCAGTTGAGGGTTACGGGCCTTGCTCAAGCGCCTAGCAGGCTGGGATTTGAACTCACAACTTTCCGATCAGAAGTCCAACGTCTTAAACGCTGAGCTACCACTATTGGGTCCATGTTAATGTAGTGACTGGCTAATATAGGCATTTCAGCACCAGCAATTATCTTATTGAGTAGTTACATAGCAGTAAGATAAGTATGTAGTGGTAATTATGCTGCAAATTATTACAGTAATAAACATATGTAGTGTATGCATTTACTCTGGCTATAAACCAACCACTTACATGAACTTCACAAGTAGGTCTATGGCTTTAAGCATAAGTTAGTTTTGAGTCTTCTGCAACACCGTTCTCTCTCCTGGTTTCTCTCTTTTTTCCCCCCCAGACACTCCTGGTATTCCACTTCAGTTCAGTTTTTGCTCTAATTTCCAAATGATAGCATCAAAGTAAAGCAACTGTTTCTTGGTCGAGTTCTTAAGAAGTGTTGTTAACAAGTGGTCCGAGATCTCATCAATAGTTAAAAAGTTTGAGCAGATGTGAAAATGCCAATAACTTTCATTCCACTCCTTGGAATGAAAGTTATTTGGAAAGTTAGCTGAGAGAGTATCATGTGTAATGATGTGAGGAGGTGTGTGAAGGAGTGGCAGTGAATGCCAAAAAAAGGTATTGTGTGTCTGCTGTTGGTTTTGGTAACATTTACTAGTGCTACTGTCGGGCTAATTTTGATCGTATCAGTCAGAATACAAAAGATTTGCCAAAAGATTTATGTTACTGAGGTTAAGGTTATAGTTAGGTTTAGGTGTAGACATTAACTAGCTGTATTAATATTTGTGTGTGTGTGTGTGTGTGTGAGAGTTCATGCAAGCACTCCTAGTTTTGCCTT
Source organism: Ictalurus punctatus (assembly GCF_001660625.3). Lineage (NCBI taxonomy): Eukaryota > Metazoa > Chordata > Actinopteri > Siluriformes > Ictaluridae > Ictalurus > Ictalurus punctatus. The sequence continues at coordinate 9,774,924 of NC_030416.2, forward strand.
ACCATCCATTGTGTGTACAGCAGAAGAGAAGGCTGTACTATGAAGTGTTATATTATGTAGAGGGTAGAGACTCTAGTCAGTCGGTACCGTAATAGTACTGTACTAAATAGTATACCAAAATAACATGCTGTTCAAAACCTGTGGTCTGAACTGAAGAGGGTATTCCACATGCACAGTCCTATAATATAGAATATAAATGAGCTATTATATCTATATAATATAGATATAAATATTAGATCCCTCTAAAGCAGGGGTCTTCAATCTAATCTGCAAAGGGCCGGTGTGGCTGCAGGTTTTCATTCCTACCAAATTGGAGGCACACGTGATAGCTGATTGGAGATGAAGATGAATTGATTAAACACGTGAAGTCGAGCGTCGCTTCTGCTTGGCTGGAATGAAAGCCTGCAGCCACACCGGCCCTTTCTGGATAAGACTGAGAAGCCCTAAAGTGTAGACATTATAGCAATAGTTTATAGCAAATTGTTATTGTCTTTATGTCAGGCCCCGTGTTGTTGTTCTCTTTATAAGGTTTCACCAAATAATAATTGCAGGGCTGCAAAAATTTCTTGAAAGAAGTGACTTGCAGGAGAAAGACACCAAGTGTTCTGTTTGACAAAATACTGTATAGTTTCATCCCCGTGCTGCGGGGGTTTCCTCCTGGTACTCCGGTTTCCTCCTCCAGTCCAAAGACATGCACGGTAGGCTGATTGGCATGTCCAAAGTGTCCGTAGTGTATGAATGGGTGTGTGATTGTGCCCTGCGATGGATTGACACCCTGTCCAGGGTGTACCCCGCCTTGTGCCCCATGCTCCCTGGGATAGGCTCCAGGTTCCCCCATGACCCTGAAAAGGATAAAGCGGTAGAAGATGGATGGATGGTTGCATAGTTTCATAATACACCGACTCTTTATTTTAGTGTCAGGATACGCTCAGCCAAAAGAGCAGTAAGTAAACTCCTTGTTGCTGTAGTGGTACTGTTAAGTTTTGTGCCTTTTTAAAATGTATCTTTCAACCGGAAATGTGTATATACAGTAATGTAAGTTTAATGTACATAAACAGGTCATGTGTAGTATCCAGGTTAAAACTTTAAAGCTACACTACATGAAGGTACAAAATGTGTATGCACAAGGGTGCTAGCAAACATGTTAATCACTAGCTGCGTTTACATGGACAACAATAATCCACTCTTAATCCGATTAAGACCATACTCTAATTAAGAAACTACCATGTCAACGGCAATTTTAACTTACCTTAATCTAATTAAGGTCATAATCGAAGTAAGCAGTAATCTAATTAAGACAAGTAGAGTACTCCCTGTTTTAGTCGCATTATGGACGTGTAGTAGTGACATGTACACACCTTAATCACATTATGAACCTCGTGTGAGAGTTTTCACCGCATTTTGCGACAGGACACAATCACACACGGCAGTTTTACGTTTTACGGCGAACAAGAGAGTTCGGCCGCGTCCCAAATCGCATATTTGCTCACTATAGGCCTGTAGTGGGGAAAAATACATGTATTTCGGCTACTATATAGACGGTAAGTACGCGATTTGGGACAGATCCAGGGCTTCAAGCAGTTGTTTATTAGCACGTATAGCATGACAAATAATTAACTGCACTTTAAGCGTCCGTAAAAAAAAATTAAGAAAAACACCCAAAACTGTATACGGTACCATAACGAAGACGAATTGTATGTTGATACGTGAAATTCTGGAGGGACGTCAGACGGCATGGCGCGGTGACGTAATGACACGGGCTGTTAATCTAAGTATGTTCTAAAACATGTAAAACAGGAACATGAAAGGAATATTCTATAAGTGACTCATGTAAACACCTTAATCACATTATTATCTTACTCAGAGTAAGGTCAATAATTAAATTAATGCTGTCCATGTAAACGTAGTCATTGACTAATTTCCAAACATGGTGCCAATACTTTTGGAGTACTGTGGTAGTACTCTACAGATGACCAGAGAACTGTGCGGTTTTTTTTTAAATTCAGCCTATAGGGATCTGAGTACTGAGTCGGAAATGGGGCGGAGTCTCTGCCTCTGCACAGGTGTGGATGATAATCAATTGATAGCACGTGCGTTTCGCTTGAGCTTCAATGACGCTCCGAAACCGTGTTGGTGGAGAGGCGTGGAAAGGGGCGTGGAAAGGGGCCGGGCTAAAGCGTTTATCCGTCCGCCGCTGCACGAGCTCATGATATTTTAAACAGCGTCTGTGTCGAGAGACATTGTGGAGGCTTCGTGTCAAAATTATCTATTTATTTGTTTATTTATTTCGTTAAAAATAAAATAAAACAGTGAAAATGAGCAGCACTCGGAGCGTGTGTATGTTCTCGGATATCAGAGCAGGAGACAGAGCGGTGAGTAGCTGTAATAAAGTTCACTACTTCCGTCAGCGGAAGTGGAAACAATCTCTGTTATGTGCACTGGTCAGAGTTTACTGGACTAAACGGTTTCCACATAATGAGTGTTAACTGTGTAGGGTGTGTGTGTGTTTTATATATATATATATATATATATATATATATATATATATATATATATATATATATATATATACATATATACATATACATATATACATATATACAAACAGAAATATAACAACTTTGAAAGTTATATGAATATTTGTATAATGGGAACACCGTCATCTCATTCTTTCAAACAAAACATACTTAACATTATCATGTGGTTGATACATTGTTGTAGACTTGCTACTGTATATCACACATTTTCTTACAATACACTCTCATGAAAAAGGGAGCATTGTTATGTGAATGAGGGTCACTGGTGGATTAACCTTCTTATGTCTCTATGAGGATTCATGTACATTGTGTCCAGTATCCCCCCCCCCCCCCCCCCACACACACACACACACACACACACACACACCCTTCCTCAAAGTGTGTATAGAGAGGGTGTAAAGTTTCGTGCAGCTCATTACAGTAAGATCAGAAACACAGGATGTGCATCGGCTTTACAGGGAAAATGCAGAGGGGTGAATTCTGTAGGAGACCGGACACACATCAGCTGTGCAAGAAGAAAATGCTGTTCTGCTTTTATATTTCGAAACAGTTTAATGATCGCAATGAATTCTTTCTTCTTTCCTTAAGTATTCAAGAATAATTCAACGAATACGTTGATCCTAAGACAGGTTTTCTTTCAGGTTTAGAGTTTAGAATTTAGTTTAGTTCATCATATATGACCACCATGGGGTTTACGCTGGATTAGTGGTTAGCAGTCTTGGCTCGCACCTCCGGGGTCGGGGACTCGATTCCCGCCTCCGCCCTGTGTGCTCGGGGTTTGAATGTTCTTCAGGGGTTTCCTCCGGGTCCGCCTGTTTCCTCCACGCGTCCAAAGACATGCGTTGTAGGTTGATTGGCATTGCTAAATTGTCCGTAGTGTGTGAACGGGTGTGTGATTGTTTCCTGCGATGGGTTGGCACTAGGGCTGCAACTAACGATTATTTTGATAATCGATTATTCCTTCAATCAATCGATTCGTTGGATTTAAAAAGACAATTTTTAATTTCTGTAACACCCCCCCCCCCCCCCCCCCCCATTTAAAGGTATTAAATGTACAAAACCAAAAAACATCAGATTGTCCATAAGCTTTAAAGCAGACAAACCACTGTATTAAAACGCTAAAAAAAAGAAAAACACGAACTAAGCGTTAAGTGGTGAGAGGTTGAATGTTCTGCTTTAACACACGCATTCACTCGTCTGAGCACAGTAACGTTACTTTATTCTGTACATTTCTATACATTTCATGTTCTAACCCCAATACAGTTACCGCTCTCATAAAAAAACAGTTACTTTTGTTTCTAATTATAGCTCCAAACAACATATTTGATCAAAATGAATATTTTAGTCAGAGTTATTGCGCTTCCTGTCCATTGCGTGCTGTTTGATTGACGCGTATGCTTGGACTCGCGCTCATTGAGTGAAGTTTAACGGAGACTCGCTCGCCGTCAGGACAGGAGTCTTTACGTAAAATAGAAATACTGGAGTGAATTTCTAACATTTACAGATGAGGATGTAAAGGTAAACGTGTCATTTCTGCACTGAAGAAAACATGTCTGGAACACATTGAACAGCACGTGTCTCTGTCACGGCATCCGACACGACAAGCCACGTTAATACACTAACGAGTTTGTTTGAAGCGCTTAATATAAAACATTTTCATGTTTTGGACGACCTCCGCTGTTTCTCAGATGGGCTTTATTCATAGAAATGTGCTTTTCACCATTGTGAAGTGACGTCACTGACGAGGGGGGTTTTATCCACAGTGACGTCACAGACCCAGCTGATCCATAATGAAATTCGTTGTCGATTATTTTAATTATCGATTAATTGTTGCAGCTCTAGTTGGCACCCTGTCCAGGGTGTCTCCCGCCTTGTCCCCCGAGTCCCCTGGCATAGGCTCCCTGTGTAGGATAAGCGGTACAGAAAATGCATGGAATGACTGTATTTTCCCGTTCGGAATTATTTCTCAGAACACTATATTTTGTTAGCTACTTATCTCATTCTTATTAAGCTCTCCAGTATGTCCGGCAGTCGTGTTTAATTCATCGATGGTGATGAAGCCACACGCCATTGCACAGCACTAAGAGAAAGCTAGTATCTGCATGTCACGGATATTAAAATAAAAAAAAAACTTCTTTTTTTTTGTTGCAAACTTTCGATTACAAGTCAAACATTTGCACGCGTAACCATTAACCCGGGACATTTTCACCTTGTCTCTCAGATCAGGAAACAGTGTTTCCTGGATAATAAGTAACCTGTACATTTGGTTTATTCCCACATTCCTCAATCACTAAGCAACATTGTGCCTTCACCAGATACCTTATAAAGAGAAGCGAGATTAATGTGAGTGGACATTTACAAACAGTTGCACAAAGGGAATGTTTGAACAGCGTACGTGACTTGCACGCAAACTAGGCTAAAGGTGCTGTGTGAGACATTTATTGCATGTTTATTGCGTTGTAATGATACAGATGTGGTTTTTTTTTTTTTTATTGTTTTGTTTTTTTAATGATTTGATTTCAGACTACCCAGTTGATATATTTTTTTTACAGTAGGACATGCATTTAAATAAAAAACAAACAAACAGAGAATCAAAAGTAAGGAAGAATATTTAGATCTTAACTCCAGTATGATTTTTGAACACTTTGTTTAGTCAAAGTTTGCCACTTAAGATGTTTACTAGTTGCTAAGGTCTGAACTGTAATAACAGGACTTGTGTGTTGTGTATTGGTGCCCTGAGAGGTTCTGTTTAGATGTCGTGGAAGAGCTTGACGTGCCCATATATGTTCAGCCGACGCCATCTGGAATGAAGTCAAAACACCGGCTTAGTCATGACTTATCCCAGATAAGCCTACAATTGCTGATGTTACAGATCATTTTAACTCCATATCTTTTCCAAAACATCATTATGGTGCACCATCTAATGGACGGTGTGAGATACACACACATGTGTGCACTATAATAAAAGCAGATGCTGACCACACAAATGATCAACGCTTCAGACATCAGAAGTGTAAGGGTTTTGATCAGTTCCAGTGATTTTAACTAAGCAGACTTGGTTTAGGATCATGACCGTTAGTCATTATCAGCAGAATGAGACCAGGCCGATGGCTTTCTCTCATTTGCAGACAGCTTCTTAGTCAGCATCTGGAAGCAGTGTAATGGGGTCTGCGAAATACAGGTTAGAAGATTAGATCATGAGCGAGCGAGGTAAATAACTACCTCTTCCTGAGGTCATGCTTTAGGAATTCTTCAGGCCACACACACACACACACACACACACACACGCACACGCACGCACAGATTCCCGTCTCACTCCAGCTTTGCACTATAGTTTCAAGGCCAAGAGGGAGGAGGTAAGAGAATGTCTCTGGATCAGCTACCGTGTCCGTTTGCGAAGTAAAATCGAAGAAAACTACATGCACGTCGTCACATACGCTCAGTCGTGAAGAACACGGACTTGTTTGGTTATGTAAAAACGGACGGCTACTGAAAACACGTCTGTTCAATCACTGCGTCAGTACTGTTTGCCCTCCTCTTTCATCTGTCTATTCATCCCATATCACTCTCACTCCATCTCGCTTGTTTGTCTGTCAGGCAGCTTCCTGTTTGCTTACCGTGACTTGAGGTCGTTTGATAGAATTATATGACGGGCATACTTTTATATAAAACGCATGATTGTTGCTTGTATTGATGGAATATAGAAAGAAACACCACCTTCCCTCTTTGTCATGTGGCCTGCAGCATGTGGTGCATATTAATATAATCATTAAACAGGGACTGTGAGGAATGTTGAGCAGTTTTTCTTGCCCCAGGTGGTGAAGATCAGACGCAGATCAGTGAGGAACTTAGGAATTCGAAGAATCCTTCAGCGCTCAAGAAACGAATATCTTTGGTTATTACGCCGTCTACTTTGTAGTGTTTTTAACTCTCTGTACATTTATCTTCTTCTTCATTGTTTTCTCTATCCTATCCTCCTTTTTTTTCTTGAACTGCTTTGTTATTACTGTTGTTACAGGGTTGTAGATGACCCTATTATTTATTTATTAGTTATTAGTTTTCTTTAAGGTTAATGCTATTAGGACAATTTGTTCCTGACATCTTCTCCTGATTTTGTGTGTGTGTGTGCGCGCTGCTGATCCGGAACACACACTGAATGCTTTATGCACAACCAAATCTCCAGTTACGTCTAGGCTTCTCTTCTGACCGTGTGTGTTTTTGTGTGTGTGTGTGTGTGTGTGTTTGTACCGAGCATTTAGTCCGAGCCAGTATGAGGTTACACATTCCGCTCTCAGGACTTATTCAGTCTCTCCCTCGCCTCTCATTATTGTCGCCTATTTTGTGTTCCTTGTCTCTCGTTCCTGCCCACTCTCCTTTCCGCTGGCCTTTTCCTGTAAATCAGCCCGTGTTCACAGCTACTGTTCTATAACGCGAGGAGATGGAAGAACAGGGGTGCACGAGAAAAGGAGGAGGAGGAGCATATAATGAGGGGAAAAAAAAAACCCCACGAAGGACGGAAGAGAAGGCTTTTATTTGTACTTGATTTGATTATTTATCCGATTATGGAAAGTAGACATGACACATGTGATCACTGCCTCATGTGATCATGTGATCCCAGTCTTGTTCAATCTTCCTGCTTTCATGGCTTCACCCTCACTATTTGTCGACCGGCTTCATTTGAAGTGGAAAGCTTTGACGAGCATTGTTTGTTTGTATTTTGTCCTTTTGATCTTCTAGCACATGTGATGCCCTTCATTTTACTTGTTGCAGCTTGAGTGGAGCCCCAAACATTTGTTCCTTATTTCTTCATTTTCTGTAATTCCTTACGATCGTAAAATCCTGACTGAGTCATTTTGCCGTCGTTACAATATTAATACGTATATTCACGTAAGCCAAGAAATATTTCTAGAACGGCGTGTGGCGTAGCGATTAAGACCACAGCAACGTTCATACACTGTCCTAAATAAAGGTCAATGGGAACAGCAGCGTGAAAACATGAGGGTGTGAATAAGGCTCTTGGGTGGTTATCCGTTGCACAGCAGTCCTGGAAACGGTTGTTGTCGTATATCAGAATTCTCACCGATAACCCCTGAATGGTCATCTTAATCCCTGCAAGATAACACGCGCGTGGTTAAGGTGTGGTATTGATCTTGGCAGAGCCCTCATGTAAATGCTGCTTTGCCTTGTATGGAAGGCACACATGCGCAGTCCAGCGTCCCACTTTAAACAGGACGGAGAGCTGTGTGGACGCAGTAAAGTTGCTCAGGTAAATCTAATAGTTATGGAGTTAGAATATTTGGAGACCTGTTACATATCTAATGGCTGTTTCGTCTACTGTTTCTTCTTCTTCTTCTTCTTCTATTAAGTACATATTTCTAAAGGTGTCGCCCAGGATTGTGCGGTTGCCTCGATCCTTGTTTTGACTTCCTCGTTGGACGGGAATAATCTCTTTGTTGTGACTGTGTGGTTGAAGGTGTGGTTCCGTGTTGTCTTTCACAGATTTTTTTTTGTGTCCGGTAAGAGGATATGCTGATGTTTATTGCAGCACCATGTTCTAGCCATCTAACGCAGCGACGTTTTAATCCGAGACATAAGACTCGTATGTAAAGTGTGGTTTAACGTTCCCATAGCACCTGTTCCTGCGTCGAATTCGTGTCGGGACAGTAAACGTTAGCGGTGCGCATGCATGTTACGTACCTCGTTGCAGAGAATTGTCCTTTCTCAAATCTGTGTTTACCAAACCTGTGTCCCATCGAGTCTAGTTACACATCAATCACTGATAAGACGTTGTTTGAGTGTGACACGGACACGCGCATTCGTCAGCACACTATTTTGGTTTCTGTAGACCGTTCCTCTCTTAATAGCCTACAGTGTGTGTGTGTATATATGTTTATATGTATAGATATGATTCCATAACCATAGTATTTGCAGCTGTGTCCAGTCGATGGACATTAACGTCCTTAATGCACGTTAGATTGCATTGTTGTAATGTTTTAGTGTTGGGATATCACTGTCGGTTCATGTTAGAGTCCAGTGTGTGTGTGTGTGTGTGTGTGTGTGTGTGTGTGTGTGGTTCGATGAGTCACAGTTTATAATAGTTTAACGCAGGGGGTTGTACTGCACGTATTCGCGTGGCCTCTGTGTTCCGTCTTCCTGTGTTTGTTATTTCGCTGTGACCCTGTCGTCATGGGGATATTCCACATCCCTCTCGAGTGCATTGCCCTGTTTGGAGTCTGCGCTGCAATTCAAACGCAGATTCAAAACGAGAGCGACGGCATGCCAGGAGGGGGAGTTCTGGTATTTTCCAGTAGCTGAGTCCAGAAGTCGAACAGAATGTTCTGTATCTGGCAGGAAGATGTATTTCATGTCTTTCTTTCCCTTGCCAATAACTAAGCACTGGCATTCTTGGTAGACTTTTATAGACCATTGGCCTCTCTCTCTCTCTCTCATTTTCTCTCTCTCTCTCACACACACACACGCACGCGCACACACACATGGCACTATTACTCAGTTTCTCCTCCCCACATTTTCCTCTCTATTTCTTCAGTCTCTTGCCTCATTTCTAACGGTCCTTTTGTCAGGCTTTCCCCTCACACTTTGTTTCTCCTTGTCGTTCAGGATGGGTGCCGGAGACTCCGACTGACCCTGCACGACCAAATCCAGCAGCAGCGCGCCGTAGGAAAGGTAAGACACTGATAACTATAGAACGCACACCTACAAAGCCCAAACTTTAGGACTTTATATGTAATGGAGTAGGAGGCAAGAATGAGCTTGAAACCACATTAGACTTTAGAATTCCTTCATTTAGGAAAAACAAAAAGCTATTATCAAAAGATTATTTAAATGTACATAGGTACTGGAAACATTACAACAATTACAAAGACAAAATAAAATATGAGTCAACTTTAGTGTCTAGCACATGCGCTCCATAAGTGTGACATTTTCAAACTTAAAAAGAGAAATATCTTTAAATATTTTTATATATATATATATATATATATATATATATATATATATATATATATATATATATATATTTATATTTATATATATATATATTTATATATATATATATATATATATATATATATATTTATATTTATATATATATATATTTATATATATTTATGGAATGAGTGAACAGCTGGGTGTATGTGTGCTTTTTGTAGCATGAGTTCTGTATGAATGCTGTATTTATGATGATATTCCAGTCTCCAAGCTTCTAGAGTTTTATACTGCCTTATTTATGTGCGCAGTGTTGTAACTACTTCGGGTGAAAGAGAAATAGTTCTGTGTAACTTCTTGTGAAAGTCGGCCAGTCCTCTTCCCACCCTTCTCCTCACCTCATCATGTCTCTATGTAAATCGGTTCTCGTGAATTCGCCGTCTTTCCAGGAAAAAGCTCGAACTGCAGTGAAAATGAAAGCACGCTCATGTCTGTGTGGCTGTAGTCAGGACAGAGGGTCTTTTTATGCAAGATTCTCCCCAAGGACCACAGTCTCATTGTTTCAAATAACCCGAAATTACATAACCTCCCCTCCCTGGCTGTCTCTCCATCTGTCTGGCTTTTCGTCCTCCTCTTCATTGTGTATGTGTTTTATAGAGACCGTCAGAGATTTGTATGTTCATGGTTCAGGGACAGATGCTTCTCTTTTCTTGATCTAAATACATGCAAATGTCTGGAGTTTATACCTTGTACCGTTTGCGTGTCATGGTATTATTCACAAGGTAGTTTTCACAAGCTTTCACAAGTCAAAATGTGATGACGCATAAAACCAGCAGGGAAAAAGCGTGCACCCTGAGGCCTGTGAAACCTTAAAGCTCTGAACATGACACACAGATGTCTGATGTAGATATCTGAATGTTATAAGATTGCTTTTGGGGAATTTACAAATGACTTCCGAGGCAAGCTGGAACAGATTTTTGGTTAGGGTTTTTTTTTTTTTTTTTTTTTTTTAAATAGAATATGCGTACTCTGTATCAGCCTAATCGATCAACCTGTCCTCTTTACCATTCTAGCCAATTGGGAGAGCGTTTGCTTTGGTGCAGCCCACCAGCGAGAGACAGCCGCTAAAGAACGAGCCCGTCAAAGCCGAAGAGAAGGTCGAAGTCATAAAGGTGAGCCGTGAGGACCAGGGTGTCCTGATTGCTTTGTAACAGAGGGTGTGTCAGTTTAAATTCCAGTGAGCTCTCTAATCCTGTACTGCTTTCACAACAAACTGGTGTACAGAAATGCACTGCTCAAGTGTGTGTGTGTGTGTGTGTGTGTGTGTGTGTGTGTGTGTGTGTGTGTGTGACAGACCCAAGGTGTGGTTATAGTAAATGTGTGTTTGTGTTTCAGGTGTATCTGCAAGCGCAAAAAAAGGAACAGGACAGGAATCAGCAGAGTCTGAAGATGCTCTCGGATGAGGTTTCGCAAATACAAGAGGTCCGGTCAGACTGCCTTGTCCAATCGCATGCTCGCTAGTGCATGTTCATGCTTCGTGCGTGCGTGTGTGTGTGTGTGTGTGTATTTTGTATACATCTGTGAATCACAAGTACGGTGTCTCTTCCAGGTGCGATACTGTTTAAAGAGCCTGAGGGAGCAGATGGCAGCAAAAAACACCCACAGAACAGAGCACAAGGCAAGAGAAGTGTGTGTGTGTGTGTGTATGTGTACAAATAATAGTGCGATGAGTATGGACACCAGGACAAGACATGAACCAGTATCGGTCTCTCGCTTTTTCAGGTGCAGTTAGCTCAAATTAGTGGGAGCAGAGTGAATTGTGCTCCGATGTCGCTACCAACACAGGACAGAGAAGACAAACGGGTAAGGTGTTTTCACATGGACTTTGATATCACACACACACACACACACACACACTCTTGTCCATGGGGATGCATGAAGCGGACACAAGCACAGAGCAAAACAGTGAGTTCCATGCTAAAACATAAGTTCCAGTTTTTCGTTGTAAGTGCAGTAGTAGTCGTCATGTCATGGGTCGATAGTTTTATTGTTTGTTAGTTCAGAAAATAACGACGCCTACCAAAAAAAGTATTGAAGCAACAGTAAAGGTTCAGACATGGCTCTGTTTATTCCTTAGCCTCTGTTTTGTCTGATCGTCTTTACAACATATAAGTGAACCTAGAACACATGGATTTGCTATATAAAAATATATTTACACTTATTTTTTTTACATTTTGTATTTTTTTTCGTATTTGTTCAGCACCGCCCTCTTTAACACACTGAAATCAGTCATTCCAAACGCCAAACCAGGAAGAATCTTTACTGTAATCCTCGTGTATATACACACACTGACGTACACGACCTGGCACCTGAATACACACACACTTTGGTTCTAATGAAAACACCGTGCTATGGGAAAAGAAAAAAAACAAACAAAACACCACATTCATCACATCCTGCAGCTCTTTGTTTAATGCTGGTGCTTTTTAGATGAACAGTTCCCAGTGCATTCCACATTTCTCAGTGTCCCTTTATAGTCTAAAAACAATCCGCGGTGCGAGCACATACACACTCTGCTTTACAAAGCCTCTTTTAAGTCCAGAGAAGTTTGTGAATAGGCTGGATTAAGTTCCCCAACAGAGCACTCTGTGTGTGTGTGTGGTTCAGCTCTGGCTGGAAAATTGAGTGGAAGAAGTTAAGTGCTGCCTTCACTACTCCAGAGTTCCCAGTCTGAGCCCACACCCTGATGACACACAAAACATGTGTGCGCGCATGCACATTGTCCCTTCCTCTTCTCGTTTTGATTCTATAAATATTCCCAAGGAAAGTTTGTTGGTCTCCAGGAGAAGTATGAATATGATATTGTTCGATGTAGTGTGCTGTATAGACTAGTCTACCAGTTCAAACCAGGGCTGCAACTAACCATTATTTTTTCAATTAATCGGATGGGGGGGGGGGGGGGGGTTTCACTACCATTTTTTCATTTATTTAAAATAAAATCCACAAACTGAGTGTTACAAATATAAACTTAAGACTAAAACTTTACACAACTGTTTGTCCAATTATATAAGGCTGAAAAGAACCCAATAAACACATCAAAATATGTATTATTAATATAGGACTGTAGTTTAATTCTGTGCTTTTTTTTTTTTTTTTGGCATCTAGAAGTGTGTGTGTGTGTGTGTGTGTGTGTGTGTGTGTGTGTGTGTGTGTGTGTGTGTGTGTATATATATATATATTATATAAAAAAAATATGTATTAGTATTTATGCATTGCATTTTTATGGATGCACAAACAGCACTGACTTCTACAGTCCTAGCAATCCCTGGTAGATTGGTAGAACCTGTTATTCCCCAGGGTTTGGTACAAATACCAGGTGCAATTACATTTTATCGTTGGTGTGACATTTAATTTGACTCTCTGAATTATCTTTTGTTTGTTTTATCCATGAATGCGACACTTGAACTTGTCTACCACTCATGGGTTTTTGCAAATAATCATTTCATTTGTAAATAAATTTAAAATAAATCCATCAACGAACGATCATCACCTCAGCTAACATATTTGTGAATGCACGCGAATAACCGAATTAATTTTGAAACATTTCGTTTGAATATACTTTGATACATTTAACAAAAAAAACAAAACAAGCAAACTCATATATATATATATATATATATATATATATATATATATATATATATATATATATATATATATATATATATATATATATATATATATAACATTTTTAAAACTTTCCTACGGACCGCCTGCAGTTACACCACTGACCACTAGGGGGTCCACGGAAACACTGCACTAGACGGTAGTGCATAGTGTAAGTTTACAGTACTTCATTTGGGACACAACGTTAGTATTTACTCTCCGAAGTGTATTTTTGGAGCAGAAGTAATGTAATGAGTAAATGTACCGCGCTCAGACCAACTAATCGACAATGAGATTCGTTGACAACGATTTCCATAAGCGATTATTATCGATTAGTTGTTGCAGCTCTAGTTCAAACATTTATAAACAGAGAAGTGTTACAGAACTGATAAACACGTTAAAAAATAAAACGCAACACAAGCTCCTCCATAACTCAGGTCAGGAGCATGTCAATTGCTTACTCTCTTTGCTTTCTGTCTCTGTGTTTCAGGAGTTTGTGGAGGAGCAGGAGCGAGAGAGGATGAGGGAAGTCAGCAAGCGGCTGTACAGTCAGCTTCAGGAGGCAGAGAAGAAACACCAAGAGGAGAAGGAGAAATTACAGGTTCACATCTTCTTTTCTCTACATGCCGTGGTTTTTGTTATTTTTTGTTATTCATCCGTACAAGGAGGCATTCCTGAGGAACCTGTATGATCTGAAAAGGGTTGTACTACATTCCTTTAACCCGCCACACAGAAGGTGGGGTTAGTCGGGGTGTGTTGCTGGGATTACTCCAGCTCTACGAAAGAGGGCATCACAATAATTGAACGATGCCTCATTTTTTTCCACTGAGGTAATATTTTCTGCTGCGCTAACGTTAGCTTGCCAAACTGATACTGTGCGTCATACAAGTCACGTCAGAGTGATCCTATACAAAGCCTACAGAAATATTTCACGTGAAAGATATCTTTTACGTCTGGTTTCTTCAGTTGTACATCTCCTCTTGCTTACTCTAGAGTATTTCCATTTTAAGTGTATTTAGGAAAATTGAGTTGTGTATCCATAAACAAGTGTTTATGGCAGTTATTTTCAAGGAGGTGTGGTGATATCAAGAGCAGAATCACGAGCACCACCAAACACAAAGCAAATATTTATTTATGTAATGTCTGCTGAGGTACATACTGTGTAATGCACATTTATATATATGTATGTATGTATGTATGTATGTGTGTGTGTTTGTTTGTTTTATCATATGTTTCTATCAACATTCTCTTTATCCTCTTTGTATGACTTTTTTTTTTTTAAATTATCCACTCAATGCCAGTTGTGTAAACTTAACCCTGCTTTATAGAAGCCTCACTTTCTTTCTGTCTCTTCAGTCTTGTAAGTCCTCGAAGCTTATCATTTCTCTGTCCTCCTTCAGGCCGAGGCAGGTCAGTATAAAAGGCAGCTGTCTGAGCAGAGCGATCAGCTGAAGGAAGCACATGTTAACGTACAACAGCAGGACCAACGCATCCGAGAGCTCCAGCGGCTAATGGGCGGCATGGAACAGGAGAACTCGTCCCTCAGGGACGACTTAATGACCAGGGAGGCGGAGCTGCTGCGGCTGCGGGAGCTGAAAGAGGAGGGGCAAGCTGACCGGGAGAGGTGAGTAAACCACAAGTACTTATCATTGAAGGTCACGAGGTTTGGTTCAGCAGGTGGTGAGAGGAAGCGAATGTCCATCGGTTGGTCCAGTCCAGCGTCAGTGTTGGTTAAGGGACATATGTAGTGACTAAAAGGTTGCAATCAACTCATCCCTTGGGCATCATCAATTATTAAATATTCTTTGATTGGATTTTGTCTTGGATTGGATTTGACTGGATTTCCAATAAATGTGTAAATAAAAATTAAAATAAATTATTAATAATGATAAAACTAAAAGACCACTAATGACAACCCCTAGTGAATGTGGAGCAAAAAGCTACATGTCTAGAAAACCCCTCTGAGAACGATATAACTATATACATATAAATTTTATAAACGTGTTCTCAATGGACATTGTAGAAGAGCACCAGTTAAGGTCTGATGTTTATAAAGTTTACGATGAATTAAAGGTCACTGTACTTTGTGTAGATTGGAGGACTTGGAGAAGGAGAACGCCATCCTTAAAGAGAAGATACACCACCTTGATGATATGCTCAAGAGCCAGCAGAGGAAACTCAGACAGATGATTGAACAGGTAAAAAAAAAAAAAATCATACCTGGATCAATGGCATCTTATTTGACACTTTTTAATATATAAACACAGCCACACTCACGCTTTCTCCTCACACAGCTGCAGAACTCACGAATGGTGATTCAGGAGAGGGACCGTGTCATCAAAGAACTGGAGGAGAAAGTTGCTTTCCTTGAAGCAGAGGTCAGCGCGCGCACACACACACGCTCTCACACATATACACACACATGGATCATTTCTCTTGTGTATTCATCACTTTGTTAAATCACTTGTTTATACAGAACAGAGAGCTGCATGATCAGATGGACTATTTCCTGAATGGCCAAAGGTCAAACTCCGGCCTGTTTTCAGATTCCAATGCTCAAATTGTCTACAGGTAACACTCTCACACACTCTCTCACTCACACATACACTCTCACACACACTCTCACTCACACATTCTCACACTCTCACTCACACATACACACCCTCATTCACACACACACATACTCAGACTCACTCTCATTTACTCACACCATACAAATAAAATGCATACTAACTATATTGTCTTTTTTATCCCCTTCCACAGTAAGCCTCTGAAGCCGTCCACACAAAGTAACAAGAATCTGCCGTTCATTAAAGTCATAGAGATCAAGTCATGAAGTCGGTTATGACAACGCTGAAACGTTCTCATAACCCGTATCCGAATGCAGCAGGTCATCAGGCGACTCCTCCGTACATACTCCAGCACAACAGCCTGCAATGCTACACAACGACTCATGCTAAGAACCACAGCGACATGATGCTCGTGCTATCAAACATACCGACTACACAAATCCACGGATGCAGCTCGGCACGGTACGCATCGTCAAATTTGCACGTAACGAATTTCAGTCCTATATTGATGTATAAATAGGCCAGGTGTAGGTTTCAACATGTCCCACAAAGTGTCTGTGAGCACGCATGTATCGACTTGAATTTAGCTGAAGCAGGAGTTTAGAGGCGTTCAATATCTGTAGAGTAGCTTTTAACCAGAATGGAGAATAAAAAGCAGAACCGAGTAAAGAGAGGGATTGAATGGTGTGGTATTCGTTTCAGGTTATTCCTTTCTGAACACTGTGGCCCTTTCACTTTCTCTCACTCTCTCTATTTGGCTTGGAGTTGAATTACTTAAGAGCGGACTGTTTTAATTGCTAAACATCTTATGATCATCCAAAAAGATAAAAAAAAATTATAATAAAAAAGCTCTTACAGCTAACAAATCTTGTGTAAAGATATGGAGAGGGAACAGGGTGCTTAGCTTTACCAGTTGCTTGGTCCTAACGAAGGAATTGTAGAGTATCTGTATGGGTTTGATTCCCACATGCAGCTTGAGTGCAAAGACAAGGTGCTAAAAATATTCCACCAAGTCCACAATTACGCTACTCAATAGAGGCATGCAAGATGAGCTAGGTGGAGGAAACCTGTTTAATTTGCTATGGAAACCCAAACCACACCAGTTGTTTTGTTCTGCTGAGAGGAAGCGAGAGGCGCTCGTGTTGAGTTTCAGCCTTTAGTTCGAGAGCTTTTCCGAGCACAAAATCCGAACACCTTTAGCGAGGGTTAATTAGAAATCTACTAAAACGTTAACATATTTCTAACTTTGTCATGATCTCCACTCGCCTGAAATGAATTAACTGTTTCAATTAAACACTAAAATATTTTTTTAGATGGAGCAAATTTGAGAGACTCTGTATGGCCTGCTGTCCGGGACAGTAAAATAATTATGAAGTACCAATCCGCTTTACTTGGATGAGTTAAAAGAAGAATCATGGTAATTTCATGTACATAAAAACAAAATGTGTCTGACTCGTTGTTGAAAAAATGCATTTCACGGATGTTTTATTCGTCACCAGGTTTTGTAAATATTTTCGTACTCGAGAAACTTGACCGTTCCTACTTCTTGTGTAGTTTCTGTAACTGTCCATAAATGGCAACTTCAACTTTGCACTTAGCATCTGCTCTTTATTTAATATAAAAAGTATTTTTGTAGTTAAATGCGAGTGGTTTTATAGTTACTGTATTAAATACCATGTATATTTATGCAAGATGAAGTTTTAATAAAGTGATCGAAAATATATGTTTTGATGCTTCATGTTTTACGGTACTGCGGATGTGAGCTTTGAACCTTCGGGATAGTTCAGATTTATGGTGCCGTCATGGTTCTGTAAATGGGTTATGAATTGCAGAGGTCTATGCAGTTATCTTGACAGGCTAACTATATATGTATTTATAAAAAATAAATAAATTTGGGTGTCCCAATAGCATTTGGGGGGGGGGGGGGGGGGGTTAACTTATCTAGAATTTACAGTATTAATAAATATGGCTAGCCTGTACAGTTCCTCATTTGAATCACTCTTAGACAAGGAAGTGTGACTTTGCACTCTTTGAGAAGTGTTTAAACAAGCATTACAATGGAGCAGCTCATGGACCTGTTCAGAAACACCATAATCATAATAAAATAACCATAATAAAACTCTTTCAGTGTCTCGGCATATCTGCTTGTGTTTTGTGTGATTCAGAACCCAAAGAAGCCTCTTACTCACAGCTTATAGCTGCTTCCACGTCAGTATAATAGTGCAGTGGTTTTCAAAGCGGGGGCCACCAGGGGGCGCCTCAACAATTTGGTGTGAAAAATAAATAAATGTTTTCTCTTTCTCACTCTGACAACCACACACACACGTACAATCAATTCCTAATGTAATGTAAAGATGTAATTTTTAATTTAAAAAAAAGGGGGATATATTCACAAGTCTGTATTTTTAATGTGTTTTAAAGACATCTTGCAAAAGGGGGCCTCGGTCAAATGTTAATGCCATTTGGGGGGCCTTGCCCTGGAAAAGTTTGGGAACCCCTGTAATAGTGGACCTGAACTTCTTATTAGAAATTGTTTGACAGCGTTTCAAAAACGTTCGGTACAGATACTGATGTATTCAGTCACTGCCTGAACTTACACAAACACTGCCATCTAGTGGGTAAGAACAATTCCTTGCTTGGTTTGTCAGGGATGTGTTGCACTATTAAACATGACATTGGATACAACACACACAAGCCAGTTTCTTAAGAACATCATATTAATAATGCATTTTGTCCATATCCCACACCATCATCACCAGCAGCCTGAACTGCTGACACAAGGCAGGTTGGGTCCATGAATTCGTGCCTTTAACAAAAACGTTTTTCCAGTCGTCGCCCATCCAGTTTCGCTGAGCCTGTGCCCACTGTACCCTCAGACTCCTGTTTTTGGCTGACAGGGAGTAGAACCTGCTGGGGTTTTTCCGCTGTTGTGGCCCATCCACCTCAACAAGATGTTTACGCCCATAGAAGTGCTGTCAGTGAATGTTTTTTTGTTTCCCCCCGTACCATTCTGTGTACACTCAGAGACTGTCGTGTGTGAAATTCCCAGTAATTCAACAGTTTCTGAAATATTCTAACGAGCTCATACCGCATTTTGTCCTCATTCAAATTTTTGATTAGAGCATTAACTGAAGCTTTTTGACCTGTATCTGCATGATTTTATACATTACGCTGATGCCACATGACGGCTGTTTGGACAATTGCATGAATTTGCAGGTGTACAGATGTTCCTAATAAAGTGGATGATGATAATAATAATAATAATAATAATAATAATAATAATTCCACTTTACATAGTATGGGGGGATCTCCTCAATCACCACTAGTGTGCAGCATCCACCTGGATGATGTGACAGCAGCCATCGTGCTCCAGAACACTCACCACACCCCAGCTATTAGTGGAGAGGAGAGCGTGATGTAGCTAATTCAGAGATGGGCCAATGGGGGAATTTCGCCATTACACCGGGGTTATACCCCTACTCTTTTACGAGAAGTGTCCTGGGATTTTTAATGACCACACAGAGTCAGGACCTCGGTTTAACGTCTCATCCGGAATACGATGAGTGTGAGTTGATCTAGTTAGTAGCACTAAATCCAAATGAACAGTCTGAATTCTCACCAGAGTCCAGGTTGCTTAAGGTCTAATCTTAAATAATATCTGATCACTTTTTGTTGTCTTCAACAACAAAATGGAAGAACAATTGCTTTAAGCAGAGATGTACAAAAGACACACAAGGTTTAATTTTGATTGAGACGATTCATGAGTGAAGTCACATACGCACAGACCCTAAGCCTAAATGCATAGTAGCACAGAATGCTTACATTCCTCCTGTACACACACACGCTGCTAATAAAGTGCACTTAAAAGGACTTCACATATGTACAAGCATGTCACATCTCCTAGGTTGCCCTTTCTATCGTATTATTCCGAGTTGTTACCAGATGCTACATTAACGTACTGACTGTGGAAGAATTGCATGAACTTAAGCATTAAAAGGGCATTAATCCGGCTCTTTCTCATCCCGTTGCTTGGATCTGAAAGCTCCTGATCACTTATCAAATCGTATACAGTACGTCAGGCATTTTTCTGTTCAGGTGTTGTAATCTCTTTGTTTATTCTCTAGTTTATACAGGCAGCTCTGAATGAAGGAATGCTGAGAAACAGCGGCAGTGACTTTTCCCTCAGTACAGTACGTAACACTGACAGCATTTTAACCGATAAATTCAGTCGTACCTTAACACTATTATCTCCCACTATCTTCTAAAATTGTCTCCCAAAGACGGGTTTTCGGCTCGTCACCGTCGCACAGACCGGTCTCCTTTTGGCCTGTCTGTGTTTGTTCCTCTCTATTCTGTAAGTCACTGAGGTTTGAAGGAGCCCCAGGTTCAGTCTTTGACACTCATCCTCCACTCCATGCCGCAGTCAGCCGAGTCCTCTCCACTACACCGAGGCCAGTCCATCGTCAATGTCAGGCCTAGCGTGTCTCTGACCGGACAAGTGCACGGGTTCCTATAACGTGCTCTCCAGTGTATTATAGTTGTCTTTGAAGTTCTTGAGCTCTAGGAAGTGTTTGGGTCTCTTGCTGCGCTGACCTGAGGAGGGCAGGTACGTCACCTGGATGGTGGAGGCGGAGGACGGGCCAGGCGAGCTCGTCAGGTCTTTAGCTGCCGACTGGTGCTGCTGGTTCAGGCTGTTGGAGCTGCCGTGCACCTTTACACTGTGAAAGCAAATAGAAGACAATCATGGGTCAGTGCGTGTGTGCGCGCGCGGGTGTATTAGAGACGGAAGAACTCTGCTGTTTTGGAAGATCTCACATGGACACCCTGTCTTCAGTCTTAATCTCAACTGGATACTGCAGATGCGTACCCAAGTACTGCTGCTATCCGATATCACCCTGAACAGGACGGGTTCCCCCCAAGTTTGCTCTTTATAAGCTTTCTTCCTTATGTTGAGGGAGTTTTCCTGGCCACTGTTGCCTCTGGCTTGCTCAGTAGAGACATACAGTGCTCTCCACTAATATTGGCACCCTTGGTAAATATGAGCAAAGAAGGCTGTGAAAATTTGTCGTTATTGTTTAACCTTTTGATCTTTTCTTCAAAAAATTCACAAAAATACTCTGCTGTCATGGATATCAACCAAATGCAAACTAATATATAAATAATACAGGTGTGCAACAATTATTGGCACCCTTTCAGTCAATACTTTCTGCTACCTCCCGTTGCCAAGATAACAGCTCTGAGTCTTCTCCTATAATGCCTGATGAGGTTGGAGAATACATGGCAAGGGATCTGAGGCCGTTCCTCCATACAGAATCTCTCCAGATCTTTCAAATCTATCTACAAATAAAACTAAAGAGAGCTGAATTGAAATTCTGTCTTTTGCTGCATTCGACTATTTAAAGACCGCTGACTGGAAAAAACTACAGAAAATGCCCACTCAACTCAGAATTCCTTCTCGGAAACTCAAGGGGTTCTACAAAATTACGAGTTCAGCAAGTGACATCAAATCAACATGGCTACCAAGAACATGAACGGTTCTTAAATTTTTCTTTTTAAAAAAAGTTGCTTTATATAATAGAGATCGACCAATTGATCGGTTCTGCCGATTAATCGGCACCGATTAGCGATTGCTATAGTGATAGTTTTTCCTGGCTGAGAAGGGTCCGCTGTCATTATACAGTACCAGAGCGGCCTCTAGAGGCAAAATAAAAAAAATATTTGTTGTGTTATTTGAAGTGTTTTTTGATTTCTTTTGGATGTCTATTTTTAATTGTTATTTGTAGTGTTAAAACTTTTTGGTTCAGTTTGGATGTACATATATTTGATTTACTTAATATTTATATTTTTAAAAAGAACCATACACTTTCACGGTACAGTCAGTGCTGTTGAATTTTGTAATAAAGTTCAGCAACATTTTACTTTGTGTGTTACGGTTTCATTCAATATCAATTTGAAAAACTATCGGTTGATTAATCGGTTATCGGCAGGCTGCCTGACTTAAAATCCACTCTCGGCCGACCTCTAGTATATACACAAATACTTGCCTTAGATCTATCATCATGCAAACATGTTAGCTATAACGCTGACTATACAGTTCCCTTTTGATGCAAGGAGGTTGAAAATGATGTAAATCCAAGTTCCAACTTCCTACTTGAATGCAGCGTTTAGTCCCAGTATCGGTAAAAAAAAAAAAAAAAATCTGCCTTGTATATAAAAAGAAGTCTCTTCTGTCCTATAAGTGATCTTTACCTCCTATAAGTATTACAAAAATGTGTTACACGTATGTGTTTCAGCAGTTACGCATATTGAAAAGACATTCTCTCCGACTGGTACACCATGTTCGTCACCTTCACAGCCCTGCGCAGCTCTCAGCAGCTCTAATGTTCACATAATGACTTACATTTTTTTTCAGGATGATCCTGCACACGCTACCACGCAACCATTTGGTGATGGAATGAAAATAACTACAGGCCGACCTTTTTGGAAATAGTATTCGGTTCGGCCTTACAGCCGTTCTATTACTGCACTCGCCAATGCAATTGCAGCTCGATACTGTGTGCAGCTGAGAAACAGACAAAGAGAAGCGCACTTACATGGCAGCCAGCTCGGCCAAGTCTTCTTTGTATTTGAGGAATTCAGCTTCGCCGAAGACCTGCCGAGAAAAAAAAAAAAAAAACCCCACTGATTTCTTACTTAAGTATAAGAAACAGTATAACACAGTCTGACAGAAGGTAAATAGCTGCCTATAATTAATGATGGTTAGTAATAATTAAAACCCTAATTAATTCATATATAGATGTCGAGCTTGGAAACCCATCATATCTCACTGAGGCTGAATCTGACAAACAGCCAATGAAAAAATATCAGGTTTTGGCCAATGTTGATTATTTGCCAGTAACATACGATGACTTTAAGACACCATCAATATATTTCACTAAAGTGGTATAGCTGCCTTGCCTTGGCTAGCTTGCCGTCATTTTGTGCATCGTTTGTGCGTGTTCCCAACTGAACACAAACTAACATCGTGTCTCACACTGCATACTCACGTACTATTCTAGTCCATTACTGAGTACAAACTAACGGTTGTTCTATTACAGAAAGCGTTACGATTTTAGAAACTTCATAAACCTCCCCAAAGGTCTGTTTTGTTTACCAGCTGTATGAATTTCCCACATTAGCAAATACTTTTAAAAGCAAGGTCATAGATTTGGTTTTGAGAAGCAGCTCAGTGACAACAATCACGTCCACTACAGGTTTTAAAGAGAGACACAGCGCTCATCTCCAGATATACAGAAGAGCCGCAAGAGAGCATGTGAACAATCACGTGACAGATGTGCGGTCATGTACGCGTGCTGAAACACTGCTAGCTAGTGAAAGACACTTGTTTGGAGATGCATACAAATACAAACATATTTTAAGCTCAGGAAAGCCTGTAGTTCTTGCATATCACAACTACAAGCAGTATTCCAAACAATACGTCAAAGAAATTGTTCAATGTGACCATTAAAATGAAAAAAGCCCAAAACTGAGCAGTAATTTTAATCAATAAATGGATGAACTCCAACAGCACAGAGAAACAAACAAACAAACAAAAAGAGCTAAATATACTAGGACCAAAACAAAGTTGATGTATTAATGCGGGTGTCAAATCATCACCATGTGCCACACAGCCTCTCCCAGATTATCACTTCAAAGGTGGTTTCAGATTACTTTTGTTTCACATGCACAGAAATAGCGAAACAGACTCATCTTCTATGTGAACAGCACATACAGAGAGGACCAAAAATCTGAGAGCACACTGAAAACCTGGGATCCCCCCCCCTAATTTATAATTGGAAATAAACACAAAAATTCTAAAATTTTGAAAATTTTTAAACAAAGAAAACAAATGTTCGGTTTCTTGAATATTTACTATTCAAGATTCTGCACTATTTCTAGGTCCTTATTTAAATATAAGCAAATTAGTGATATTGCCCATGTTAACTGCTTTGTACAAAAAGTCGCATGTTCCTCATGTCTAATCTCTTCTACTGAAGCACGTGTTCGGACGGCACGCCAATAGATTTGATCTAAAACGGATCAATGGTTTTGAGCAAACTTGTGGAGTCCGTGCCGGCTCGAGTTCATGCGGTCATTACAGCAAAAAGGGGACGTACCAAATACCACGAAATTCTTACTAATACGAAGAAATTCATGTCAACATTTCAGAGATTCAACTTCTCCCTCGAGTTATAATATAATTTGTAATGGAAAGCGTTATATAAAATTAGAAAAGAATGCAAAATAGTGCCCTGATAACTGTAACCCAAAGAGTTATGGTGGAATATTACTATCTTTTATGAAATGGAATATGAACAGGAAACAATGCGCTTGTGCCAATATATTCAATCTATCTACGCGTACTCACTCACATAAGATATTAGCCAGTGCTGCTATATGTACCCCTTCCCCTCATAGGGTTCCTTCTAGTTTATTTAATAATGAGGCTTCTCTCTCTCTCACACACACACACACACACACACACACACACACACACACACACACACACACACACACACACACACACACACCGCAGTGCCGTGACGAGCATTCTCGTAGCCCTCCAGCAGGCGGTCGATGAGGCTGCTGTGGCTGGCTTTGATCAGCGAGTGAGTGTTGCGCAGGTCCAGCAGCCACTTCCTGTAGCAGGGGCCGGTCAGAGCACTGGGGCTGCGGGCCAGATCAGGAGAAATGACACCTGCGCGGGTGAGAGATGACGATGACAAAGCAAATCGGACACAACGGAAGTGAAGTTGCACACATCACTGCACACATCTTAGGGCTGCACAATTAATCGAATATCGATCGCCATTACGATTTTGACTGCTCACGATTAAATGAACATGATCGACTGCGATATTGACGTTTAAAGTTCGTCCTCCGCTCATAGAAATCTCCGCTGCAGATCAAATCAAGCGCTTCCTACACTTACAGCCAATCACATAGTGCGACGCAGGGATGACGTCATATTGTAATGCCAAACCCGGAAATGGGGTTAGCATTTTAGCGCTCGAGCGGCCAGTTTCGCTGAGAGGAAATCACGATGCTAAATGGCACTACAGAGGTTGTCGGGGACATTAAACATCATCACAACGAACAGGAAAAAACTTTGCAGATAAACTGAGGGCCCTACAGTGCGACCATAACTTCAATAACTAACTTCAATAACTTTAAGACAATAACTTCAAAAAATATAAATAAAATGAGAAATGAAATAATGTTCAATTACTACGGGTTGCATTTAATATCAATTTGACATTAAGCTTAGTTCGCTATTTCCTTAGAAAGCTATTAGTCTTTTTCCTAATATGGATCATTTTTGTGTTAGTCTACTTTTAATTAGGACGCTCTATTGTTTAAGATATTTAAAAAGAAATATTTTATGCTTGTTTATTTATCAAGTAACCAACAGTATTTCTCATTGCTATTATTTTAACTCCATTAACAGTGACCATGAGCAGAGAGCTTACATTTAACTGTTTATGACAGACCTCCTGATTAAAGCTTAAACAAAAAAAAAAAAAAGAGACTGGTATCTATTGGTATAAAAATACTGATCGGAGCATCTGTAATGAACATTAAACTAAAGCACTTCCCATCTGACGGGTAAATGAATTCACCCAATCACATCCTATATGAGATTATTCAGATATATAGACAATATACGCAGGGCGGTTCGAGAACTGACTCCAGCCCAGAACCATGACAGTGGAAAATGTCTAATAGTGTAGCTTTAAATATATTTAAGAGGAGCAGACTTCAAACACTCAACATTGATGTTTATTGTATTTGTTTCTAAGGTGGAACAGGTTAACGGTTGTTTTTTTGCATACGGTCTGTAAAATGAACTGAAAATATTACATTTAGTTTATCAGAAGGTAAATTAATGTGTCATGGCTCACACTATGTTCCTAAATTCTGTCATAATTGACCAGCTCATGTTCTCATGCCTACTTGTGTGTTATATTGTGGCACATTAATGTTAACCATCTCTAAAAATAATAATAATAATAATAAAATAAAAAAACTTCAACTGTGCTCCTAAATTTTTGTAATTAGGTTCACAAGCGCTCCTCAAAGAAACTGCCTTGCGTCTCTCCTCCTGTAAACACTGTTACTGCCTTTTCTGCATTCGCCTGAATCGTTTTCATTTGGTTGCGTATTGTTATATTTGATCACATATTTTCATTTGGTTGACGGCATTTTTATTTTTACTCATCCTATATTTTGGGTACAATTCTATTTATATTTTGCTTCTACGTGATGATGCACTTTAAGGACCAGTGTAATTTGATGCAAAGATTTGTACATTAGCAGGAATGTAGCACAACACAGAGGTGAAAGCAGCGGTCTGTTTATCTAAATGTGAAAGTACAATAAAAAATATGCTGTCCCTAAAATCAATGAAATAATCGTGATCTCAATATTGATCGAAATAATTGGGATTATCATTTTGGCCATAATCGTGCAGCCCTAACACATCCTGGTTTTAACGATGTGCTCGGGAACCACTGGATGTTTCTAATGCTCCGAGTTAGCGTTACTAAAATGTTGTCACAATGCATCGGGGTCCCCGTTAAACCTAGCAGGCTTTTTCAACTGCATCTAATGTCTCTATTTAATGAAGAGTAACCTAATAAAGCAGAACAATAAGCAAAAGCTCTTTCGGTTCAAACTGGAAGTTTGCACTTCCCCGGAGTGCTCATGAAAGTTTGTGAACCCTCTGGCAAGGAACCCAGTTGTCCATGAATTCGGATCCAAAATGTTTGTCTTGATCATAAGAACACAAAATTATCCAACAAACATGCCGTACAGACGTTAAGACCCCCTCCCCCCCAGAACACGTTATTTATTTCTAGATGCACTTGTTTTCCTTTAAACTGACTCAACACTGTTCTAACTTGAACAACAGAATTAGGTTTTAAATAAAGGCATGTAGAAACGAGTGCAAGTACAACTATTTGTCATATTGGTACAGTATTAACTTATTTAACGTAGTTATGAAATACTAATATCGTTTCTTAAATAAAAATACACCTGAAGGACCTGCAGTGAGAGCTAACATGAAGGACATGCAGCCAAATTCCTGACCGACTAAACACCACTCACAGGAGCAAACAATTTCGGTGAACTTAAAATTTAAACCAAAGCCCGAGATATAAAATAGACTCTTACCAGTGTCTCTGATGGCATCCAGTGCTTGCATTCTGTACAGGTAGTTATAACAGCCTGCAAACACACACACACACACAGGGTATAACATATTAGAGGCGGTTTATAGCCTAAATCCGTTCATAGATCACCATCACTGCGATGTTTGTTTTTCCACAGTTTCAGTCAGGTGCTCAGCTGTTTCAGAGTAGGAGAGTTATAAATATCAAGCAGGGATAATCATTTGCAGCTGGAAGCCATTATCTTACTGTTTTCCAAGCTGTGTGAACCAGGGTTGTAATCTGGCCTGGGCATTAGGGGCTGTAGCTCTTAAGATTTTTTTCCTTTAGCCCTGAATAATTCTCCACTTGGAGCGGTTTGTCACGACGTAACTAAATGTCATAGTAAATAGAAGACGGCAGTGTTGTAATTTTATATTTTCTTTGAATGGGAGCGAGACCAATCAGACAGGTTTTACAGGAAAATGCGTGGAACTATTTGTGTCTGATTTGCTGACAGTCTCTCAAGTCTGCCAAACACTAGCTCACAGTCAGTGTGAGGGAAAATGGATATACGCAGATATTTGTTTTAAACCAGTAAAGGGGTTGAAACTGAAACAGTAACATCCTCTGATGCTGAGCAGGAAAACAAGAAGTGTATATGTCTCTATGAGTTCCAGTTTACATGAACATGAGATGAACAGAGCAGAAGGAAAGATAACGTACTCTGCATGGCACTGTAGCAGCTAAACCCATACAGTGATAGCTTAGCCGTGCTGTGCCTCGCCTTGGCTAGCGACACCAAACTAGCCCAGTCTCATGTTAGATAGCTAAAAAATTTTGATTTTAGTGGTCTGGTAGGTCCATCAGCAATGATTTTGCAACCAGATTGAGAAAGTTTACTCAGTCGCTTTGAATAGTTAGCCGTTTTCAACTCTCATTCATGAAACTGCCAGTGTAGAACAGGTTTAGAGAATTTTCCATCACGTAGGCCTAGTAATAATGGTAGTAGGTCTGATATGACACTGGTTTGAGACATTCGAGCGGCTGGATTATTCACGTGCGGACTATATCAAAATTAAATCAAATTCAAACCATGCTTCAAACTTTCACCAATTTTCATTAAAAAAATATTATTATTATTATTTTACATAATTAGCCCTCACATACAAGAAAATAAAATGCACGGAAACAGTGTATTTAGATGTACATTTTTAAACGTTTTCAGATGGAGAAGAATCTGGGCTCAACCCCGGATGATTAACAGTCCAACTAGACGAGTAAGTCAAAAATAAAGTTTGAGATCACTGAATTTTTTTCTCTCATGTTAAGCACTACTGTAATAGCACTAATAATAAGAGATGCACCGATTTATCGACCGATACATCGGGCTATTTTTCCTGCTATCGGCCGATAGTTTAGAAGTATCTGATGATCGGGGCCGATTATGTCCTGTCAATCAAAAGAGGGCGGGAAAACACATGGATTTCATGCTGTGTGTAAACATGATGTCTTTTGTGTGGAATGACGACAAAACTGCAGTCTGTAATCTCTGCACTGCTAAAATTTTACACTGGACGCTGCAGCAGTGAAGCGGGAGTTTCGACGTCGAGTCTAATTTAAAATTTATATTTTGACGAGCTGCTCGCCCTGAATTAAAGGGCCAGTACACTGTTGAAAGATTTAAATGAAGATGAGTTGGAAAAAAAAAAAGAATATATTGCACAGAAAAATATATTTGTACAGTAGTATATCTCATATTCAGTTAATGTTAATATATAAAAAAAAAAACAGTTGATATATTACCAGTTTGATGTCAGTGATGAAGTAGAATGTTGTTTGTGGGGAGTGAATGTGAGACTAACGGGAGGTTTTTTAGAATTCAGTCAATGTTAATATGAATTAATAACATTCAATAAGTTAAGAAATCTTACTTTAATCTTCAGAATTTAGTTCATGTGTTAATGTTAATTAGAGTAATGTGTTTTCTGTTTTTGAGACCAGTTACAGTGAAACAACTTTATACTCAATAAAGTTTTTATTTTTATTTCTTTCAGAATTGCGGAATTAATTATTATTAATTTAAAAGAAGGCATAAAAGACAGAACTATCAGTATCGGCCGATATCACTCGGAATAATCGGTTATCGGTAGAGAAATTTAGTATCGGTGCATCGCTACTAATAATGTTTCCATGTGGGGGTTTACGCTGGCTTAGTGGTTATCACATTTGCCTCACACCTCCGTGGTTGGGGGTTCGATTCATGCCTCCGCCCTGTGCGAGCGGAGTCTGCATGTCCCCCCCGTGCTTCTGGGGTTTCCTCCGGGTACTCCGGTTTCCTCCCCCAGTCCAAAGACATGTGTTGTAGGCTGATTGGAGTCCATAGTGTGTGAATGTGAATGGGTGTGTGCAATTGTGCCCTGCGATGGGTTGGCACTCTGTCCAGGGTGTCCTGCGCCTTGTGCCCCGAGTTCCCTGGGACAGGCTCCAGACTTCCCCCGACCCTGTGTAGGATAAGCGGTACAAAAAATGGATGGATGGATGGATGTTTCTATGTGACTTCAGCGTGGCAAACGGCCACTGACTTCTCACAGAAATAACAATAATGTTTCAATATTAAAAAACAAACAAAACACACGTAATATGTTTCAGGCCGGAGCAAATGCTTTCTCACCATTCTGCCCACGATGCTTCAGCCGGTCATCATCCTGTGACAGCAGCCGTGGCTCATAGCGGATGTTATTCACTTTAGACAGCCGAGACTCAATCTCCTCTTTGAGTTCCTGGAAACAGGGCAATAAAACAGCTCATTTATTATTATTATTATTATTAATATTATTATTATCATTAATGCTCCAACAGAGCAGTCAGTAAGGTGTGGCAGCTCCTTCACCCTTGGGGCGTTGTGTCCCACCGGGACGTGCGGTCCTCTGCGGGACTTCACAGCAAACCGCATAATCTGCCTCTTCACAAAGATAAACAACAACACAAACACCTGAAACACACACGAGAGAGGACATCATTCAAATGCTAGCTTAGCCGTGCTGCTCTTCACTGACCCGCTCAGAACTCAACACTCATCCCATTTCTCTATGGACACTACCCTTTAGTAGAATAGAAATGCCTATGTATTTGCTTTTCATTTTTAATGTTTGCTCTTAAAATAGCGCGCGCACGCACACACGCGCACACACACACACACACACACACACACACACACACACATTAGCCCATGGCCTGTTAGCCACCTAGCTAGCTAGTTCCTTACCAAGCTCCCGTAGGCCATAACCAGCACTACATTTACTCCCGAGAGCGGCGAGTTTTCGTTCATTTTCGCAAATAGTTACCCAACCCTCATTCAAAACAAACTACGGCGTTCAAATTTCCAAATAATCTATTTCTGATTTGAAACGTCGCAACAACTGCGCCCGCTTTCCGGAGCGGACGCTCCTACATTGTTGACAAACAGCCGAAGATCCGGTCACGTGATGTGCTTTGTCCGCTTCTTCCTCTTCTTCTTCTTCTTCGCGACCGATTAAAGTTATTCACAGCACCACCTATTGGGCTGGAGAGCTAAAACTACAGCCAGGGGCGTGACAAGTAGGCAAATCTTGTCAAAAGTAGGGTTACAGCTTTTATCGATAGGGTTATGGTTAGGCCATCACATAACACATAGTGAAAGTCAATCACAAAACCATACTAACCATATTAATTATAACCAAAGCCATAATATTATTAACCATATTAATCATATTATGCATCAGCCACTGGTCTAACTATTAAAAGCCGAAAAGGCTTTATGTAGTACTCCAGCAAACAGTGCAAGAATTCAGCTATGCGTGTTATTCAATTCAATTCAGTTTTTATTTGTATTGCGCTTTTAACAATGGACAGTGTCTCAAAGCAGCTTTATAGAAACATATACAGGATACAGATTGTATGTGTGTGAATTTATCCCTATTGGGCAAGCCGGTAGCGACGGCGGTGGGGGAAAACTCCCTAAGATGATATGAGGATGATAAGCAGAAACCATAGTACCAGCAACCACAGCGACAATGTCCATGTGGAATCAAGGTCCAAAACCATTTTCATGGTACTTCAAGCGTTACCATCCTAAGCAGTCTCCAGGCTGCACTGCTTGGGGTCGTCCTCAGTGGCAGAATGCAGCCTCCAGTTGATGAGAGCTCCATCCAGAGGTAGGGATGTTATACTAATTAATATCCAAGAACACTGTTTGTACTAATCTTGAATTTTGTTTAATGGGCACGCAGTAGTTTAGTGGTTAGCACGTTCGCCTCACACTGCCAGGTTTGGGGGTTTGATTCCCGCCACTGCCCTGTGTGTGCAGAGTTTGCATGTCCTCGCCGTACTGTGGTGGATTCCTCGGGGAACTCTGGTTTCCTCCCCCAGTCCAAAGACATGCATGGTAGGCTGATTGGCGTGTCTAAAGTGTTCGTAGTGTATGAATGGGTGTGTGAATGTGTATGTGATTGTGCCCTGCGATGGATTGGCACCCTGTCCAGAGTGCACCCCACCTTGTGCCCGATGCTCCCTGGGATAAGCTCCAGGTTCCCTTGTAGGATAAGTGGTATAGAAGATGGATAGATGGATGATTTTTGTTTAACAAAGGTGCATGCAAACATCTTGCTGCATCTTGACATACCTCTTCATACTCATTAAATGGGAAGAACCTTAATTAAGTTTTAGATTGGCTAAAGCAAAGAAATGATAGCTTGCTGCACGATTTGGAGAGATACACAGCGATGTCCAGACAGACCTCTCAGTAGTGCCTATGAGGACACAACATTCCTTGTGGAGTGGAATGGCATGACTTGGTTAGGTTAGGCTTCTAGCCCATGATGATCTATCATACAGTGAGCCAAACCCTGCTTATACGGATTAGCACCCTAGTGTTTTGGCATTGTAACAGATGAATCACAGCTTTTATGGCTAAATAGATGTAGTGTTGCTCAGATAGTACCGTTATGGGACTTTCTGACGGTTGACATTTGTAGACCAGTGTGAATTGAATCGCCTAGTTCACAAATTTGAGATGCATAACCATAGGCACCATTAAGACAGTCCTACATGGAAATGGCCTGAAAGGCTGTTGAGCAAAGAAGTCCCTACTAAAAAAGCCAGATATACATTTGCAGGTGATCACCAACCTTACTGAGGAGTGTTCTCTGGTCAGATAAAAAAAAAAAACTGTTTGGCCATAATGATCAGTGCTATGTATGGAGGAAGAATGGTGAGGTTTTTAATCTGAAAAAACTATCACCATCCCAACTGTGAAGAATGGGATTGGCAGCATCATGTTGTGGGCATGTCTTGCTGGAAAAGGGACTGATCGCATAATGATGAAGGAGGATTATCTGGAAATACTGAAACAACACTTCAAAACATCAACCAGTAAGTTAAAACTTGGTCAAAACCGGGTCTTTGTGGAGGACAGTGATCCTAAGCATGTCTCCAAAATTCTAACAAAACAGCTTAAATACAAAAAAGTGAAAGTATTGAAGTAGCTGTCACACAGCTATGACCGGAATCCCACAAACCATTTGTGGACTGAACTGAAAAATCATGTTTTGAAAAAGAAAGGAGGCCCACAAACCTGCCTGAGTTACACCAGTTCTGTCAGGAGGAATGGGCAAAAATTCCAGTTAAGTATTATGAGAAACTTGTGGAAGACTACCCCAAACATTTGATTTAAGTTAACCAATTAAAAGGCTATGCCACCAAATACTACTATAACAGTATGTAAACATCTGACCCACTGAAAATCTGATATATTAAATACAGCAAAAGCTATTAGCGTTTTTTTAATGACCTCTTATGGAAATAAAGCAGATACCCTAATTGACATACCACAGGAGTTTTATTGCAACATGAAATGTGTGGAGTTATAAAAAAAAATGTATGTATATGTATGTAAACTTTTGACATGGCAATCTTCTTATACCCTAGGCCATCTTTACATAGAGCAACAATTCTTTTTTCGAGATCCTCAGAGAGTTCTTTGCCATGAGGTGCCATGTTGAACTTCCAGTGACCAGTATGAGGGAGTGTGAGAGCGATGACACCAAATTTAACACACCTGCTCACCATTCACACCTGAGACCTTGTAACACTAACAAGTCACATGACACCGGGGAGGGAAAATGGCTAATTGGGAACAATTTGTACATTTTCACTTAGGGGTGTACTCACTTTTGTTGCCAGCGGTTTAGACATTAATGGCTGTGTGTTGGGTTATTTTGAGGGGACAGCAAATTTACACTGTTACACAAGCTGTACACTCACTACTTTACACTGTAGCAAAGTGTCATTTCTTCAGTGTTGTTGCATGAAAAAATATAATCAAATATTTACAAAAATGTGAGGGGTGTACTCACTTTTGTGAGATATTGTATCAAGACCTTTACCGCAAAGTCATGCTGAATGATGGTATAAAATACCACTGTCAACAGCTATTTGTCCCTTTGTTCTTCTCACCTCTTCGCTTCTTTGCTCAGAAAAGTGCTCCTTGAGGTGAATCAGCAAATCTCAGGTTCCCACTATATAGTACATAAGGTCGGCTCCAAAAGAATAACGAGTGACAATGCATTGTTTCTACTCGTGTGAGAAATGCCTGAACACTCTTGGCTGATCAAAGTTCTGGTTTCTATCTCATTCTGCAGTAACTAATCTTATCTGTTACCCCTAAACTATATTATTTAAAGAAAGTGGGTCATCTGCATTGGGTGCAAGGCACACCTAAACTGGAAATGAGCTGACAAGGTTAACTGTGTGCGTTAAAGCAGAGTAAGCAAATTATGATCATCTCTGGCCTGCAGAACCACAGTGGTAGTTGCCCCCAAAAACCAATATTGTGCTGAGATTATTAGCTGCTTGCTTGACTTGAGCTGAGTAGTAAGATAATTGGGTTATAAAAAGCTAAATATATTGTAAGTTATCTTCTTGACACTGTCATGTCTATAAATCCTCACAATTTATTCGATTGAATATAGCTTACATCGACTGAAAATCAGTTAGTTTAATTTCACTCATAAGCTGCTCAGAGTGTTTTTAGAGAGCTTTCGTTTTTCTCTAAAACCGTAACGTGGCTTCCGCTGCTCCAGATGGCAGTTGTATTAAACAATATGGTGTGTGATGCAAGCACAAAGCCCCACGTGCCCATACTACTGTATGTTCAGGCAACTTTGCTGGCCTTCCATGGACTAAACTAACAACCATAGCTGAACAAGTGTATAATTCAATGCTATAAATGATCACCATGGATTAGCATGTACAGTGGTATATGTAATAACTCTCTTCTTCATTGTTTTCTGTTTCTGTTTCTCTCTCTTCCTTTCTCTGCCTACTGTCTTGGGTTTGTGGTAGCATGCTTTGCAACTGCAGGAAGTTCAGATCTGCATTTTGCTCATCGAGATGGAGAAAACAACCGAGGTAATTCTCCTTAATAATTACACAACGATTTAACATGCTCACTTTTATTCTCTCTTATTGATTTTCACGCTCACTTTTTACTATTGAGAAACATTGTATAGAGGATAATTCTGTGATTAATATTTTTGAGAGTATTTTATGGCAGGCTGTGCTTGTGATTTGTCACTTTGGTTAACAGAGCATGCAGTTTGTAAATGTACTCATGTCATGTTTTGTGTAAAGATAGTTAACTGGTAACAAAAAAGTGAGGTGTCTGTTCATGTTAGGTAGCTATTTAAGTTAGTTAACTATTTAGCTAAAGTGTCGGTGAGTTAGCAAACATAAATTGTTCTGACTAGTTTGGTCTTCGGGTGTATATGACCGCTTGTTACGAATTTTTGCGTGAAATATCGTGGTTTGGAAAAGTGTGAGTGCACAAGGGTCACAAGTGGTCAAGGGTCAGAATACTTATCAGATTCCAGTTAACCAGCAGATATTTAAGGTGTCATCTTTCTTAGGAAGGAAGAATTTCAGAATAAAGCAGGGAAAGCCAAAGCAAAATAATAATAATAATAAAATAATAATAACCAAATAACCTAAAAGAGATAATAGTAGAATGAATGACTTTTAGCCAAGGGTATGATTGACTTTGAGTTTGAGAAAGGAGCTACACTGTACATTCATGTGAAAAAGTAAGTAAGCATATTTGGACAAGCAAACATTTGATCCTCTTTGAAACAGTGCCTATTAATGAAATTGAAATACATGAACAAATCCACAAGGAAAATTAGCATTTCGAATCATTTATTCAACAGAAATGTCAATAGATGTGATATTCTTCTGCTGGTAAAGTAAGTACACCCTTGGCCTCAGATGCTAGTATTGGCCCCTTTAGCAGAAGTAACTTCTTGTAGGCGTTTTGCAGAATTGTCCACCAGGCCTGCTGGAATTTTTTGAGCACTCTTCCATGCAATTTTCTTTCAGTTGTAAGATGTTTGAGGGTTTTCTTGCATGTTCTGCTAGTTTCACATCCCCCGAAACATTTAAATGGGATTCAAATCCGGGCTTTGACTAGACCATTCATTTCATAACCCTCTGTTTCTTCTTTTTGAGTCATTGCTTGGTGGATTTGTTAGTGTGCTTAGGATCATTATCCTGCTGAAAGGTCCACTTTCAACTTCAACTCTCAGGCAGATGGCCGCACATCTTCAAGCACTCATTGATATGTTGCAGAATTCATAGTTGAATTAATTAATGTAAGCTATCCAGTCCCTGAGGCAGTGAAGCAACCCCAAACCATAAGATTTCCACCACCGTGCTTCACACTTGGTATGAGGTGCTTCTCCTGACAACCTGTCTTTGGTCTGCACCACACATGTGGCCAAACATCTGTGGCCAAACATCTCTATCTTTGATTCGTCTGTCCAGAGCACATTATTCTAAAAGGTCTGGTCTTTGCCTATATGCTTATCGGCAAACTATAGTCTTGCAAAGGCTTTTTTCTGGCACATGCAGGTCACATTTGTGCAATCTCTTTCTGATTATAGAAGCATGCACTTTGACACCAACAGTTGCAAGACTAACTTACAGATCCTGTGATTAAATTTTGGGGTTCTTGGAGACTTCTTTTTGCATCAGACGGTATGATCTTGGGCTGAATTTGCTGGGACGGCTAGTCCCGGATAAATTGGCAGTTGTTTGAAATCTGTGCCACTTGTAGATTATGTTCCTTACAGTGGAATGATGTATTTCAAATACTTTGGAGATCTTTTTAAATGCCTTGCCAGACTCATAGGCATCCACAACCTTTTTTCTGAAGGCCTTACAGAACTCCTTAGATCTTGGCATGATGACACCACACACCTCAATAGCAAAGGGAACACCAGACACTAGATATGAGAGAGGTTTAAATAAGACAAGTTCCACCTACTGTCACTAAGCAGGTTCTAATCACTGGCACCTAATCTTGAACACCTGATTCTAATTTTATGGGTTTGAAGGTGTGATTCATATAGGGGTGTACTTACTTTTCCCATGAGACTGATAAATTTAAATTTAAATTGTGAAAATTACTACAAAATGTCAGTTTTATGTGTCATTTGATAGAGTGTATCAACTTTATTAATAGGCACAGTTTCAAAGAGGATTAAATATTTGCTTATCCAAATGTGTCAAAAAAGCCGATCATTTCCATAGAGTATACTTATTTTTTTCACATGAATGTAAATAAAACATTATTAATTCTTATTATTAATATTCGCAACAACTATTTTAATTCTTTTTATATATATTTCCTTGGTCTGTTATGTTTTGGCTTAGATATGATGTTAAGTAGAGGTGGGGGGGGGCACTGTGGCTTAGTGGTTAAGCCCCCTTTGCCTCGCACCTCCAAAGTTGGGAGTTCAATTCCCTGTTTGTGCAGAAATATGTAATTAAATGTGCCAACGAGCCTTCATGTGGACATGATGGTCTCCATAAATCAAAACAACATCTAATACTTGAATTTACAGCACAATTTTATATTTACTTAATTCATTCATACATTCATTCATTCATTCATTCATTCAGTACTGTATACTGGTCAGGGTTAGGTTAGCACTGGACCCGGAGCTTATCCCGGGATCATTGGGCGCAAGCCAGGGATACACACTGGATGGGGCACCGGTACATTGCAGGGCACCATGCACACACATTTGCACACTCATTCACTCCTAGGGGCAATCCGTCCACCAGCATGTTGTAGAGTTATGAGTGGAAACCTGAGTATCCAGAGATGTCCATTTGTCTAGGTTTGGGTGTGCTCTAATGTTGTTACCTTTTGTGCTGATCAAGTGATTTGTTGCAGTTACACTGAGCTACGAGTTTAGTAGAGACTCCTACCTTCTAGTCATATTTACTTTTCAATTATACCTTCCATATCAGTGTACTTTGTAGGGCTACAATTACTGACTGTAGGTCATATGTCCATATGCATAGTTTTTCCAACTGCCCTCTACCCCATCCCTGAATGGAAAGGGATCTCCATGGGGCCACCACTGACCTGGAGGTGGTGAACTATTCTCAACACAGCAGTGACACTGACAGGATAGTGTGTGTGTGGCACTGGTACAAGTGTATCAAGCAGAGCAGCTTTTTAAACAGTCCTTACTAGGGATTTTACCAGATAACAAGTATTACAATTTCCCTTGACTGGAATTAAGGGGCCCGAACCTGTCCCAGCACGTTTATGCCCCTATGCACAAAGTATTCTTCATGTAGACATGGTTTGCCAAAGCTGCTGAGGAAGAATTTTATTGGTGTACACGGAGCCCTGCCCTCAACCCTACTGAGTACCTTTGGGATGAACTGGCACACTGACGACACCCCAAGCCTCTGCACCTGACATCAGTACCTGACCTCACAAATGTTCTTGTGGCTGAATGGGCAAATCCCTACAGATACAAAAGGGGACTAAATCTGGAATGGGATGTTCAACAAGCACATATGGGTGTGACGGTCAGGTGTCCACAAACTATAATGTATATGAATATACATTATATTTACTAATTTTTTTTTTTTGAGGTTTTTTCTTTCTTTTTTTTTTTCCAAATATGGATTACAGAGTATGGCTAATAATAATAATAATAATAATAATAATAATAATAATAATAATAACAATAATAATAATAATAATAACATTTCAGGTTCCTTCTGAAGCATGCCCACCTCGGGTATAAATCCAGATATGAATATTTCGAGCACAAAACAGACACAGATACAGCTACTGTATCTTTTGTAGTGATTGACTGCTTTGTGACTAGTGTGTGTAATGCTTCTTATCACTAGCACTTAGTTAGACAGTCTTAAATCTTATTCCAAATGTTGTCTTTATTACCTTATTACAGCAATTGTGGTCACCAACCCTGTTCCTGGAGAGCTACCTTCCTCAATACTTTAGCTCCAACCATAATTGTGCCCACCTGACCATCTAATCACTGCCTTAAGAAGTTCTTGGTCAACTAAAACAGGTGTGTTAGAATTTGGTTGGAGATGAAACCTGCAGGAAGGTAGAACTCAAGGATGAGGGTTGGTGACTACTGCCTTAGTACAGTACATCAATCTAGCCTCTGGAGGTCTAAGCTATAGTCCTGTTAGTTTCAGAATGCCAAAAGCCTGTGCATGATTCCCATAACCAAGTTGAGCAGTGATTATAGAAACCTCCCCAACGCTCTTGCAATGAAATTCATTAATATACAGACAGGTTACAAATTAAAAAGAAAAACAACAACAACAACAACAATGCCTCTGTTATGGTATAGGGGAATTACTTTATTTTGTTCTTCAGACTGATCATC
This sequence comes from Ictalurus punctatus, assembly GCF_001660625.3. Classification (NCBI taxonomy): domain Eukaryota; kingdom Metazoa; phylum Chordata; class Actinopteri; order Siluriformes; family Ictaluridae; genus Ictalurus; species Ictalurus punctatus. The sequence continues at coordinate 9,813,593 of NC_030416.2, forward strand.
TGTTTCGTATGATGAACCTTTCTATCCTGATGCGAGTGGGCTTTTCCAGGATGACGTCCACATGGCACGAGGGCTCAGCGAATGCTTTGATAAGAATATCTTTAGGAAGAACGGTTTTAATTGCTCTAGTACAGTTCCAGAGAATCTTTTAGAATCTGTGCCAAGGTGACCTAACACCTTACTAAGGCACTTTGTGTTGTTTTTATTTGTCTTGTGCATTTTGACTGCACTAAAGGTGTCTACATGCTTGGGATTTCTGTTCATGAGTATCACAAGATGTGACCACAGTTATGACTCATTAAGAAAACAAGACAAGCATACTGTCATCATATGTGGTTTACAAAAAAGGAAACGGGGCAGTGTATGAATACACAATCAATTTCATGCCAACTGAAAATTATAAGACATCACCAAAATTTTTTACACCATCCTGGGAATCTGAGTGCTCACAAAAATGCATGTGCATGCTTGTAGTTCCTTTTCCTTTCATATATGAAAATGACTCAGCAAGAGAGAGATAGAGTTAGGCAGAGAGAAACTGGCAGAGAGAGAGAGAGAGAGACCGAGAGAAGGAAGGGAAGGTGTAACAATGAGAGGGGGTGGGTGAGGGTGAAAAGGAAAAACCTGTCAGGCGAGTTTACGTTGCAGATGAATAATACTAAAATAAAAAAAAGAATGAGTGCAAGACAGGGGGAGAGGAAGTATACTGAACACCTGCTGTGATTTCCTTTCAAGGTATGTCTGTTTTCAACGTATCTTGAGGTCTAACTAAAGTGCTTGGTTGATGGGTTGTTGTGTCATTCATGTGTCCAGTGTCCAGTGTATGTGTTTGTGTGTGTGTGTGTGTGTGTGTGTGTGTTTGTGTGTGTGTGTGCATGTGTGTTTCCATGCTCCATGAGAGCAAGTGAATCTGTAATCCAACGCTCACCTTTTCTCTCACTACACTACCTGGGTAAAGTCATACAGGTAATCTCACCGCTCTTTCTCTTCGCTCTGATCACCTACCAATCAATCACACATCTACGCCATTCCAAATCATCATTTGCTTTTTTCACAGCTAACTTTATTTTTCAGTCAATCGTGTTCATGTCATCTTTACCTGCTGGGGTGTTGGCTCCTTTGAATGCCTGCACCAAAACACACCTCATTTTATATTCTTGCCTCCCTTCCTGTCTGCTCCTACTGTATTTCTGCTTCAACGATACGAAACTCTGGACCTGTATTTTCTTAGCCGAGCATATAGGTATTTCCTTTGTGACCACATTATAGTATTACTGAAAGGATCAAATTAGGAGCATTAGAAGTATGATGTACATTGTGTTCAAGTGAGTTCTTTATCATGCGTGGTTTATCAGCCTCACTCAACGGATGGATTCCGCCAGTATGTATGTAAATTAGAGTCTGTGTCTGTAAGGCTGTCTGATTTTTGTCTCGTTCAGAGGTTTTAACTGCTTTGAATGATTACAGGTGCGTGACCAGCCTGTGCAGCTGTTTACTTGATTTCTACAACAAATCTGTAGTGTATTTTATAATCTGCTACAGTAAACTGTCCGGATTGTGGTCTGGTGTGTTTGACCTGTTATCTGCCTGCCGATCTGGTTTGGTTTAAGCTCAAGAGAGTGACGAAGAGCTAAAAGCATGTTGGTAGTGTAAACATAAACTGATACTGTCATTCAGAGAACTTCAGGGCATCATGTATATATACGTATTTGGAGTAGGTCTGTGAGGTGAAGCGCTGAGGATTGTTATGACACTTCCATGAATTATACAATTTGCTCCCTGTCGTTCATAAAATTTTGGCTTTCTCTGTATCTTCACCTTCATTTCTCACTACAGACTCTAGATTACATTTGCTTTAAAACTGCCATGCTTTACGATATCTCATAATTGGATTTCTCATAATTACATTTATCCTTATTACCTTATAGTTTGTGCTATAAGAAAATATTGTAATAATTATATCTATCTATTTTGTAGGACTTTGGATGGTAGGACAATCTGAAAAAAGTCAGTTGCAGAAAGAGGCAAAGAGCCACAAGAACAGCTAATGAAACCTGGAGAACACAACACGACATTCCGTGGAAGAAAAAGGAGCAAAGAAACATACTCAGGCTGAAGATTTTCCTGGACAGCTAACTTCCAACATATGGAGATATAAATAAGGGAGTACTAAGGAAGCTGGCTTTTTTTAATGGTCTGTATTTGCTGTTTACGGTTTGTACTTTGCTGGACATTTTATCACTTTTACCTGAACATTACGCCAGTGCTAAAAAGCCACACCTGCACCCTGACAAACAAATCTTTGTTTTGTTTATGGATTACTTAAAAAGAATGCCACGTCGACACTTGGAAACCCTTGATCACACTGTGCGGATTGAATTACATAGCTGACGAGCTACCCACATTCGGTATGGACATTTACAAAACTATTTATGTGATAAAAATATGGAACTTGAGCATGAAACCAAGTACTAAAAAGAACTTCAAATATTTCCTCACAATCACACTGTAATGCATGTGCTGTTACTCACTGTAGAAAATGGATATCTCTGTTGGATCTACTCATGTGCCTGAATACTCTGCCTATCAATCAGAATCTGCCCCGAGAGATGGAATTCGAGAATCTTCAAAATGTTCTGAAGAGCAAAACCAAAGTCAGTCACACGCAGTCCCAGCACAGTCTGCTGTTAAGTTCAAAATCCGCTCTGCTAAGGAGAGACAGCAGTCGCTCACCAAAGCTAGTAGTTTTACGTCTACATGTGAGACACAAAAAGCAAACAGAAGCGTCAAAGAGTGTAGAGAAGAGATGCCCAGAGACCACACTCTTTCACCTCCATCTCCAGATACTGATATGACTGACAAAAGAAGACCAAAACTTCTGAATCAGCTCAGCTTCACAAAAAAAGCAGAAATGTCCATCAGCTCTGAAACGAGCAGTACCTCTCAAAAGAAGCCAGATTGTGTTGAGAGTCCCAGCACTAATGTGACGGGAAGAACAGAGTGGAGACAAGCATATGTGGCAAACAGAAGTAAGAGCTTAGACTGGAGAGGATCAACAAATGAAGGAGGACAGAAGAATCAGATGGAAGTTATCAGAAATACTAAGGACCTTGAGGGGAGATCCATACAACGCTCTGAGAGTTTAGTGGCAAATGAAGCAGCCAATAGACCAAACTCTAATGAAATGGCCCGCCCATTAAAGAGAGTATCATTACAAATGCAACCATTCAAAGGAACTGGTCAAAGAAAGCAGGACAGCAATGGACTTATTGCCTCAGCAGTATCTGGAACTTCACCTGTAAGAACGGTGGCTCTTGCCCAGTCGTTCCCATCCAGACTAAAAGCAAGTCAAAGCCAGGACAGCACAGAGGGAAGAAAAGGTCCCTGGCATACTGGACATAGTGGTACCAAGCCAGATCAGGCAGAGCACCATCTCAGATCTCCAGTCACTGCATCAAAGGTCAATGAGATCACTGGGAACCACAGTGTAATGGGCAGAGATGGTCATAATGTATTAGAGGATAATAGTGAAGCAAGTTCAAGAGTTATCACCTCTGCCACTTTTTCCAGTGTCCATGACACTGATTCAAATTTAAATCGCAATAATCCCACTAACAGGTCATTGGATGAACCCCCATCCGTTTCTTCTTTCAGTAAAATGAAGAGAGTTTCATATAAACCAGAAAAGTGTGGTACCTTTCCAAAAACATCCTTCAAAAAGGAACAAATGAACTTTACTACCTTGCCAGACACTTCATTTGTTTTACCCAGTGGAAAAGATAACTTGGTTACAATGTCAACACGGTCTAAAGAGAAACCCCTTAGCCAAGATTCGATATCTTTGGTCTCTAACAATAGTATGTGCAATGAGAGAAGACTGACTGGGCACTCTACAGGACTAGGAACTCATTCTTTAGACAGATCAAGAACCAGACATTTTACAGCTCCAATTTCATATTCAGCCTATGGGCTGAGCAATAGCAATAATATCCAAAAAAGCACTGTGAAAGAAATAGAGAGTCAAGTAGAAACAATGACTAGTAATTCAAAACAGACAAAAGGAATGGAGACAATTCCAGGAAAACAACCACATAGCTCACAGGAAGGAGTAATTCTGCAGACCAAACCTCAATCATCCCAAACTATGACAGCAGACAGTGAAAAACATCATCAAGAACATGGGGTTGGTTTGGAGTGCGGCTCCTCTGGAAATCCAAGCAAGAAGAGTGAGGACTTGTTAGAGAATGTCCAAGAACCATCCTTGGTTTCAGTGCGAAACACAATTCACAAATTTGAGGCGCTTGCTCTGCAAAGCCAGAGTTCATCACGGATTCAGCATCCCAGAAGGGCTTTTTCAGTTACAGAAAAGCCAACAGTGGTGGCCAGTGTGACTAAGACATATTCACAAAGGTCATTAGGTATAAGGTTGGATAACTGGAATAGAGAATGCTTGAGAGAGAATCTTTTCAGTACGAGCGAAGTCAGCAATGAGCCACTGAATATGCATGATCTAAGTGGGCCTGTCCAGATCACAACACAAGATAAAGAAGGGTCAGCAGTGAAAACCCAAAGTAGAGGAACTAAAAGTCAGGAGCCTGGAGTTGTGCAGACTTTGAAACTACCAGATGAATCTCCATCTGACCAGAAGAATGAGGCTAAGTTTACTATGATGAATAAAGACACGGATGAGCCAGATTTCTCCAAAGGCAGTAATCCTAAATCTTTTCAAAAGCTTAAAAACATTCATTTAACTGAAGAAAAAGTTAGGAATTATGTCAGTTCTGCAATGTCCCACAACTTCCAGAAGCCGAATGGGATCACTAATGTATCCCACTCTGATCTTAAGGACTTCTCTCCAAAATCAGAGAGCAAATCTTCATCTACCAAAGACAAAGCATTTCTAATGTCAGAAAGCACCCCTGTGTTACCACATTCAGATTCATCTACCGCAGTAAAGTCAACACTGTTAACAGGCAACAGTGCTTATTCTAAATCACCATCCAATCTCCCGAGTGACTCAGTAGTAATCCCTCCTATCCAAGTCTTCTCTTCAGCATCAGGTGATCTCAGCAACACAATAAAAGATGAAAAAGTAGCTGCAAAAGTTATTAGGTGGATTATGCATAAAGGGGTTGATGATGAGAATGGCGAAGACGATGACGACGACGATGAAGACGACGAGGGAACAGAGAGAGGATATGACTCTGACTCAGGGGAATCATCAGTAACCATCACAAGCAACATGAGCAATAGAAGTTTTTCTATGAGGTATGATGTTACAATTTGAGGACAATAACCAAGATAGTGTTTTTGCTTGCATCAGAGCTTTACAGTTTTCATATAGAGTCTTTGTGTTGCGAAAATGCTTGATAAAAACCTATTTATAGAAACTTATCACTAATCTAATCTAATTGAGATGTAAAATGTCAATAACTAAACCTGTGGTAAACAGCAATGGCAATGTATCTGCCAAATAATTATTATAATTGTGGTTTCTGTAAGATATCTGCCAACACTAAATGTCAAGTGCTATGATAGTATGCTAGCCAATGCATCTTGCCTTCCTATACAGGATAAATGTGGCCATTAGCTTAAACTAAACAACTTTTCAGCTTACCATTTATTAATAACTTACACTCTGTCGAAAATTTCTGCAGTAAATAATCCATTCTGTTTTTGTTTTTTTGTTTTTTGTGTGAAAATCACATACGATCCTCTTCTTGCTTTTTCCATTCCTCATGGTTAATTTCTTCTACTTTTCTTCTCCACCTCTCTTTAACAGCCTTGTTGAGCTGCGCAGTCTCGGTGGGCTGGAGGACGAGAACTGGATGTCCAAGCGTACATTGTCCATGAGCTCAGACGTTTCTGCCCTGTCCTCTGTGACACTGTTAGACATGGATGAGCTGGAGTGCTTATTGAATGATGTCAGGGGTTTGGATGATGATGATGCCTTAGAGGTACTACAAATCTTTTTAAGCTCCAAAAGATATTATATGTGGCAGGTGGGGGTGGGGTTTAGCGGGTGTCTGTAGTAGGAGTATAAGGGAATGGCCAATTACCATCATACTCATGCTGTAGACTCCCACTAAACCCCACCCCCACAATATATAACTGGGTGACAAGTTAAATAACAGCATAAAGTGAAAACATAAAATAGTAATTTGTTGGCTCACCATGAGTTGTCAGAACAGCTTGAATGTGCCTTGGCATGGATTCTACAAGTCCCTGGAACTGTAATAGAAGAATGAACACCATTTCTTCCAAAAGATATTCCATCGGTTGGGGTTTGAATGATGGTGGTAGTTAAGCTGTCAAATATATCGCTCTGAAATCTCCCACAGTTCTTTAATTGGGTTGAGATCTAGTCATCATGAAAGCCATATCATATGATTTACATTATTTTCATATTCATCAAACATATATATGTATAGGGACATGGATAGGGACATGGATAGGGACATGGATATCCTGGAAAAGACCACTATAGAGACTAATGTTTCATTATAGGATGAAAGTAATCAGTCAAAGCATAACAGAGAAGCTGGATTTTCCTTTAATTTGTCACCCAACTGTATTTGCTATGCATAAGTTTGCTAATAATAGGTTCTATAGGATGAATCTTTGGTATACTCATATACTTCGATATACATACACTCACCGAACACTTTATTGGGAACACGATACTAATACTGGGGAGTGCCTTACTTTGTTCTCAAAACAGCCAACAACCCATTAGAAGATGGGTAAATTGTGGCCATGAAGGGATGCATATGGTCAGCAGCAATACTCAAATAGGCTGTGGCATCGAAGTGATGACTGATTGGTACTAATTGATACGAACACAAGGTATGCCAAGAAAACAGTCCCGCCACCATTACACCACCTCCTCTGTTGACACAAGGCAGGTTGGGTCCATCGATTCATGTTGTTGGTGCCAAATTGTGACCCTATCACCTGTGTGTGCCTCAGCGGAAATCAAGATTCATCAGACCAGGCTACGTTTTTCCAATCTTCAGCTGTCCAGTTTTGGTGAGCCTGTGTCCACTGCAGCCTCAGCTTTCTGTTCTTGGCTGACAGAAGTGGAACCCGACATGGTCGTCTGCCGTTGTAGCCCGTGCGCCTCGAGGTTCGACGTGTTGTGCATTCTGAGATGCTTTTCTGCTCACCACAATTGTACAGAGTGGTTATACAAGTTACTGTACTGTATCTGTTACTTGAACCTGTCTGGCCATTTTCTGTTCACCTCTCTCATCGACAAGGCGTTTCGTCCAAAGAACTGCTGCTCATTGGATGTTTTTTTTCTTTATCGCACCATTCTGAGTAAACTCTAGAGACTGTTGTGTGTGAAAGTCTCAGGAGATCAGCATTTATTGAAATACTTAAACCAGCCCGTCTGGCACCAACAACCATACAACGGTCAAAATCACTGAGATCACATTTGTTCCCCATTCTGATAGTTGCTGTGAACATTACCCGGAGCTACTGGCCTGTATCTGTGTGATTTTATGCATTGCACTGCTGCTACATGATTGGCTGATTAGATAATTGCATGGATGAATAGGTGTAGATGTGTATGTGAGTGTATATTCTTTATTTATTGCAGGACTATGAGGATATGCATGTGGTTGTCCTACATAAGGAGGCAGGAATTGGACTTGGCTTCACTGTGGCTGGAGGAGTGGATCAAAATAAACCTATGACTGTGAGTGTTTATTACATGTGAGAAACATCTTAACCTGAGACACACGTCAGAAAATAACAAGATGATTTTTGTACTTTGATAAAAGTTCATTTGATCCTGAAAATAATTGAGGTATAGAATTTGAGCTATTTTCACACCCCTGCCAGAAGTCTCATAATTAAACATAGGAAATGTGTTTATTTTTTGCACTGTGACTGTAAACAAGCACTCTCTCGCCTTTGTCAGGTTCACAAGGTGCTACGCAGTGGTATAGCAGCCCAGGAGGGCTCCATCCGTGTAGGTGACCAGGTGTTGTCTATTAATGGCACTGCTCTACATAACTCCACCCACAAGGAGGCGCTGAACACTATGAGAAAAGCAAGGGGGCGCCCCATGGCAGTGGTTGTCATCAGACGAGGTGATGTCACTGAAACATGCTATAGCACCAAAGACAGTCCACAGAAAGCAGCTGCGAACCCAGGTGTGTTGCAATACATACAGTATATATTTAAATAATAATAGGATTGTTCTCCTGCACTTTGAGACAAGGAAGCTTCTGATAAGCCAGTGTGAAAGTATGAAAACAGTTCACATCAGATAATATTACTTAACAATTCTTACTTTTGGGACATGCGTGATTAACAGTTTTGGATAGATTACTGCAAAAATGCAATCCAGTTCTGATTATATACATATAATACAGGATCAAAGATCAGTGTTATATAGTGCTGTGAAAAAGTATTTATCCGATATCTTCTGTTTTGGGGTATATGTCATACTAAATGGTTTCAGAAATGAAAACAAAATCTACGTGAGTAATCTGAGTAAACACAAAATACAGTTTTTAAATGATAATATTATTTACTGAAATAAAAAGGTTATCCAATACCAACTGGGCCTGTGTGAAAATGTATTTGCTCCCATAGTTACTAATTCACCAAATCTATGAAACTGCATTCATAATGGGGTTCAGCTGGACTAGACACAACCAGACCTGATTACTGCAAACCCTGTTCGATCAAATCAACACTTAAATAGAACTTTTTCAGCAGTTGGTTAAAAGCTCTTACCCACTAACACATTATGTCAAAGTTGAAAGAAATTCTAGAAATGATGGGAAGCCATGGGATGATGGGATGAAGCTCTCATGCCACATGCCAACGAACCACAGTGAGAACCATTATCTCCAAATAGAAAAACTCAGCACAGTACTGAATTTTCCCAGAAGTGGCCGACCTTCCAAAATTCCTCCAAGAGCACAGAAACGACTCATCCAGCAAGTCACAAAAGAGCCAAGGAGAACATCAAAGGACCTACAGGCTTCTCTTGCAGCAATAAAACCACTGAGCCAGTGGTTTTTGAAAACCACTGCTAACCCAGAAGAACATTAATTCTTGTCTGAATTTTGCCAAAACACACCTTGATGTTCCTGAAACCTTTTGGGAGAATGTTCTGTGAATTGTTGAGTCAAAAGTGGAACTGTTTGGAAGACAGGGGTCCCGTTACATTTGGCGCAAACCAAACACTGAATCCCACAAAAAGAACATCATATCTACAGTCAAGCATGGTGGTGGAAGTGTGATGGTGTGGGGATGCTTTGCTGCTTCAGGGCCTGGGCGACTTGCAATAATTGATGGAAACATGAATTCTGCTCTCTACCAGAAAATCCTAAAGGAGAATGTTCAGTCTTCAGTCTGTAAATTGAAACTCAAACGCAACTGCATTATGCAGCAAGACAATGATCCAATGCATAGGAATAAATCCTAGTCCTAGAAGTAAGTGAAAGACTGATCTCCAGTTATCTGAAGCATTTGGTTGCAGTTATTGCTGCTAAAGGTGGCACGACCAGATGTTAAATGTAAGCGGGCAATTAGTTTTTCACATTGATGAGAGGTGTTGGATAGCTTTTTTTTTTTATTCGATTAAAAAAAATTTGTTTTGTGTGTTTACTTAGGTTGCCTTTATTTTATGTTGTATTTCGTTGTAGTATCTGAAACAATTTAGTATGAGATATATACAAAAACAGAAAAAATACTTTTTCACAGAACTGTACTTTAAACTTGTAATTTCTGGTTTATTTAGTTTCATTATACTTCTGTATGAAGAAAACCACATGTAATTTGTGTCTTCAAATGTGACTATTATTATTACCATTATTATTTTACTATTAGTATACAATTATTATTATTTGTGTGTGTGTGTGTGTGTGTGTGTGTGTGTGTGTGTGTGTGTGTGTGTGTGTATAGGAGGATAAAAATATATGATAGTTTTGACCTTGTGGGGATATTTAGCTGTCTTTTTTGGTGTACGCATGAAGGGAAAGTCAATGGAAGGTCCTCACAAGGATAAGACAAACATGTGTTTCTTCAACAGGTAGCAGAGTGCGAGTGACTTTAAATAAGTCCAGCTCTGACCTGGGCTTCAGTCTGGAGGGAGGAGTGGGCTCCATCTTAGGAGACAAACCCCTCACTGTTCAGAGGCTCTTTCAGGGTAAGAACCCACTTTTATCACTTTTATGACATAAAAGTCCAGATCAGTCGCCCTTATCCAGAGCGACTTACATTTATCTCATTTATACATCTGAGCAGTTGAGGATTAAGGGCCTCGCTCAAGAGCCCAAAAGTGGCATCTTGGCAGTACTGGGCTTTGAACTCACAACCTTCCGATCAGTACACAAAGCACTGAATATAAAGCAATTCATAAGTTCATAGTATAATCAGATTAAGATAACAGTCATAAAGTAGTCATAGACCAAAAATAACTGAAGACATATGTACCAGGAAGACTGAATAACATGAACATGTGTAAAGGTTTTTAATTATGCATGCCACTTTCCATATTTCATGGCTTATGTTTAGTGGCTGCATTTGTGTGATAACTGCAAAGACATTTCGTCTCGTATCCCACTCAAACAGTTTCATGAATTATTAAAAAAAAAATCTCTATCATTTAAACACACTGATTCTGAATTAATTTTAATAAATAACATGATATTCACCTGTAGATATATACACTGGCTTGTAATCACCAGGGAAAAGATGTTAAGATATGCAGTTCTAAAATATTTATAGTAATGTATTCACTAGTAAAGCATCTCATGGTGTTACTCAGGTGGACCAGTCGGAAAGGTTTTCCCGGGAGATGAACTCTTGGAGATTGAAGGTCAGCGTTTGGAGGGTTTGAGACGGCTCGAGGTCTGGCACCTGATCAAGAGGTTGCCCCCTGGCCCTGTGGAGGTCTTACTGCAACGTCCTCACCAGTTATACTGACAGCATCTCCTTTGTCACCACTTCAAATATAGACTTAAGTGCTGTATTCAGAGTTGAGTTAAGTGTGCAGAGTTATGAGTTAATAACAGAATTGCACACACTAGTATTCAGACCTCAGAATTACCTTCAGACTTAAGTGCTACTCGGACAGTGAGTGAGCATGGTTGCCAAAAACAAAGGCATGTCAAAGTTGTTCACGATTCTGACCTTAAATGTAAGTGAATTTTTGTTGCAAGATATCCAGTGAAGAGTTCTATTATAACCCACACCATAGCGTGCTGTCTGATGTAACCACTATATTTTTGACAGTAATGTTTGAGCTAATGTAAATACACACAAAACGATGCTGAACTGCAGGCAGTTTCAACAGTAAGCACCTGCATAGCAGAAGTGTGAATATGTATAATGTTCTGTGTAAATATTGACATAACTTTCGAGTTTCTGAAGTCGCTACACACAGCCCTACGAGAAGAAAATATATTAGCTCTATAACAAGTTTGTATTAAGCTTGTTATACAATTACCGATTGGTTTCTGACTAATCTTTCAGTCCTATGTGTATCGAATGCACTGTTCCTAAAAGGATTAAGTCATTTTGGAATATTAAAAATGTAATCATATTTCTATATACACATACAATGGCATGATGGCATGCGTCCAGAGGATTACAATATATATAGCATACAGTACATCATGTTTAAAATAACTACAGTGGGTATAAAAAGTCGACACACCCCTGTTAAAATGGCAGGTTTGTGTGATGTAAAACGAGAAACATTCTCAGAACCTATTCTACCTAAAATTTAGAACCTATTCTAAATTTTAACCTAAAACAATATGAATCATTTTAGGGGGAAAACAATAAAAAATAAAAAAAACTTCCAATGCCCAGCTTGCATAAGTGTGTACACCCTTTTATAATTGGGAAAGTGGCAGTGTTCTGAATGAACCAATCCTATTCAAACTCATGTTAAATACTAATTAGTATACACCTGCCATCAGTTAAAGTGACTGATTAATCCCAAATAAAGTATAGCTGTTCCTGTAAGATTTTCCTGACATCTTCTTGGTGACTTCCAACTGGGAAAGCCATGGGCCACAAAGAGATCAAAGCAGGTACTGGATCTCATTGTTGGAAAATATCAATCAGGAGAGGGTTAGAAAACAATTTCCAAGGCATTAGATACACTATGGAACACTGTAAAGACAATAATCAGCAAGTGGAGAAAACATGACATGACAGTGACACTATTAAGAACAGGCTGTCCCTCTAAAATTGATGAGAAGATCAGGAGAAAACTGGTCATGGAGGCTGCCAAGAGACCTACAGAGACATTAAAAGAATTGCAGCAGTTTCTGGAAAGTACTGGTTGCTCCGTACATGTGACAACAATCTCCCGAATTCTTCATATCTCTGGACTTTTTTAACCAAAAAATAAATAAAAAATACATCAAATCTCCCCAAATCATGTGGAATAATGTGTTATGGTCTAATGAGACCAAAGTTTTACTTTTTGCCACAATACCAAAATATATGTTTGGCACAAAAAACAACAACAACAACAAAAATAGAACACCATCCCCACGGGGAAGCATGGTGGTGGCAGCATCATACTTTAGAGCTGTTTTTCTTCAGCTGAAACTGGGGCTTTAATCAGGGTGGAGGGAATAATGAATAGCTCCAAATACAAATTTAAGACTTCTGCTACAGCACTTAAGATGAAGAAGAATTTCACTTTTCGGCATGACAAGGAACCAAAGGAAATCTCCAGATCGACAAACGAATGGCTTCACTAAAACAAGTTCAAGTTTTTGGAATGGCCTGGCTAGAGTCCAGATCTAAATCTAATGTAAATCTGTGTGGTGACTTGAAGAGGTCTGTGCACAGGAGATACCCAGCCAATCTGACAGAATTAGAATGCTTTTACAAGGAAGGACTCAAGATGTTCCAAACTGATTGACTCTTACCCCAAAAGATTGAATGCTGTGATAAAATCTAAAGGTACTTCGACTAAGTATTAGTTTTTGGGTGTGCACACAGGTTATTGTACATTTTTTATTTTTTCCGCCTTATTGTTTTTCACTTTAATTAATAGGTTCAAATTTCACAAAAAGGTATAAAAGGTTCTGACATGATTTATTTTGGTTTCCTTTTTTTTTTTTCATCACAAAAATCTGACATTTTAACAGGGTTGTGTACACTTTTTATATCCACTGTAAGTCCTAGTTTACAGTGTGGCCTAGGTCTTATGTCTTATATTATGCTTATAAAATGCTTATATTTAACATTCTTATTAAATATTAAACTTAAATTGTCCTTTATATAATGACTATCATATCTATTATATGACAGGCTGTTTTGATCTCATAATGAGAATTAATAAATAACTATATTGCACTGCAATGTTCTTGGAAACATTTTACAGCAGACAATTGCTAATACAGATTACTACACAATCCCCTTTGATCAGAATTTTGGCTGTCATTTCCTCATATTTACATCAAGATCTACAACTAAACAGCTTAAAACATGGCACGTTTGGTAGCAGACCACCCAATTTTTAGGTGAGGAAAAGTATAGGAACAGATAGTCTTAATGTAAGTTAAAGTAAATAACACTTAATATTTGGTCACATATCCCTTGCTTGCAATAACTGCATCAAACCGGTGATCCACTGACATCACCAGACTGTTGCTTTTTTATTTTGTATTGCTTTTCCAGGCTTTTACAGAGGACTGTATGTCTCAGTGGATATCAGCAGTGCTGCATAAAATATACAATAGTTTAAAATTGTATTAAAATTAAAGATACTTTGATTCTAGTTCATCCCCAGATCTCTCTAAAGCTGCTGGTGCTTCCATACGTCCATTCCTCACTTCCATTAAGCCGCCTTAAAAGTTTCTACATTTTGTTCTGTTATAACCTGGAATTCAAAAGGACTTAATTGTTTTTTTGGGGGTTTTTTAACCTAACATTCAAAGGTGCAAAATATTTTTTATTGTGACACAAAGGTTACTTAAACAAAAAAGCAGACATTTGTTGATTTCATAAGTATTGACGACTATGGGGCATTACTTGGTAGAGCCTACTTTTACAATTGCAGTTGCAAGTCTTCTGGCATATGTCTCTCCCAGATTGGTGGGAGATCGTTATGAACAGCAATTTTGAAGTCTTGCTACAGATTCTTAGATGGATATGGATTGAGGTCTGGGGCAGTGTTGCCAACACTTATAAATAAGCAACTACAACTTCAAAAACAAGCCCAATATAATTCTAGCCTGTTATGGCCTCAGCAACATATTAAACTGAAACCACTTTTTTGAGTTTGAAAAGCAAGAACAATTTATTTAACAAAAAATCATCAAACTGTAACTGATCACCTGCGAACAAGCAACCATATTTTTTAAAACAAGCCCAAAAAATGAAACCCACGACCAGTGTTTTTTTTTTTTTTTTTTTTTTCAAGCAACGTCAAAAAAAAAAAAGTAGCCGAAAGTCACATATTATAAGCGGACTTGGCAACTCTGGTCTGGGGCATTCTAATTCAGGTTCTTTGTTTTGAACCACTTCAGGGTAGCTTTGGCAGTAAGGCAGGGCTTTGTACATACAAAGGTAAATGTAAGGAAATGCTTTGAGACTGACATTGAAGGCGGAATATCTTTATATAGACAGGTTACCAACATATGCTAATGGTCCCCTAAACCCTAAAAGTCAATTTGCTGAGATGGAATAAAGCATTTTTGTCAAAAATTGAACTTTACTGGGGAATAAAATACATGCGCTGTATTTGTGTCAACGTCATGTGTCAGTTTGGTGGACTACAAATTTTAAAATGACTATTTTATAGATGTATAAACCTGAGCCATATAGTTCAGTTGAAGTTGGTTCCCAATGACTCAAAAACATTACAGTAATAAATAATCATTTTATCCATAGTTTGTCAGACTCTAAACTGAGTCGTCCAGGTCTGCTAGACTACCTGTCTATGTCATGGCAAACTCACGACTCCATTTCCCAGAATGATTTCTGCCATACCTGCTCCAGCCTGTTTGCTTGATCACCTGACTACTGCCAGTATTTGTTTATGTATTTTGCCTTGCCCTCTGGATATTACAATCTTCATTAAAGCTCTTAATTGCAAATACATCCGTCCTAACCTCCATTACATGACACTACCACTGATAATTTTATAGAGGAATAAACATGCACTTGAGCCCTCGTTCAGTTTACTTGATGGATCTGATTATTTTGGCTCTCAAAAGCTATCAAATTCAGCAGTAAGATTATTAGGCCTATGTATATTTTTACTGGGAGCATAGTGTGACACTCTGAAATGATATGCATATTGTTATGGACCCCGAGTGAAATGGGGTTTATTAAAGGATGTGAAGGAGTGAGCGTGTGTGAGAAAGGTGAGTTGAAATCGAGTGGTCCAGGTCAGGATTCAAACTCTGTTCCACAGCATGCTAGTAGGATGCTCAGCTGATGCACCACAGGGGAGGGAGAGCGAAGCCAAATTTGAGTGGCCTGTACAGAGCCCTGACCTGAACCCCACCCAACACATTTGGTATGAACTGGAATTCCGACTGTGGCTTTTTTGCCCAACATCATTGCCCAACCTCACTAATACTCTTGTAGCTGAATGGCAAAAATCCCCATAGCCACACTCCAAAATTTAGTGGAAAGCCTTTCCAGAAGAGTGGAGGTTATAATAACAGTAAAAGAGGGATTAAATCTGGAATGGGATGTTCAACAAGCACATACAGGTCTGATGGTCAGGTGTCCACAAACCTTCGCCCATATAGTGTATCAGAAACCGACATCTGTTAGTTTAGTTTCTCTTATTTACAGTTTTAAAATCTCTTAAGTCTTCACAGCATGTAGCACTACTAGCACTGAAAGCTGCTCCCCTACATTTTTTCATGTGGCTATATGACCTATGTTTTCACTAAGGTTAACCGCAGTAAGCATTTCCTGAATCAAACTGCACTATTGAATTTTTGACTTTAAGACGACTCTTTCAAGTGTTCTTTGGGAGCTGACTCGCGTTCTTGATGAGCCATTTTGGTGACTGGGCGGGCGATTGGAATTTATTCTCGAAAATAGGATGAGCCGGATGAAAATGATCGATAGCTTATTCTAATATATAATGTGTCTGGTGAAATGTAAATATATATATCTGAGTAAATATAGCCGTTTGCTTTTGAGAATGTGGTTAAGTAAAAGTTAAAGTATACAGAAACATGTTCATTTGTGTAAAGTAGAAATATTCCCCAAAAAACTATTGCTCCTTCTCTACTTGATGCCACTGGAATTAAGTGAAAGCACATTTTATCTTATCTCTCTTTAAGCCTCAGTATGCCAAGTTATTAATGATAAATTGCCAAGATACATTTATCGAAGCAATGGAGTGCAAAGTGTACTGGATCACATAAAGGACAGCAAGTCAAAAAATTGTGAGCAGCTTCATGTGTCATGTATTCTCTCCTCACACTGAGTGCTGCATAACTAGGTCTCTTCATTCAAGGTTGTTGTCTTTGCCAGTTAACCCTGTTAGACACCCCAGTTAGACACCCCAGCTCATGCCGACGCACTGATGGCCCTTTGAAAGGATTCCCACTACAGAACCAATTTTATTTTGACAGGCTGTTGGACCCCAAGCTCAAGGAGTAGCAGTGGCTGAAATTTTCTTGGCCACCACAGGAAACCTAGGCTTAGGAAGCGAAGTCCCCTGCCAAGCACCAGACGTTTTTTTTTTTTTTTTTTTTTGGTATTGCTTAGACACTGGGGAGGGATGTGGGGGGAGTGTCGGAGTGTTGCCCTCACAGCGCCCTTGGAGTGACGGGATCTGTCACTGCGAATTGCTAAGCAGAGCAGTGCCCTCTTCTGTGTTGTCATATGTTTGTTTACGTTGCCACTTGTGTTTTGTTTTGGTTCATGTCCTTTCTCCACCCATGTACCGTCACTGGTTGTATCTTTTGTTGTGTCTTGATTCTCAGACCTGTTTTCACTTCACCCTTTAATTAGTTTGCACATTTCAACCCTCTTGTTCTAGGTGACGTATACGCTCAGTTTTGTCTTTGTGCACCTGACAATACCAAGTCTGTTTCCCATATTTGCTGTTGAGGTTTGTCCGAACTACGACTCTTGATTTACACTTGTTGCCTTTGCCCATTTAACCGTTTGCCGATTGCCCGGCCCCTGCATGTTGCGTGACCTTGATTCTGCCTAATGTTTTGGATTTGTTGATCTGTTCCTCATTAAAGCCAAATTACCTGCAACTGCATCCAACTCAGCCTCTCTACAGAACACACAGCACCTGAGAGCAGCAGAGAGGCAGCAGGGACAGTTCGAGAAAGCTTTACACCACTGGGGTTAAGGGGAAGTACATATTATCTAATCTCTCTCACTCAGCATTATTACGCCAAGTTATTAATGATGTTACATTTATCAGAGCAATATCGTCCAAAGTGTACTGGCTCACATGAAGGACAGCAAGTAAAAACATATGAGCAGCCTCATAGCACCTGAGAGCAGCAGAGAGGCAGCCGGAACAGCCGAAGACATGCAGAACCACCAATTGTGCCACGTGAGGAAAATGATGATGAGGATGAGGATAAACAACATCTTAGTCAGACAGTGTCTGGGAGAGATCATTGGCACTTTTGTACTTTTGGTGAGTTTTAGCTTAACAGTGTTTATTTGTGATAAAAGTAGAAACCATTTTGAGTAATAGGTACAATTACACTTGTACCTCGAATCAGCCAAACTAACAAATATGTGAAAAACATTATATACTTTCCTGTTAAATTTATTTCTCAGTATGAAAAGAAATTATGCACAATCAGCTATCATCTCAGGTAGATGTCTCATATTGTTTTATTACTGTTTTCATAACTTATATAAGACAAATACAAGACAAAAATACAAAATTCTTTAAGACATTTACAGTACACAATATGTCACATTATATAAGTTATAAGTTTGCAAACAATTTCCCAGCAAAACAATATTGTTGATTTAAAAAAATCAAAAAACAACTGTTGGCTATTTTATTTAATGTCTACAAATATATATATATATATATATATATATATATATATATATATATATATATATATATATATATATATATATATATTGTAGTTTTTCTAAGAATCTGCAAAAAGTAAAGTCTTTTAACATCAAGTACATTTGTACTTATTAAAAAAAAAAAAAAAAAAAGCCATAATTTATTGATAGCAATATTACATTTTCATAACCTCCAGGTCTACTTCCTACTTGCAATAGTAACTTGGTAAATTCATGAAAAATGGATTTTCTCAGACTATCAAATGTTTCTGCAGCATTTGTTTCTACAGTTAGTTGACTTTAGAAACTCTACATTTTAGCAGTAATCTTATCTTGTTATTTTTTACCCACGTATTAAGATATGGCATATATTCTAATCATTAACCTCATATTATGGCTCATTAAGAGAACACAACAACTTGGAAGCTAGATAAAGAGGCCAGCATGCCAAGGACTCCTCTTATGCAAACCAAATTTCCTCAGAGACTCAAAGAAAAAGACAGGGGAGTCCTCTATGAAGAATCAACTTTCAATTAAAAAGTACATTTTGTTTAGTTTTACTATTTGGTAACACTTCTGTACCTGTGAGTGATACCTGGTAATGAGATGTCATCTACTGTTTATTACACTCTGTGAGAGTCTATCTATCTACAGTGCTCTCTACTAATATTGGCACCCTTGGTAAATATGAGAAAAGAAGGCTGTGAAAAAATGTCTTTATTGTTCAACCCTTTGATCTTTAAAAAAAAAATCACAAACATACTCTGCTCTCATAGAGATCAAACAAATGCAAACAAAACACAGGTTTATCAAAAATATCTTTGATGAATATAAGTGTGCAACAATTATTTGAACACTTTTAGTCAATACTTTGTGCTACCTTGCTTTACCAAGATAACAGCTCTGAGTCTTCTCCTATAATGCCTGATGAGGTTGGAGAATACATGGCAAGGGATCTGAGACCGTTCCTCCATACAGAATCTCTCCAGATCCTTCACATTTCGAGGTCCACGCTGGTGGACTCTCCTCTTCAGTTCACCTCACAGGTTTTCTATGGGTTTCAAGTCAAGGAACTGGGATGGTCATGGCAGACCTTGATTTTGTGGTCAGTAAACCATTTTTGTGTTGGTTTTGAAGTATATTTTGGATCATTGTCCTGCTGGAAGATCCAACCACAGCCCATTTTAAGCTTCCTGGCAGAGGCAGTCAAGTTTTCATTTAATATCTGTTGATATTTGATAGAGTCCATGATGCCATGTATCCTAACAAAATGTCCAGGTCCTCTGGCAGAAAAACAGCCCCAAAACATTAAAGAGCCACCACCATATTTAACCTTGGGCATGAGATTACCTCTCTGTGTGTGCCAAAACCACCTCTGGTGTTTATTGCCAAAAAGCTCTATTTTGGTTTCATCTGACCACAGAAACCGATCCCATTTGAAGTTCCAGTAGAGTCTGGCAAACTGATGATACTTGAGGTTGTTTTTTTTTGCATGAGAGTAGATACTTTTTTCTTGAAACCTTTCCAAACGTGTGGTGATGTAGGTGACTTGGCTGACAGATAGATGAACACTTTATAGTTGGTTTTATGAAAAAGTCATTCCCTTCAAATGCTGTTGAAGTTAGAAACATGTATACCAATATGCAACTTTAGAGACGGTCCCTTAATTTGCGCATATCTGTGAATACCGAACGTCCAACGTCAAGCCAACTTTATACCAGTCCGTTAGGTTCATCTTCTCTTGTGGCTTGACTGCACAATCCCACCACTAGGGGGCTGGCCCAGAGTAACATGTTACAATAGTATTGGAAATCCATTGCTCGTCCTGTGAGACCCGGATGTGAAGCCTTGAATTTTAAGACCTGAATTTTTGCAGCCTGAATTTGTGAGGTTGAAAAATAATGTACTACCTGACCAATAATGAAGATGGTATTTTAACAACTGAATATTTTGGAACCGTATTTTAGGAAGGTGAATATGTGTGCATTGAATTTTGAATGCTGGAATTTTGTTTTCAATCAAAATATAAAATCCCAATGAATTGCAGAGGAAACTAATTCAAGCACTGTTATTGCTGTGCTTTTTTTTTTTTTTTTTTTCGATTTGTGTCAAATTGCTGGGCAGAAAAATTCAAGTACTGTCACTGCGATATGTTTTTATTCAATTTATGTAATTCAACATGCCATTTTGCCTTAAGGACATTTGGCACTATTATACTTCCATAGGGGAGCAGCAGCTCGATTGCATTTAAAGAGACACACACCAAAACAGCGTGTTTTTGCTTCCACCCAAAAAAGGGCCTTTTCAGCATGGTATAATAAATGATCTGTGGGGTATTTTGAGCTGAAACTTTACAGACGTATCTGGGGACACCTGGGACTTATATTACGTCTTGTAAAAAGGCTTAAAATAGGTCTCCTTTAAGTATATTATTGTAGTACAGAATTGTGCATCACTTCAATTTTTAAGAAAAGAAAATGTACATTCACCATCCACTTTATTAGGAACACCTGTACACCTGCACATTCATGCAGTTATCTAATCAGCCAGTCATGTGGCAGCAGCGTAAATGTATAAAATCATGAAGATACAGGTCAAGCGCTTCAGTTACTGTTCACATCACACATCAGAATGAAGAAAAAGAGCTGTCTCTGTGACTTGGCATATGTGATCTTGCCATGGATATTGGTACCAGATGGGCTGGTTTGAGTATTTCAGAAAATACTGATCTGCTGGGATGTTCATACACAACAGTTTCTAGATCTAGAGTGTACACAGAATGGTGTGAAAAAACAAAAAACAGTGAGTGAGCAATAGCACCGTGGGTGGAAACGCTTTGTTGATAAGAGAGGTCAGAGTAAACTGGCCAGATTGGTTCGAGCTGACAGGAAGGATACAGTAACTCATATAAGCATATTCTTTACAACCGTGGTGAGCAGAAAAGCATCTCAGCA
Organism: Ictalurus punctatus; assembly: GCF_001660625.3. Classification (NCBI taxonomy): domain Eukaryota; kingdom Metazoa; phylum Chordata; class Actinopteri; order Siluriformes; family Ictaluridae; genus Ictalurus; species Ictalurus punctatus. The sequence goes on from NC_030416.2 coordinate 9,834,568, forward strand.
TGGACAAAACATCAAACCCTGAGGTGGATGAGCTACAACAGAAGAAGACCACATTGGGTTCCACTCCTGTCAGCCAAAACCAAGAATCTGAGACTAAAAGTAGTCCACTACAGATGGGCACAGACTCGCCCAAACTAGACAGGCGAATATATAAGTTTTTTAAATCACCTGTTTTTTTTTTTTCTAACCTGTTCAGTTTTTTGTGTGTGAAAAACCCAGGAGATCAGCAATTTCTGAAATACTCAAACCAGCCCATCTGGCACCAACAACCATGCAACAATCAAAGCCACAGACATCACACTTTTCCCCCATTGTGATGTTTGATGTAAACATTAACTGCAGCTCTTGACCTGTACCTGCATGATTTTATGCACTATGCTGCTGTCACATGATTTGGCTCATTAGATAACTGCATGAATATGCAGGTATACGGGTGTTCCTAATAAAGTGACGGCGAATGTATATAATGTGAGGGTGTAAGTGTATATGTTGTACTGTACATATTCTGTTTTAAATTTAAATGCAGTCTACAAGACTGGGTCTGATTTTTTTTTTTCTTTCACTTTTGATAAGTTTACGGTTAACACTTTTATCTTGGGTAAGTTGCTCAAAAAATGTAATCCACTACAGATTACTAATTACTACTTTAAAATTGTGATTTGATGACATTACTGATTACTGCATGCAAAAAGTAATCAGATTACTAATTACTTTACTTTCACGTTACTTTGAAAACCTATCAAGCCTACAAAAACACACTACAAAGTGGAACTCGTAGTTCTTTCGGTAATTTTAACGTGTCAATGTATGACATGATCAGAAAAAGTTGGATTTATAATAAAACTTGCCTCGGGTGTTGTCACTGTTTGTAGAACTACCAGACGGATAAAATATAAAACTTTTCTAAATAGGCTAGTTTGGTGTTGCTAGCCAAGGCGAGGAACAGCTAAGCTATCACTGTATGGGTTTAGCTGCTACAGTGCCATGCAAAGTACACGATCTTTCCTAATGCATTGCTCATATCATGTTCACGTAAACTGGAACTCATATAGACATTTACACTCCTTGTTTTCCTGCTCAGCATCAGAGGATGTTACTGTTTAAATTTCAACCTATTTACTGGTTTAAAACAAATCTGCGTATATCCATTTTCCCTCACACTGACTAGTGTTTGGCAGAAATGAAAGGCTGTCAGCCAATAACACACGAGTGTTTCCACGTATTTTCCTGTAAACCCTCTCTGATCGGTCTCGCCTCCGTTCACTGAAGATATTAAATTACAGGCCGTCTTCTTTTACTGACGTTCATTTACGTAGTGACAAACCGCTCCAAGTGGAGAATTATTCAGGGCTAAAGAACAAATCTTCTGGGCAAAACGTGATTTATTTTAAAAATGCATTTGACTTAATATTGTTTTCTTCACAGTAAATTTGTAACGCAAGTCACGTATTTTTTTTGACATCAGTAACTGTAATCAAATTATATACATTTAAAATGTAGTACGGTACATTACTGCGTTATCAGAAAAAGTCATTCGATTACAGTTATGTAATCCAAGCTCTGGCTGCAAGTGATATGAATCCACATTGTTGAGAAGTTCAGTGTTAAAGAACAACTCCAGCAACCTTTATTCCTGTTGTCACACGACCACTCACACCCCACCCTCCTCTCTCTTGTATCACCAACCACCAGCCACAATGTAATCTCAGGCAGTTTGACTATTGCAGGTCAACAGTGTGCTATTTGGCAGTGATTGCATACTGGTGAACGATAAAGATCTGCATTTATGTCATTTTGACAGCTTACCTACACTATTCGAAACACAATCAAATTATTCTTAAGGCTACTGGAATGATTTTTTTTCTAAATGTGTATTGACACAGAAAATTCCCAAGACTTGATTCTGACTTTATACACCCCACTGTGTTCACAGTCGTCATGAAGCTTAATGGTATTCAGTCTTTGACTCTGTGCTGTGGTGTCTGGTTAGGTCAAAGTGTGTTCAAATAGAAAGTAATGGCACTCGGTAGTAAAGTTAAAGTCCCATTGAAACTGTAATTGCACTGCTTACATTCCTGTGTTAATCAATATTAACATAGGAAGCATTTTAACACAAGACATAAAGCTTAGTCTAAACTAAGCTCGTTTTTTTGGGCTAATAAAGTTTATATGACAGTATACAGTGATAGCACATGTTAATAATAATCTGCATATTATATTTGTGCATTTGCGGTGAGAAAGGATGGAAAATAAGTAGTGTGCAGTGTGAACTGAACTGAAAAACTGCGTAACATTTACATTTTGTAGTTTGATACTGGACATAAAAGGTGTTTGAGGACTATATGTCAGCCATTATAGGCCAAAGGCATGTTAATTTTGCGTCCCACATTAAGTAAAGAATAAAGCATGAGGGGGCATGTCGCTGAAGGAAAATAATCAACGACAGAGTGGTGGGATGTGACACAAAGCAGGGTCAATACCTGCCTGAAGTTATTTCTCTTATTCCACAGACATTTGCCAACACAAACAATTTTTTCTTTACTAAAAACAACTTTAGCTCATTGCTCGTTACATTTAATGTTTTGGAACATCCTCGAAACAATTAAGCTCTTCTTATCGCTTACTTGTATAATAGCTACTGTATAAGCAGTTCATCCATCACTAGTGTTCACGTTCCACAAACGCTAAATAAACGTCTCCTCACAGAAAACTTCATCATATCAATAAATATACATGGTTTTTAATCCGTTCACGTGTAGCATCCACCAACGTATTAAAAAGAGTGCATTATTACAACAGAAAGTTATAGTTATGAGTAATCTGATTCTGACCAATCAGATTTGAAAATTCTACAGCACTCTAGTATAAAACCTGCTGTGGAAAACGATGAAAATGAAATAAGTGAATTAAAAACCAACCTCAAATCAGTCAATCAAACTAGTTATGCTTTAAGACATAGACAATCAATGGCCCTTGGAGTTAATCAATTTCTACCGGATTCCTGTTTTTCCTGTAAACAAAACAACAACAAAAAAACATTTATTACATTTGCAAAATTATTTTTTGTTGTTGTTGTTGTTTTGTTCATCTCTCACTAGGTCACTTGTTGATGCCTGTGTCACACAGATAAGTAAAATAGAGTGTTTGTACAGCTTCCCAATCAAATATGCTTTGGGTCTGAATGATCAGTTTAAAAGATAAGGTTTTGTTCTTTTTCTTCTTCTTCTTCTTTTTTTTTTTTTTAAATACATTTATTATGAGACATCCAACTACACTCGTGTTGCCGTTTAATCATCTCACTAGTCTTGCCCACAGTGGTTTAAATGAGATGGCTTCTCTTTCCTCTTCGATTTTTTTGTTAATCTTTCACCTCTTGGTTTCTGCTCAAGCTGTTCGGCTGTTCCGCAGCAGCTCAGGTGAAGACTGGTGATCAGTTGAAGGGGCAGTATCTGTCAGCCAACCTGAGCTTTGCTGTGGGGGTCATGTCCGCCATGTACCTCTGCATGGGGGTGTCAGGTGAGAATAAAGAGACTGGAAGAATTACACTAAGATGTTACACTGAGTACTAAGTAGTTAAGCACAATAGTTTTATTATTATTAATATTATTATTATTTCCTGGTTTTGTGAACTGTTCTGTATTGCTGGTTACCACCTCAACTTTATATCCTTTACTCTTTCCTCACCCTTCAGGTGCTCATCTGAACCCTGCGGTGTCTCTGAGCTTCTGTGTGCTGGGTGATCTTCCCTGGCGCTGCCTTCTGCCTTACTCTCTGTCTCAGCTGCTAGGGGCCTACCTTGCCTCTGCAGTTGTCTACACCATGTACTACGGTGAGGCCACAGGCACAACTCAAAGCAACCCTGAGTTTTTAAATTAGATTAAGTGTCATTAGAAGATTACCCCCCACATGACTGATTTGCCAGTACTACACAGATAATACTTAGGTTAACACTTATAGTGACCTCCACTAATATTGGCACCCTTGATAAATTTGAGCAAAGAAGGCTGTAAAAAAAAATTGTCATTATCGTTTATCCTTTTGATCTTTTGTTAAAAAGAATTCACAAAAATACTCTGCTCCCATGGATATCAAACAATTGCAAACAAAACACAGGTTTGTCAAAAAATATCATTTTACAGCCTTCTTTGCTCATATTTACCAAGGGTGCCAATATTACTGGTGGGCACTGTATTTTTGAAAATACTACACAGATTACACACTTGGTTTCTTTTTAAAATTTGCTATGATTAGGCAGCGTTAGGAAGGGCAGTATAATTTATTTTTGTGTTTCCTTTGCTCTAGATGCTATAATGAATTACAGTGGTGGGATTCTGACTGCTTATGGTCCTAATGAAACTGCATCCATCTTTGCCACGTACCCCACACCGGGGACTTCCCTACAGACCAACATCTTTGACCAGGTCAATGCAAAAATGCTGAATTATGTATAGGGAAACAGACCAATAGACCACATAGTCACACGTTCTCAATCAGTATTTAACAAATCAAATATTTCAATAATTGCAGAGCATAATGGATATTCATTCTGGGTGTTGTGAAAAAAAAAGCACAAAACAGGGCAGAATTTTCTTAAATATTATATATTTTGCTTTGCTAATGCCATTATGTTTTATACCTCAAGGAACAGCGTGTATTATACCGAACTGCTTGATAATTAGCTGATCAGTTGTTGTTGTTGTTGTTGTTGTTGTTGTTGTTGCTTTTTAAAAACACTCTTACCTGCCTAATCTGCCCTGTCTAATCTATACACTTCACTTCTCATCAACTGTTTTTCATTTCTACATGACCATCTTGTTAGTCAGTGAAAAGTACACATTATGCTTGTTCTAATACACTTAACATTAGCTGATGAGTTGAATCAGTTGCATAAACACTCAACACTGTAGTATTATGGCTACAGGACTCGATAGAACCCTGGACATGATCTGAGCTATAATATTTTCTCTCTTCATGATGCTATGGCCAGGTGGTCGGCACTGCTACACTGTTGTTGTGCATCCTGCCCCTAAGTGATAAGAGGAACAGACCTGCTCCTGATGCCTTGCTCCCACCAATTGTAGCAGCTGTTGTTTTGGGAATAGCCATTGCCATGTCATCTAACTGTGGTGGAGCCATTAATCCAGCAAGGGATCTCGGGCCTCGGCTCTTCACTCTCACAGCAGGCTGGGGCACTGAAGTCTTTACGTAAGTCTGAGATCGTTTTAACACTCACGTTCTGTTTTCTATTTGGTAGTACCCATAAATGACGAACATTTCATGAACATAGTATTTGATTTACTGAGATTTATTCTGTCTCTGGAACTCACTTAGGTGCTATGATTACTTCTTCTGGGTGCCGCTGGTGGCTCCTCTGTTTGGGGCGTTGCTGGGCTGCTTTTTATACCAAGTCTTCATTCAGTGGCACCTTCCTGACTCTGATCAAGAAACAGTCAAAAGCCAATCCCAGGACACTGAAATTAATTTAAAAGTGGTTGCCCTGTAATGAAAAACATAATGAGCAAACATCTATCATTTACGTCCCAGTTTCCTGTTATCTTTCATCATTATGAAGCAGATGTTTATGGAGTAGTCCATTGCAAGGCATCTCACATGCACAAACACACATGCACACATGTATTCACAACTATGGCCAATTTAGAGTTATATTTAACTTCTTTTGATATTTAAATAAATAAATAAATAATGTTATCTGATTTGTTAATAACATAAGACAGGAAATGTAACAAGGAGAGCTATTTCTGCTAAATGAATCATAATGTATCTGGTTAGTTCTGGTTAGTAGACTGGAAAGCTACTGAAGTTACTGAAGTTCCACAGTTTTATCGAAGCCTCCTTTATCCCTCTTTAGTCTCAATTTTGAGACTGTTCTACATGAGCTAAATTATACCTTTATTTATCTTGGTAAAGAATTTTTTGTCATACCTTACTAACAAGGTAATAAATGCACCACTTTACAGAAACAGAATAACAAACTCACTTTGCATTCCAAGTACTAAAGATGTCCCATTCATTGATATACATTTTCAGTAACAGCTTTCTCCTGGTCAGGATGGATCCAGAGACTATCCTGGGAACACTTGGGCTGAGGTTCAACAATACCAGTATATTGCAGGAGACCATGCACACAACATTCACATAAACCTAGGGGCAATTTAGTCTGGAGAATTCACCTACCAGTATGTCTTTTGGGAGGTGGGAGGAAGCTGGAGAATCTAGAGAAAACTCATAGACAGAAATCCAAGTTCCAGATCAAAGCTATCGGAAATCAAGGAGCTGTGAGGCAGCAATGCAAACTGCTGTGCCACTGTACTGTACCACCAGCTTACTTGGTACCTGTTGTTGAACTATACAAAATAAAGCACAAAATCAGAATATATTTGTTTGCTTCTTTCTGTCACTCTCTTTCTGCTTATTACATTGAGATATATTTTGTATTTGTGCCAGTATAGTGCTATAATTACATTTGATATAATTTATGTAATTACATTTTAAATTCCATATAATGCTATAAATACATTTATATGTATTCATCTGGTAGTTAATGTAGCTGATTAAGATACAAGCCCTAGAGGTTACCACCAACTGACAAGAAAAAAGTTTAAGATAGCTGTCGGAGGAACAGAGACATCTACAGTTAAACACATACTGAAAAACTTATGTTTAAACTTTAAAGCATGAGCGTTGGAGTAAGTGCTAGAGTAGTACTACACAAACTAGTCACAATGCTTAGGCAGCGAAGTTTAGTTAAGGCTCTGGGTTACTAATCAGAAGGTCAGAGGTTCAAGCCCCAGCACTGCCAGACTCTGGGTTACTGATTGGATGGTCAGGGGTTCAAGCCACTTTTGGGCCCTTGAGCAAGGCCCTTAACCCTCTCTGCTCCAGGGGTGCTGTATTATGGCTGACCCTGCACTCTGACCCCAAACTCCTGGCATGCTGGGGTATGCAAAGAAAAGAATTTCACTGTGCTGTAATGTATACATGACCAATAAAGACTCATTATCATTTAAAAAAATCACTTTGATGTAACAGCACCATCATTTAGTTATTGGTCATTTAGTATAGTGGTACACACCAACCAGCCCTAACATTAAACCATCTGCCTAATATTGTGTAGGACCCCAAAAGAGTTCTCACCTGGTCGTCTAGCCATCACAGTTTGGCCCTTGTCAAAGTCTCTCAGATCCTTACACTTGCGTGAGAGAGAGAGAGAGAGAGAGAGAGAGAGAGAGAGAGAGAGAGAGAGAGAGAGAGAGAGAGAGAGAGAGAGAGTTAGTTAGTTAGTTAGTTGAGCGTGTTCTGAGAAAGAGAAAAGCACTGAGTAGGCTATTAGTTCGTGTGTACATTTTTGGCCAATAGAGGGCGAACAGAAACTAGTCACGGAATAATTAAAGACTTGAAAGGACGCATTCTAAGTATTATTATCTAGTTCAGTAAAATAGTTTTTACTATATATCAAATCTTCATAGATAAGGTAAAACTATTAATTATTACTATATCCCCTAGCCATATCCCCTAGCCAATATATTCAACAATAACAACAACATTAATAATGATCATCATCATCACCATCATCATCATCATCATCATCATCATCATGATAATAATAATAATAATAATAATAATAATAATAATAATAATAATAATAATTTATTGGTGATGTTAAAAAATAGGCATATATCCTACATAAAAGGCAATACAAAAAGGCGCTTCAGGAAAATTAGACATTAATAGTCAGGATACAAACCGTTATATTACTGATTCATTGGTCATTTAAAACCAGTTTCATGTGTACTGTTATAAATAAACACGATTTATTTCTTGCCTTTTGATTTTGATCTGGAAATAAGTGGCGCAAGTGTTAGGTGGGGGGCGGGGCGTTAGACTCCGAAGCCACGCCCTCTCCCTCAGCCTCCACTCACTGTACGAGTGTCTGCTTTTAAACGAGTTAAACGTCACTGCGTCTCTCACCTGCGGCTCGCGGTGCTTTAGTGACTGCAGGGGAAATAGCATGTCACTGCTAATATATTCGGGTTTTCTACTCAAAGGGAAGGCGTTAAAATAACAAGAGGAAATGAAGATGTCCCGACACATGAGTGCCTAGAAAACGAAAAGAAAGAAAGAGAGAGAAAGAAGACCTGTCAAGGTAAACTATCCGTCCCATACCTTTTCACACAAACACCGTTAAACATTAGAGAAGCTGTCAAAACTTCCGGTAGTGTTGTGCAGCACGCTTCTGTTATTTATATATATATATATATATATATATATATATATATATATATATATATATATATATATATATATATATATAGCCTACAAGTACAGCTGGTAGATGTTAGATAGGCCTATAGTGTTTATTTGGTTAGAAGGAACACATTTAATGTAGCTGATTTAATATAGTTAGTTTGTTTACTCCGTCGTGTACTTTTACTAATCTTATTACTAAGCGGCTCTAATGCTTATCCAACTTGGCAGGATTTTTCTAATGCGTACCCAAGACGACTGAACAGCAGGAGAAATGTGGCCCATTCAGGCACCAACAGTATATTTATTTATTTGTTTATTTATTTCCCCAAAACACCTCATTCATTCCCGTGAAGGCTTTGTTATTTAACTCATATGAGTGAAACTGCTCAAATCTTCCCTGCTGTGACCCTCCAGGACTATAGTGGAACACCCCTGATATTACTAGGGACCTTTTATTATCTGTGTTTACTAATAGGAACACCTGTACCCCTGCTCATTCATCCAAACAGCCAGTCATATGGCAGCAGCTCAATGCATAATAACATCCTGAAGATACAAGTTACGAACACGTTGACATTAAATATCAGAATATGGAGGGGAAAAAAGTGAGTCTCGGTGACTTTGACTATGGCAAATGGTCTAATTTGTGAGCTATCGTTGCCTTCCTGTCAGCTCGAGCCATGCAGACTGGTCATTCTCCACTGATCGTTCCAATCAACCATGGGCGTAACTATGCATTCTTTGGGGGGGGGGGGGGGTCGTGTCCCCCCAGTGTTGAGGAAATACCAATCTGTTCCCCCCAGTATACAGTACAAACTGTTTTCTATATGACCCCCTTTAATGAGCCCTGCCAACGGATCTGTCTTTTCTTCATCTATTCTATTTATTTATGTCTATTCCTTTTTAATATATTTCCGTTTGTTAAGGAAAATAGGTGTACCTCCAATTGTACACTTGGTTGCGCCCATACTCAATGCAAGTTCGTTGATCTATTTTAGCAGCTCAGTCTGTAAGAAATGGAGACCGCAGACAAGCGTAGAAAAGTGCAGCAGAACATGCAAGCTTTTTTCAGACAGTAAGTAACTAGATACCTAAATAGTTGGTGACCTCAGCTTAGTATAGAAGATGTCATACCATGGCTTGGTTTGTTCTTAAGAACGTCAATTAACTTTTGATATTTGCACACCCGGGAAGTAGGCTAGACTAATGTCAGTTCCAGTTTTTGACCATTAACGTTGCATTCATACTTGGACCCCCCAATGTCCATACCATGGTTACGCCCTTGCAATCAACAAGGCGTTTCTGCGCACAGAACTACCACTCGCTGGAAGGTGTTTTTTTTCTTTCTTTTTTTTCTTTCTTTTTTTTCTTTTCGCTTTCTGTGTACATACTGTTGTGTGTGGAAAATCCCAGGAGATCATCAGTTTCTGAAATACTCAAATCAGCCTATCCGGCACCAACAAGCGTGCCACAGTTAAAATCACTGACTTGCATGAATGAGCCGACGTACATGTGTTCCTATTAAAGTCTTCAGTCAGTGTACTGTATGTGTCATTTAAACTACAACACTTTTGAGTATTTAAGTCATTGGCCGTGATAATTTTACTTTTGACTTAAGCTGGACTTTGACATTCCTTCAAGAAGGAAAGAATTTTGACTTTCAGCCAAAACATGTGCTTTGTTCACCGTTGCTTAGAGAACAAGCACGTGTATAAATCAGGAAACAATTGGCTGAGTGAAATGATGGGAGTATTAATAAAAAGTAAAAGAAATGGAGACAGAAGAGCTTTGTTTAAATTCCTGTCCTTATAATTCTGATGCTTTGCATCCCGTTTTGACCTTTTTGAAGAGAATGAGAGCTATTAACCAGCTAGAATGATCAGATGGATAAGTAGCAAGTGATGCAAGTAAATAAAACACAGTTTAAACAAAGAGAATCAAGTTAGATGATAATTTACTTCTTTCCCTAATATTTATGATGTTGATAATAATGACACTGGTACCGGTGTCTGTCACTGCGAAAGAGAAACATTCAGTACACACATAAATAGTCAGTCATTTTCAGCTCTGTTCACCACCAAGCCACTGTTGTTTTCTAAAATAAAACATTACAAGTAGCTTGGGTTTAAATGACTCCAGTTGAACACACATCTGTATATAGCTTTATTCAATTCAATTCAATTGTCAATTTTATTTGTACAGCGCTTTTTGCAATGGACATTGTCTCAAAGCAGCTTTACAGAAACATGTAATCATGGTATACAAATTTTAAGTGTGCGAATTTATCCCAATTCAGCAAGCTGGTGGTGATGGTGGCAAGGAAAAACTCCCTAAGATGTTAAGAGGAACCAGACTCAGAAGGGAACCCATCCTCATCTGGGTAACAACAGATAGTGTCAAATGAAGTCTGTTTGGCCTTAGAAGCCACCGTAGTCCCAGCAATCTGGAATTGGAGTAGATGAGAGCTCCATCCAGAGGTAGGACATCCGAAACGGATCAGGCAGGTCCAGAAAGCAGAAAGGATCAGGATCTTTAGTATCTCCATAAAATCGTGTGTGGCTCGACTGTGCTTAGCGTAATAGAAAGTCTAGTCATGGTAGGCTTGAGTAAACAAATACGTTTTAAGCCTAGACTTAAACACTGATATACATGTGAAACTACTGGTTGGATGTCTGATGTTTATCTGTTGTTAGGCCTCATTTAATTTCTCTTTGTCGTATGACAAAGTCGGTCACTTCCTGACCATTGTATTGATTTGGAGTTATTCCAAGTTAAAAAAAAAAAAAAAAAAAGCCTGTTTCTAAAATGTCTGTTAGATCTTCTTGGAATCCTGCTCGCATAGCAATTTGAGCATTGTATTAAAAATCACGAGTTTGTCCTTGTCTGTGATGTGGTGATCACATTTCCATTTTCCTTGCAAGTTTCTACCGATGCAAGCAGTTGAAATAACACTACTGAAAGCTGAATACATTAACACTTGGCCTCAGTAGAACCTTCGAGTGTTATCTGGCATATGTAATGGCCTTGAAATGCAAACAAAGAAATTTTCTTTGAGGGGGATAGATAGTATGCATTGTTCAAATTGATCAGCATGAACCAAGCACATTGATGCACAAAGCTAGCTAGAGTACATCCATAGAAATCCGGAACTTTCTGGTACTTTCTTAAGTGTTTGATTAATGTGCACATACAATGAGAGGAAATATGTATTCAGACACTTTTGTTTTTGTTAAGTAATATACAAAGATCAACTATAACATTAAAATCACTGACATTTGACATGAATAATGTTGATTATCTCATCACCGGGCACATGTCAAGGAGAGGGATATATTAGGCTGCATGTGAACAGTCAGCTCTCGAAGTTGATGTGTTGGAAGCAGGAAAAATGGGTAAAACATAAGGATCTGAGCGACTTTGACAAGGGCCAAATTGTGATGGTTAGACGACTGGGTCTGAGCATCTCCAAAACAGCAGGTCTTGTGTGGTGTTCCCTGTACACAGTGTTTAGTACCTACTAAAAGTGGCCCAAGGAAGGACAACCAGTAAACCGGCAAAAGGGTCATGGGCTCCCAAGGCTCATTGATGCACGTGGGATCCCACAGAAGAGCTACTGTAGCACAAATTGTTACATATATAGCAATATAGAAAGGTATCAGAAGACAGTGCATCGCAGCTTTCTGGTCAGAGTGCCCATGCTGACCCCTGTCCACTGTCAAAAGCACCTACAATGGGCACACGAACATCAGAACTGGACCATGGAGCAATGGAAGCAGGTGGCCTGGTCTGATGGTCATATTTTCTTTTACATCATGTGGGCAGCTGGGCGCGTGTGAATCACTTACCTGGGGAATGGCACCAGGATGCACTAGGGAAAGAAGATGCAGATGGCACCAGGATGCACTAGGGGATGAAGGCAGAGGCAGTGTGATAAATCTTGGGTACTGGAATTCATGTGGATGTTATTTTGACATGTACCACCTACCTAAACATTGTTGCAGACCAAATACACCCCTTCATGGCAACAGTATTACATAATGGCAGTGCCTCTTTCAGCAGGATAATGCGTCCTGCTACACTGCAAAGATTGTTCAAGAATGGTTTTAGGAATATGGCAAAGAGTTCAAGGTGTTGATTTGGCCTACAGATTCCCCAGATCTCAATCCGATCACGCATCTGTGGGATTTGCTGGACAAACAGGTCCAATCCATGGAGGCCCCACCTCGCAACTGACAGGACTTAAAGAATCTGCTGCTAACGTCTTATGCTAATGTCAGAGGTTTTGTTAAGTCCATGCCTTGATGCGTCGGAGCTGTTTTGGTAACACAATATTAGGCAGGTGGTTTATCTTCTGGCTGATTTATTTGAGATTCTGGTCCATGTTGACATTACACAATTCCTGCAGATCTTCAGGCGCACTTTCATGCTGCGAATCTCCTGTTCTGCCACATCCCAAAGGTGTTCTATTGGATTCAGATGAAGTGACTGGGAAGGCCACTGGAGAACCGTGAACTCATTGTCATGTTCACGAAACCAGTTTGAGATGACTTTTTTTTTAAATAGTCCTTTGTGACTGTTGCTTGTCAGACTGTACGAACCCGATCCCCGCTGTAATCCATGTCACACTGTAGGATTTCAGTTGTGATTAATGTCTGAGTGTATGATGGTCAAGACGTGAAATACAGATGCACGCAGGAAGACTCGTACGGTGTAGGAGAAACCACGCTACAGGACTGTGGCTCAAATCTTCTGACACTGCCAGAATTTAATCGGAGGAAAAATTTGATCAGAACGGCTGTTAATCGGCTGTCGGGGAACACGTCAAATTAGACATCAGAGACTACAGACTTTGGCCTAGGATTATAGGAATCTTTTAGGATTCTCAAAACTTGTCTCAGACAACCAAATCGTGGCCAAACTCGTACAGTGTGAACCCGGCTTTAGTGTACCAAAGTCTACCAACTACCAATCATGACTCATCAATTTTGTTCCACTCATCCTTATAGAAATGCTCCAGATCTACAACCCCAATTCCAAAAAAGTTGGGACACAGTAAAATGTAAATAAAAACAGAATGCAGTGATTTGCAAATCTCATAAACCCATGTGTTATTCACAGTAGAACATAGAAAACATGTCAAATGTTTAAACTGAGTAAATGTACCATTTTAAGAAATAAATAAGGTCGTTTTGAATGTGATGGCCGCAACACATCTCAAAAAAGTTGGGACGGGGGCAACAAAAGGCTGGAAAGTAAGTGTTACTAAAAAGAAACAGCTGGAAGTTAATTAGCCACAGGTCAGTAACATGATTGGGTATAAAACAGTATCTTAGAGAGGCAGAGTCTTTCAGAAGTAAACTTGGACAGAGGTTCACCAATCTGCGAAAACTGCATCTACAATTCATGGAACAATTTCAGAATAATGTTCCTCAACGTAAAATTGCGAAGACTATGAATGATGACTATGCTGATCTCATCAGCAACTGTACATAATATCATCAAAAGATTTTTTTTTTTTTTTTTTTACATTTATTTACAACTTTTGGAATTGTGTGTGTGTGTGTGTGTGTGTGTGTGTGTGTGTGTGTGTGTGTATAAAATTTTAGTTTTTTCTAATATGTTTCTTTTTGTTTTTAACTTGAATGTTGTTGGCTGCTATATCACATTAAAAGTGGAAAAAGATCTGTTATGATTTTTCATGGTTTAATTATTCTTATTATTATTTTTATTTATTTATTTATTTATTTATACATCACAAAAAGTTTTAACAGGGGTATGTAGATATTTTATAGTCACTGAATATCTGGAAGTAGAAAAATAACCATAAATAAAAGGTGCATCTTTGGCAGTACCACTACAATCCATTTTTAAGCCTGTAAACATGGCTTTTGGAACTTGCTCAGGAATGGAGCCTTTTTGGAACAGGGTGAGGCTGATGTCTAGCTGGTGTGTGGCCATTGTATGGCTCGTGTCTGGTGGGACTTGCAAGCTTCCCCTCTCCCACCAGGTGCAGTATGCTAGTCTATGCATCTCCTCTTCATTTCCACCTTGGTGTGTGGTGGCAAGGCTAGATTCCTTGTGGCACATTGGGAGTGCAAGATTCTTAGCCTCCCTTAGGACTCGGGAGGTTTGCTTTGGCCCTGGGTGGTGTCTTGGGACTGTGGTCGGTACTTCATGATTTTTAGGCCGGTGAATGGCTAGAGCCATTCACCGGCCTAAAAATCATGAAGTACCGACCACATCTGTTTTGGTGTCTTGGAAGGTGAAGTTTGCTTACTGGGGAGATATCCCTGAGATATCCCTTTTCTTTACACCGCTTTTGCATGGTTGCCATTCCTGGATAAAACAGGCCTATCTATTCTTTGTTGGAAATGCTTGTCAGGATGAGCCATCAAGCTCTCATCAGCTCTCCTGGATGCTTGAGCAGTGCATCCATGCACACTTCATACCATAGAGCCAAACTGGTTGAGGCTTTCAGTCATGAGAGAAGAGACTTCTGGGTTGGGAATGCCACGAGGGGTTCTACTGGCTTTCTTATTGACCTAGTCAAACGCTTACCCTCCCTTGATGGATTGTGGGAAGTGGATTGGTCAAAGAACAAATGTTTTCCTCCAGGCAGCCCAGAAAGACAACTGTCCTGCCCAACACTTTGTTTTTGGTAGCTATTTTGCCTTGTAATGAATGTGGTGGTCTCTCTACGGATATCTGGCCATGGAAAGTCCTTGTGACCATAGAATTGTCATCTGCATTCATCATATGCACGCTCAGAGAGTTAGATGCGATCACACTCTGCAATTTCAGACACAAAAGAGGTCCAGCTACCAAGTGATTGGCAGGAGCAGTAGCCAATCATAAAGAGTGTAAGAGTGTAAACAAAGCATACAAAAGTGAGCGAGTGGAAAGTAGAAGGATACAAGGGAAAAGGATTTTGGGCTTATGCTGTTTTTTGTTGTTGTTGTTGTTGTTGTTGTTGTTGTTGTTTTTGTTTTTTTTGCTGAACAGGTAAGACATTCATTTGTTATTTATTTTGGTGTCTTGCTCGCTGTATGTGTGGGCAGAACGCAGTTCAGCACCTCTTACAAGCTCTTTTGATAAAAAGGGAGATCGGTTGAAAGCATTGCGTTTCTCAGGGTCATCTTCAGAGGACAGCCTACAGACACCTAGAAGCACTAAGATCAAATGACAAACGACAGATGCTATAAAATATTTACCTTTTGCTATTGTGTTAAATGCTTGTACACTGTAAACGTGTCAATTGTAAACATGACACAATTTTTTGAATCCGCACGGTTTCCATTAATCTGATGGCATGGTATTTTTGAGGTATTTTTTTTTTATAAGCACAAGAAAAGCTTTAATGGATCTACACTGTAACGATAATGAAGCGCCATCATAGATAAATGAGTCAAGCAACACCTTTTTAAAATGAATGTCTCTCTTTTTATTGCATTTAAAGCCATACATTTTCTGAAATAAAGTCATGGTCTGAAGAAATGGCAGTCAGCCCATTAAGCAGACCAAACTGTGCTGTAGCTCTGGGGATTAGATATCACTATATTCCCTTAGTGAGCAGTCATTCGTCCGCTGTTTTATCCTTGAGATCCTGTTGACGGTGTTTTTTGTTTTCTCTCTCTCTCTCTCTCTCTCTCTCTCTCTCTCTCTCTCTCTCTCTCTCTCTCGTGTGTGTGTGTGTGTGTTAAGATTTTCCCATGGGACGGAGCGGCAGAACATCAGAGGCATGGCAGTGTTCAGAAAGAGGCCTCCCCCAGGTAATTATATGTAAACTTGTTTTAATGAGATTTATTTGTGTTTATTTACAGTATGTTACAAGTACCAAAGCAGAATGTACAAAAAAAATGAAAAAGAAAGAATTTGTGTTTCACTTTGGTACACAGAAATAATAAAAGAAGTTAAATATTGGATATGATAATATCATTATATGCTTGAGAATCATCGAAGGCAAATACAGTGCTAAATTTTATTGTTCTATTTATTTATTCAATAAAAACCTCCATATCATCCCCAAGGGTTTTTGGCATATCAACTTTTGACTTTTGAATTGACTTTACTTTTTATGCCTTTTTTTTTTTTCATCATTCCATCTGTCTGTCCATCCATCAGTGTGTCTGGGCGTCTGTCTGAGATTCTCGTTAGCACGGCGTCTCAAGAACGAGTGGTGGAAAGTTTGTAGGATTTTATATGGACGTATCGTTGTAACCAACTGATCAGCTTTTGTAATTGATTCAAACAGAGTCATGGTCAAATGTCTGAAATTGTTTTTCTTTAATAGTTTCCTTCACGGTTGAAGTATACAGGCGCATCTCAAAAAAAAAAAAATTTAGATCGTGGAAAAGTTCATTTTGTTCCGTAATTTAATTCAAAAAGTGGAACTTTCATACATTCTAGATTCATTACACATAAAGTGAAATATTTCAAGCCTTTTATTAAAAAATAAATTACAGCTTGATTACAGCTCATGGAAATCCAAAATCCAGTATCTGGATTCTTTGTTCTTTTCCACGATATTCAAATTTTTTGAGATGCATCTGTATTTTAAGGTTAGTTCTGGCATACAAATTATTAACAAGAAGGATTAGACTTCTTGGTGGCGGAGGAATCCCCATTGATGCAGTTGGCATCGAGTTCATCTGGTTTGTAATGTTTCAGACAGGTAGTATAAGTGCTAATAACGTCACACTTCTTCTGCCAACCAATTCTCAAACTGCTCTGTTTTGCTTTTGCACTAATTCTGTTTTGGGTTGAGTATTGTTTGGTTCTTGACCGAGCCCGAACACTAGTAAATACACTTCGCTGTTCAGCCAATCACCTTATGATTGACACACAGGACCACAGATTTGCACAGTGAGCACAAGTCATATTAAGTCTATTTTATACCAGAAGCAACACTGCTTCTCAACTGCTTCACTTTTCAGTGTACAGTGTGTAGTGTATTGTTGTTTTTTAAAACATGTTTCTAGCAAAAGAAATAGCCTCTGTATCTGCCAGACCCACTGAAGGAGGAGTGGTCTCTTTGTTACCCAAACCCACTAAAGGAGGAGTGGTCTCTTTGTTACCCAGACCCACTAAAGGAGGTGTGGTCTCTTTGTTACCCAGACCCACTAAAGGAGGTGTGGTCTCTTTATTGCCCAGACCCACTAAAGGAAGTGTGGTCTCTTTATTGCCCAGACCCACTAAAGGAAGTGTGGTCTCTGCATCTGCCAGACCCACTAAAGGAGGAGAGGTCTCTTTTATTACCCAGACCCACTAAAGGAGGTATGGTCTCTTTATTGCCCAGACGACCTAAAGGAAGTGTGGTCTCTGTATCTGCCAGACGCACTGAAGGAGGAGTGGTCTCTTTGTTACCCAGACCCACTAAAGGAGGTGTGGTCTCTTTTTATTATCCAGACCCACTAAAGGAGGAGTGGTCTCTTTATTACCCAGACCCACTAAAGGAGGTGTGGTCTCTTTATTACCCAGACCCACTAAAGCTGGAGAGGTCTCTGTATCTGCCAGACCCACTAAAGGAGGAGTGGTCTCTGTATCTGCCAGACTATATTCCCTTAAAACTGCTTTGTGACAATGTCCATCGTGAAAAGCATTATACAAATGAAACTGAATTGAATTGAGTTGAATTAAAGGAGGAGTGGTCTCTTTATCACCCAGACCCACTAAAGGAAGTGTGGTCTCTGTATCTGTTAGTCTTAGTAAAGGAAGCATGGCCTTTGTGACCCCCAATCTTGGTGAAAGAGTCCTCTGTAATACAGTTCAGGTGATGAGGCAAGGCCGCGATGCCTCTTTTTTTCTATAAACTGTAGTAACTGACCTTCTTGTTGGATCTTATTGCACCACATCATATCACATTAAAGCAGCTCTAAATCATTTCATTATGAATTGTCTCAAAAGTGGAGTGGATCACGTTTTAGAAGTCATTCATGGACAAATTGATCAACTGTTTCTCTGATCAACTGATGACCCGTGTGTTCGTTCATTATGCTGCATCTTTGATTGTGGCACAGCTGTCTGATGATAAAATACATATTGTCATATTTCTAATAACACTATAAGATATAATTCAATTTCAGGAGGCAGCATTTAACCCCTTAAACCCCTAGGGCTGGTAGCCATTACCCAATCAGTCCAACTTTTGGCTTTATTTTTACAAACTTTATTTATTTAATTTTTTTTATACAGTTTATTCCACTCTTCAATGCAAAAATGCTCAAGATCTATAAAATTGCAAGTGGATCTACTGTTCACAGCACCCTTTCAACCATTCTACAATCTCGATAAGATTTAGGTGTGGGCTCAGACTGGCCCATTCCAAAATGCTGATCATCTTCTTTTGAAGCCATTCCTTTGTTGTCTTGGATTTGTGCTTTGGGTCCTTATTGTGCTGAAAGGTGAATTTCTTTTTTTTTTTTTTTTTTTTTTTTTTCTTCCCCCCCCATCATCTTCAGCTGTCTAACAGAGCCTGCAGGTTTTGTGCAAAAATAGATAGATATTTGGAGCCATCCATGATTCACTCCCTCTTGACTAGAGCTCCAGTCACAGCTAAAGAGAAGCAACCCCATAGCACGATGCTGCCACCATCATGCTTCACCAGGGGTATGGTGTTCTACATTTATGTTTACATTTATTCATTTAGCAGACGCTTTTATCCAAAGCGACTTACAAATGAGAAAATACAAGCAAAGCGATGTATCAAGAAGAGAACTAAACAGTAGTGCTACCATACAAGATCCATTAATTGAGTTCCAGAAGAAGCAAAGTGTGCAGAGTAGAGGTGTAAGTGCAAATTTATGTTTTTTTTTTTTGTTTGTTTGTTTGTTTTTTATATGTTGGTTAGGTGTTCACGGAAGAGGTGGGTCTTTAGCTGTTTTTTGAAGATGGTGAGAGATTCTGTGGTCCGGATTAAGGTTGGAAGTTTGAATGTTCTTGAAAGGGACCTTGAGCCACGCTGAGTAGGTACTACTAAGCGTCGGTCGCTAATCGCCCATCCTCATTTCTTCTGTTTTTGTGTATATCTATAAGCAAAAACTAAGATAAAGATAAAGGCTACCTGGCGAACACAAAATACAGTTTTAAAACAAAAAATATAATTTTTAAATGATAATGTTATTTATTGAAGGAAAAAAAGTTATCCAATACCGACTGGCCTGTGTGAAAATGTATTTGCCCCCATAGTTACTAATTCCCCAAATCTATGAAACTGCATTCATAATGGGGTTCAGCTGGACTAGACACAACCAGACCTGATTACTGCAAACCCTGTTCAATCAAATCAACACTTAAATAGAACTTCAACAGCATGAAGTTGTTTAAAAGGTCTTTAACCCAGTAACACACTATGCCAAAGTTGAAAGAAATTCCAGAAATCATGAGGGCGAAGGTGATCGAAATATATCAGTCTGGGAAGGGTTACAAAGTTATTTCAAAGGTTCTGGGACTCCAAAGAACCACAGTGATAGCCATTATCACCAAATGGAAAAACTCGGCACAGTAGTGAACCTTCCCAGAAGTGACCGACCTTCCAAAATTCCTCCAAGAGCACAGCAACGACTCATCCAGCAAGTCACAAAAGAGCCAAGGAGAACATCACAGAACCTACAGGACTCTCTTGCATCAGTAAAGGTCACTGTTCATGACTCCACTATCAGAAAGACACTGGGCAAAAATAGCATCATGGAAGAGTGGTGAGGTGAAAACCACTGCTAACCCAGAAGAACATTAAGGCTTGTCTGAATTTGGCCAAAACACACCTTGATGATCCTCAAACCTTTTTTAGGAGAATGTTCTGTGGATTGATGAGTCGAAAGTTGAACTGTTTGTAATACAGGGGTCCCGTTACATCTGGAGTAAACCAAACACAGAGTTGCACAAAAAGAACATCATACCTACGGTCAAGCCTGGTGGTGGCAGTGATGGTGTGGGGAGGCTTTGCTGCTTCAGGGCCTGGGTAACTTGCAATAACTGAGGGAAACATGAATTCTGCTCTCTACCAGAAAATCCTACAGGAGAATGACCGGTCTTCAGTCCGTAAATTGAAACTCAAGCGCAACTGCATTATGCAGAATGTAGTGATCCAAAGCATTGGAGCAAATTTTAGTCCTAGAAGTAAGTGATGTGGGCCAAATATTGAAATTTTGGTCCATTTTGTAACAAAATCGTTCTCATGCATGTACTAACAAATGTTGAAAAAATTAGCAAAATCAGAGATGGAGTGGTAGGAAAGTCTTTTGCTACTGTTTGATTTGACATGGAATCACCCTTGTTCTTTATTCTTCTACCTTTTGCACAATCCTACCTCAAATGCATCCTGCCTACGCCTAAAAATGGATGCAAAACAGCTTAGTTCAGCAGTCCTTAAGTGTCTAAAACTGTGTTCAAAGGCCATTTGGCCCTGCTCCGTGTGTGTGTGTGTGTGTGTGTGTGTGAATGAGTGTTTGCTTGCACTGTGCAAGTGCAAGCGAAGGATGAAAGGTAAGCCTAGCAGGCCTGCATTTTCATCTGTGTGAGGAAGCTGAAACAGTTAATGATATTTAGCATACACACACACACACACACACACACACACACACACACACACACACACACACACACAAAACAGGCAAAATATCCTACATCTGTGTCGTAGCTCTGAATCCTGAAGCCTTACTGTATGTGCATACTGCATTGCCTCTGGATCAAGTAAAGCCCTCACATGTGTACAGTGTTAGTTGCCCTGGCAACGTCATCAGCTAATTCTTATTGGTTTGCCCCACAACGAATCAGAATGCGAGTTGATTATGTCATATAAAAACAGCATGGTGCATTAAAAACAGTCTGAGAGCGCCATTCTGTGACTCGAGAGAGATGAGTGTGAGTGTCATTTGAGCCGCCAGTGGACTTAAAATCGGGTTTTTTTTCCCTGTACAAATCAATATGTGCTGTGTAAAGGGAGAGTTAAGACCTTCTTTACAATAAGAGAATACATGCAAGATCAAATGATACTTAAGACACATCATTTGATTTAGGAAATTTTTAGATGTTATGTTCAGTTGACTGCATTAACCTTATTTAGGATATGCTGTTAACCCAGACTGTATCGTCAAGCTGAATGACCTTCACTGATGCGGCAAAACAAACAGCAGTGAAGACCTTGATGCTGTCATTCAAACCGTGCTGCAGTTTACCTACTGTCGTGCTCTGCTACTGAGGGCTTACTCGGTTTATCCTGTATGTATCAGGTGTCAGGTGGCTGATTTATGTCAGTAAGAAAAATGTAACAAAACCTCGAAGGAGCATTCTCAGCTCAAAATGACTGTTCTTAAAGACTTACCAGGGAAATTGTTTCTTACCGTTCCTCCACTGAAATGGACATCAGCAAAGATAAGACAGACAGGTAAAAAGTTGCTTTTTGTATTCTTTTCTGCTTTTCATATTGTTTAAAAGAGTGTTTCCTGTCTCCATATATTGTATGTAAAATGGTCACAAAATGAGATTTTGTTCGTTATAATGTTATTCTTTCCATCATTTTATACTGCATTGTTGTCGTCGTTACACCAAAATCACTCTCTTCCTCTCTCTCTCTCTCTCTCTCTCTCTCTCTCTCTCTCTCTCTCTCTCTCTCTCTCTCTCTCTCTCTCTCTCTCTCTCACACACACACACACTTTTGCTTTTTCCTCTCCTGACCTTGTATGTGATGACACAATATTATGTGACCTGCTTCTTCCAGCATTACATCATCAATTCATTTTTGTCAGTATTATCCAGTCTCTTGAACTGTGTAGTCATGATGTCACTTCACCTCTGACTACTTCACGTTGATGACTGAGCTTTTCCTACATATCACGCATGCATTTGCTGAGAACGTACCTCTGTCTGGATGAGTCGCAGAAACGTAAACATCGCTGACTCAGTAGGATACAAGTACAGTATATCTGATGCATATAGACTGATACTTGGTTAGTAAAAGTGATCACGTCATTGCGTGACCGTTCAAGATGAGCGAATTGTCAAAGGCACATATTCCTTTGGCTTCTAGCAGGTGATGCAGCTTGGACAGCAGGGCTACGCATACTGTATGTTATAGTTTCAGCATTAGTCTAATTGTAATATTAATATAAAGGAGGTTTAAATTTCCAGATGTATTATAATAGATTGTCCACTGTAGGGCTTAAATATAAAGGGTTTATTACTTAGCCCACTGCTCTCCTGTTAACAAAAACATAAAGGTTAAATGCATGTTTTAGTTAACTCTTTAAATATCTGACTCCATTTAATTAATGATCTGTTAACTTATTTATCTGAACCCATTAATGCTTGAAGTAGCTGTAAAATCTGAATGTTCTAAAATAATTTACTCTAAAGCAGCTTCAAGCAAAGCTTTCATTAAAACGACGTTTCTACGTCAGAGACTTTTATATAGCCTCTTTATTAAACCCTCATGTTGTTAGCTCCGAGGTTTCTATCAACGTGCAAAGCAAGGCCTTAACTATTTTACTTGTCAGAGGTTCTGTTTAAACTTGCACGTATTAGCCTTTTCTTTTAGCTTGTCACAGGTTGACTTTAAACATGTCTAACGTACTACAATTTTAGCTTAAGAAACTATTTCTAGTAAGTGTACAAAACATATACTGTAGATCACGCACGCTTAGTGCGTCATACATTTTCCGAAGAGCCACTGAGTATTTAGCGATAGGAATAACAACTGAATTTATTACACAGAATCACAAATGAAGTTTTACTTGAAATAGAAACAAATGTATCTTCGAAAATGTCGATCACGTACATGTGCGTGATGGAAAAAGGATTGATGGCCAAAAGGCAGCCATTAATGTTGGCAGCCATCCATGAGTTCTACCAAGCATACACTCTTATACCCTTGAGCCTCTTTGAAATATTATTATAGTGGCCAGGATACCAAATGAGAATGAAACAATGTGTATTATGGCATGGTGGACCCCCAGCTAATTAGCTCACCCTAAGGAACTGTATGCTAATTAAATTACTGGGAATGAGTCGGTGGGAAGAAAAGGCAAAATGTCTCCCATGCAAACCAGGGGGTGCCAGCGTGTGTGTGTGTGTGTTTATGTATGTATTGTAAATGTTGTTTCTTAAATCTGTATGATATTTACATCACCACATCGGTCACCATGAAATATGGATAAAAATGATACCAAACACGCCCTGAGTAATATTGTAATTACACACAGTTTAGATTATCACATGGTATCCGTGAAACACATTCCTGACCATTTTAATCCTTAATCAAGTTGCTGCCACAATTTATAAATCTACTACACCACTACGTGTTCAACATACTGCAGTTGTGACATCTGATGGTTTTATTCTTTTTTTTACCAGTACATACCTTTTTGTTTCGTTTACAGAGTAAGGCAGGGTAGTTCTTGGTCCTTCTCTTATAATCAGTTGCCTTTTTTTGTGGCTTAAGCATTACTTTCTTTCTTAGTATACATACATACATACATACATACATACATACATACATACATACATGTCAAATCCACTGCTCTTCTCAAGTTTGTCTCTTTACAGTACAACAGTAACGTAGAAAAAAAAAAACCCCCAGAGTGAGCTTACTAATGCCGTTACTTTCACAATGAATGGCATCGTTGCTTCTCTTATCTGTTTCTGTCATTACAAGACTGTATTGAGTAACTCCAGCGATGCAGTTCTGAGCTAAGTCAGCTTTTATGATTTGTACAAGTCATTCCAGCTGAGATGAGACACAGTGACTGTGGAGAGAAGGATGCAGAGAGGAGAGGATCGTCTGGAAGTGGATGAGTCAGGGCAGTGACACATAGACACACAGACTACATTTACATGGACAGCAATAATCTAATTATTGACCTAAACCTTAACCGAATAAGATAATATTGTGATTAAGGTGTTTACATGAGTTGCTTTTAGAAATCCTGTTTTACATGTTATAGAACATAGGTTGATTAACGGCACACGTCATTACGTCACCGCGCCACGCCGTCCGACGTTCCCTCCAGGATTTCACGTATCGACATACAGTTAGTCTTTGTTATGGAACCGTATACAGTTTTGGATGCTTTTATTTTTAATTTTACAAAAGCTTCAAATGCAGTTAATTATTTGTCGTGCTATACATGCTAATAGACGACTGCTTGAAACCGCGTACTCGCCTACTATATAGTAGCCGAAACACATGTATTTCGCCTACTATATAGTAGGTAAGTACGCGGTTTGGGACGCAGCCGTGCTCTCTTGAGCACTGCCGTGTGTGTATATGTGTCCTGTCGCAAAATGCGGTGAAAACTCCCACACGATGTTAATAATGCGATTAAGATGTGTACATGTATGTAATGCGACTAAAACAGGAAAACTCCACATGTCTTAATTCGATTTGTGTTTACTCAGAGTATGAGTTTAGTCGGATTAAGGTCATCAATAATCGCTGTTTACATGCTAGTTTCTTAATCAGAGTATCGTCTTAATCGGATTAATATCGGATTATTGTTGTCCATGTAAACGTACTGATAATCAGAAGAGCGAGATGGACCGTATGACGAGCGCTTACAGCAGCGCTGTGTCGGTCTAAATTCCGACAACTCTTATCGTAACCTAATTTAATTGGCTGTTTATTAAAATCAATGTTTTGGTTATTTTAATAAGCTATCCAAGCACTCATCAGCTGATTGTTGTAGGTAATAATTTTATCCATAACACATTTGGTCCTCAGATGTCTATTGTATGGGGGGAAAAAAGTTTTTTGTTTGTTTGTTTGTTTGTTTTTTAATGAATTTCAGTTCATTAATTAATAGTGTCGCATTTGTGCATTCAATATTAGTCTTGAATGGCATAGGTTTTACGAGTGTATGTACAACCCGAAACATACACTTCAGCCTGCCATATTGTGATTAGATCAAGCTGTTCGACAGTGGCACCGGATCTGATGCTGCTTTTCACCGAGTTCAAGGTCGAGGTTTTCAGCAACCTCCACGCAATATCCAAGCAGGGTGTTAAATCCATAGTTGCATCTCAAGTCTGAATACTGATGTGCAAATGTAATTTTGGGTATTAAATCCTCACTGAGTGTGCTTCACTTGGAACGTGGCCCTGTGTCATCTCCAGCCAATAGGCACCACATTCTTCTGTTGTGTTTCTGTTTTGTGGCCACGGAGAAAGGTGCAGAAGATTTGTACTGGAATTACTTAGTACTGTAGCATTTAGTGCAAGACAAATAAGCACTGTAATCTGCGTGAGTGTTTTGTCAGTGTAAAGGAGATCAGAGTGGCCTTTTAACAGGAAACCACAGAGGGTGTGAGTAATTTAGAGAGAGAGGGACCAGACGAGGTGTGAGGAAAGCGGAGGTAGCTAAAGGTCGTGCATGCATGTGTTTGGCCTTTTTTTTTTAGATGCACTCATTTGGTGCACGTTTTGCCTTTGGTCAGTTGTTTGACTTCACTTCTGCACAGTAAGATGTTTACTTGTGCAGGTGAACTTGTTGGCTTTAAGCTGAAGTTTAAGACCAGTCTGATCTGTTTGCTCTTTTTTTTTTTTTTTCTTTTCTTTCTTATCCATTCGGAGCTTTTATGTTTAAATTGATATTCAGTACTAAAATGTTCCTAACTTTTGATACTGGTATACTGAAGCGTTAACTCTAAAACCTAAAATAGATGTGTACTAGAGTAGATATGAGTCAGTTTGTATGAGTGTGGTGAGTTTGTTTGAAGCAGTGAAAACGATAGAAAAAAAAAAACAGGAAAAGGGAATCTAAAAGTTCTCACAGTAACAGAAGTGAAATTCACAGGTGTCGTGTTCTGTTCTCCAAATAGCAGTCACTTCAACACGCTAGTATTAAGTAATATCATCCTTTACCAACCACACTGAGCTATTTCCCATTCACAGGTGCGTGTAGCAGTTATAACCGTCCACATGTAAAACTGACCACACGATGCAGCTGGTTCATTGAGGAAAGTTTTGAGTTTCTATTTCAGCAGAATCTGTACTTGTAACTGTAAATGTGTCCTACATCTGTACAGCCATGAGTCATATGTTCTGGCTGACACATTACACTATCCCCCACTGCACATAATTTATAACAGTTTCTTACATGGGTATATTCTTCATATCAAAGTGAATTAACTGGGCACTGGACTGTGTGCCAGTGTGTATCAGTGATTCAGGCCCAGAGACGAACAGCCACAGATTCATACAGTCGCCCGTGTTGGGCTTGCTGGAAAACTAATGTGACCGACTAATTCCAAACCAGCCCATTGATTATGGCACTGCCAGACAGCGTTATTGGTGAAATAAGACAGTCCATTGATGTTTAATGTTTTATTGTCTTGAAATCATTTAAATTCCCTGGCAACCGGATTTCAAATGATTTGTCATTAAATAAGCATTTGCCAGTGTGAGATTCAAGACATGTACATCACTAAATACAGTTTAAGTATAATTAAAAGCTACAAAAAGCACCTCCTTCTGCCTAATCAGAACTGTGTGGGTGCGTTAGATCACAAGTGATCGACAACGGCATGACGATACCCCGTAACGCAACGTAAACAACTCGTGTTGCGCTAGAGCTAGAAACTGCATCGAAGTTCGAGTGGAGTTTCCACAGTACTTGCGAGAAATATTCAAATCACGGACATACTTCTCGCACTCACACATAGTGGCTAAACCTGAGGTAATACTGTGGTTTATGCGTATGCAATTCATTGCTGCTTAGTTAAAAAAGCTAAAGCGACTGGCACAGCATTGTACTGCAATGTGCAAATGCAGTGTACATATTGCATCTGATTTACAGATTAAAATGAACGTTACTGTTCTTTCATCTACCTGATTACTATCATTGCATGGTAGGTGGCTTAACATTAACACTTTGGGGTCGTAAGTTTTGCTGGCGAAGCTTGGCAAGATCAGATTAGTCGTTTTCATTGTTCGTTCATTAGATTTTATTATACAACCACAAACCAAAAACATTGTCAGAAACTGTAACATTGGCTATGCAGTGTGCACATGTGTAAGTAATGACACTTGTAAAATGTATTAAGGAGATAAAAATACAGCTTGTCTAGCTTTTTATAGTACTAAGTGTTGATCAGGATTATCTGCATTTACTACTCATCAAAAACAGCAATCAAAAAATAATAAAGTACTCTTAACTGGAACAAACAACAACGTTTACCACAGAAACTATAGATAAAAGTAAGAAGCTAATTATAATTCAACTGCGGTTGCAGGGGCTTTAAAGGTGCAGGTTGTGCACTTTAAGTGCTTCTAGACCTATAATCATCATATTTCAAAGATCACTTATTAAAACTAGAACATGCAATATTTAATCATTCAGTCAATATAGAAAGAAATCTTTTGTTCTCCATTTCATGGTCAATGTTTTCATTGCTTTTAAAATAAATAATAATTAAAAAACTACTTCTTTTCTGTTCTTATTTTCAAGTACATATGCTTTCTCTTGTAGAAGAGGAAAGGAGGGTCCGAGCCAACGACAGGGAGTACAACGAGAAGTTTCAGTACGCAGTAAGAAAGACCACACCATATACACAAGCTTTGCACCGACATTTATCAGCTTCATCATCAAATTTTCTAATTATAACGTTCTGTCTGTGTACTCTGCCACAGTATTTAATAATGGTTCATTTGATAATGCCACCCATTATGTCTTCCCCCCCCCTCATGGTCTGCCCAGAAAAACTGCATCATGACCTCAAAATACAACATCATTACCTTCCTGGCAGTCAACCTCTTTGAGCAGTTCCAGGAAGTTGCCAACACCTACTTCCTGTTTCTTCTCATTCTCCAGGTACCATAAGGATGATTTATTATTATTATTATTATTATTATTATTATTATTATTAAGTAAGATGCGATATGGTCCGTCAGGAAGTATTTCCACCCAGAAGTGTATTATTTTCATACAACAGCATGAACAGGTTGTTATTCTGCTTATTCCACAACAATTTGTAGACGATTACAATATTTAAACCTTGTAAATATACAATACGAAAACCTGTCACCCTTTTTAATGGTTATATTTTGAATTTGTAGAACATCCATGAGACAAGTTAGTTCCTGGTTTTGTTTCATTAAAATAGTGATAATCAGTCGTTCCCTCTCTTGCCTTTGGTCCTGTTCTGTCTCTTGTAGTCGATGAGACAAATGAACGCAGCTTGTGATTTTTTTTTTTACCGAGAAACTGCAAAGCGTAAGCAAAGCGTCTCTTCCATGCTGGGAAACTTTGCAAGGCACTATGACTATTTCAAAGCACAGACACTCAAGACTCCTTTCACAAATATTGCATAAATGTCTTCTAACAAAAAACTTCACCACACCAATACCATTATTTGTATATACAAATAATCCACATCTTCTGACCAAGATTTGAGAATTCAACTGCTCTGTGGTATAACATATTTGACGCAATATTTTCTAAGATTAAGTTTATCATCTGCACAAGGTCAATGTTATTGAATTGAACTGGATGGGTTGGGCTCAGACTTTATGCCTAGAGATAGACATTACTCAACATATGGGGTTAGGTATGTGAGTAAAACCTACGTTTACATGCACATCGATATTCTGATATGAATCAAAATTTGGCAATATTTTAATTAGTATCGAGTCATGTAAACACCACAATCCGATTGCCTGATTTAGATTAAGGCAATATTCTGATTCCCCAAAATCTGATTCCCACCCCTGGTTTGAATTTTGTTGCATGTATACACCTTATTCAGAAAATCCACTGAAAGGAGATGTATATGCGAATGCTCAGTCTGCAAGGAATTGTGGGTGCTAACAGGTGCTTAGCTGTAGACAACTCGGGCATACTTACAACAACCATGTATACAGGAATATTCTGATGCCTGTATGCGGATAAACATTGTGTTTGGAATATAGTTGCAACCCGTATATAGGCCTTAAACGGAATATTGATGTAAACATAGTCAGTGTTAATGATGGTGTCATCTTACACAGAAAAAGACACTGTGTCATTTCATGTCCATAATGAAAGAGAAGGCCCTCTCTCTCACTCTCTTGCTCTCTTTCTCTCTCTTTCTCTTTCAGTTGATTCCTCAGATCTCCTCTTTGTCCTGGTTCACCACAATAGTGCCTTTAGTACTGGTGCTGAGCATCACTGCAGTTAAAGATGCCACCGATGATTATGTGAGTCTCTCTCTCTCTCTCTCTCTCTCTCTCTCTCTCTCTCTCTGACAGACACTATACTATATATACTGTGTGTATATATATGCACCATATACAGGTGCATCTAAAAAAAAAAATTACAGTATCGTGGAAAATAATTTTTTTTTTTGGTAATTTAATTTAAGAAGTGGAACTTTCATATATTCTCGATTCATTACACATAAAGTGAAATATTACCAGCCTTTTTTTTGTTTGTTTTAATCTTGATGATTACGGCTTACAGCTCATGGAAATCAAAAATCCAGTATCTTAAAATATTAGGATAAAGAATTTATAATACAGAAATGTCGACAGAAATATGTGTAATGAATCTAGAATATATGAAAGTTCCACTTTTTGAATTCAATTACGGAAACAATGATCTTTTCCACGATATTAAAATTTTGCACCTGTATATATTATATTCTACTATATATATATATATATATATATATATATATATATATATATATATATACACACACCATTGTTTTGAAGATGACTTGATGATAATGTCACAAGTTTTTTCTTCCTGCTGGTCGTCGACCTGCTCTATTTTGCTAGTTACACTATGGGTCTAATCCCAACTCGAGTGATACTGAATATACTTCTTAAGCTGCTTCAAATATTTGTGCTTTCACTTTGTACAGCACTGAAAGTGACCTTCTCTGTGTATCATAGCAAGAGTATATTAACGTACCTCTTCACAGAATTATGAATCAGCCTTCAGTCCCTTTTCTCCCTTTTATAAGTGTGTTATTTTGGATCCTCTGGCAGCCTCCTGCACTCTTGCACTACATATGAAATAATGCACAATGACAATTTGTGTAAGTCCCATAAAAATCCTGTAACACTGACCAAGATGAAACACTTAGACCTGCTTCTCCTCTACTGTAGTTTCGTCACAAGAGCGATAACCAGGTGAATAACCGCCAGTCTCAGGTGCTCATCAATGGCATGTGAGTCTGAACTCCCTGAGATAAATGAGCATTTAATAACATATTCATATTTTCATGTAAATATGTATTATTAGATGGTAACATGTCGTATGGTTTCATGTTGTAGTCTTCAGAAGGAGAAGTGGATGAATGTGACAGTGGGGGACATCATCAAACTAGAGAACAACCAGTTTGTTGCAGTAAGACATCCTCCATGCCTCTGTCTAATGCTATGACCTTGTTCTCAATTTGATTTAAACCATAACCTTTATTTATACGGTAATGTGCACACAGTAATGGGTAGTATCAGCAATTGACATTTGATAGAGTGGAATACTGGATAGGTCTTGAGAAAGAACAGATGTGATACAGTGCTGTGAAAAGTTTCTTCTGTTTTTGTGTACATCTCATACTAAATATAGTATAATAGTTTTAGATCTTTAAACAAAATACAATCTAAAACAAAGGCAACCTGAGTAAACACACAATACCGTTATTTTAAAAAAAACAACAATTTATTGAATCAAAAAATGTTGTCCAACAACTATCACCAATGTGGAAAAGTAATTGCCCCCTTAAACTTAAAATCTGGCTGTGCCACCTTTTAGCAGCAATAACTGCAACCAAACACTTCCGATAACTGGAGATCAGTCGTTCACTTACTTCTAGGACTTACTCCTATGCTTTGGATCATTGTCTTGCTGCATAATCCATTTGCGCCTGAGTTTCAACTTACGGACTGAAGACCGGACATTCTCCTTTAGGATTTTCTGGTAGAGAGCAGAATTCATGTTTCCCTCAGTTATTTAAAGTTACCCAGGCCCTGAAGCAACAAAGCATCCCCACACCATCATGTAACGGGACCCCGTCTTCCAAACAGTTCCACTTTCGACTCATCAGTCCACAGAACATTCTCCCAAATGTTTTAAGGATTATCAAGGTGTGTTTTGGCAAAATTCAGACGAGCCTTAATGTTCTTCTGGGTTAGCAGTGGTTTTCCCCTCACCACTCTTCTATGGATGACATTTTTGCCCAGTGTCTTTCTGATAGTGGAGTCATGAACAGTGACCTTTATTGATGCAAGAGAGGCCTGTAGTGTCTATGATATTGTCCTTGGCTCTTTTGTGACTTCCTGGATGAGTCGTTGCTGTGCTCTTGGAGGAATTTTGGAAGGTCGGTCACTTCTGGGAAGGTTCACTACTGAGTTTTTTCCATTTGGAGATAACGGCTCTCACTGTGGGCCTTTGGAGTCCTAGAGTCTTAGAAATAGCTTTGTAACCCTTCCCAGACTGATATATTTCAATCACCTTCTTCCTCGTCATTTATGGAATTCCTTTCAACCTTGGCATAGTGTGTTACTGGGTAAGAGCTTTTAACCAACTTCATGCTGTTAAAAAGTTCTATTTAACTATAGATTTGATTGAACAGGGTTTGCAGTAATCAGGCCTGGTTGTGTCTAGTCCAGCTGAACCCCATTATGAATGCTGTTTCGGTTATTTGAGGAATTAGTAACTATAGGGCAAATAAATTTTCACACAGGCCCAGTTGATATTGGATAACTTTTTTTCCTTCAATAAATATCATTATCATTTAAAAACTATGTTTTGTATTTATTCAGGTTGTCTTTGTTTTATCTTAGATTCTGTTTTAATTTCTATAACTACTTAGTATGAGATAAACAAAAAGAGAAGAAATCAGCACTGTATATGTAGAGGTACAGTCATGATTGTGAAGATTTGTAGTAACTCTTCACACACTAGTTCACTTCCTATGTTGTAGCTTGCTACCGTTTTAGTATATTTTAATTGTGTGACTGTTTTGTATATCGGAATAGTGATGATGGTGTGTGTTTGTGTGTGTGTGTGTGTGTGTGTGTGTGTGTTACAGGCTGACCTGCTCCTGTTGTCTAGCAGTGAACCGCATGGTTTGTGTTACATTGAGACTGCAGAACTAGATGGGTAAGACTTTGTAACTTGAGCTGTCTCATGAAACCACTACTGAAGATAAACCTGTTTACATGTGACAGGTTTTGGAACATCATATCACATTTTCAAAGAAAACCACAGCAGCAGTGAAGGTCTTAAATTAATTAACTCTACAGTATTTAGCAGATGACGTTTTCCAGAGCGACTTGCAGAAATGCATTGTAGTCACCATCAAAAACGTATCCTCATGCTAGTTCACTAGGTCTGGGTCTAAGAGTACCAACAAGCTAAAACCCTAGTGGGGGTTAGTACCACATGAACAGAAGGGTAAAATAATATAACATCATAACTGATTTTTTTTTTTTTTTTTTGGTCTTTAATAGATTAATCGAGTGAGTGCTAATTTGGTTTGGAAAACTGCTAAACTCATATTGGGTACAGCATGAAAAGAAAACACACAAGACAAGTGTTTAATAGATTATCTATAATAGATGATATATATTATTTGGTTGGACTGCTGAGTGTTTATTAGTTTATGAAGCAGCCTTGATCATAATGCTTTGTGTGTGTGTTACAGTGAGACGAACATGAAAGTGCGGCAGTCTCTGTCTGTTACCTCAGAGCTAGGAGATCCTACCAAACTTGCACGATTTGATGGTATGAGAGTTTTGAAGTATGCGTGTGTGCATGTGTATATGTGTGTGTGTATATGTGCGTGTGTGCGTCCATAGGTTTGTAATGATCTCCATGTTTGTGGAAATATGGATATTTGCAGGTGTCATTAGTGTACAAGGCCACAAAACCAGCAACGTTCTTGGCCTACAGTCTGTGCAAAGCCAGGGGCCATGAGGTGCTTGTTCCCATTTTGTGCTGTGCTTATACAGCTCTGCGGCTCTATGGCATAGTTTTCAGGGCAGTAGTACCTGGTGCAACTGTGGCCATGTGGACTGTGTATCCTGTAGTAGTGTCTCTATTCGTAGGACTGTGACCAGCTACACTTCTGTGGTTTGATTTCAGCGCAAGCTTTTTTTTGTCGTTCTTTAATTTAAAGGTGTATAAAGATGTTATACTGTATGGATGATACATGATAGTATTATTGTATCGGTGATGGTTGTTGTTGATCCGTATTCCTAACATCATGCCATCCTTTCTCTTTGCAGGAGAGGTGGTGTGTGAGCCTCCTAATAATAAGCTGGATCGGTTCTGTGGGACTCTGCACTGGAAAGAGTGTAAGTACGCTCTGACCAATCAGAACATGCTGCTGAGAGGCTGTGTACTACGCAACACGGAGAGCTGCTACGGTCTTGTCATATTCGCAGGTATGTGTATGTTTGTGATTGACCCTCATTTTTAAAAAAAAATGATGCTGTAACATTTGATCCTGGCAATTTCTCAATGGGTCCATTGCCATAGGTCCAGACACCAAGCTGATGCAGAACAGCGGAAGCACAAAGTTCAAAAGGACGAGTATAGACCGGCTGATGAACACACTGGTTCTGTGGGTACGAGAGTCTTAACCCATCAACCTGTGCACATATCATATACAGGTCTTGATTATGCAGCATCTGCTATACTCTATCTTCAGCTGCTCTCTCTCTCTTTCTCTCTCTCTCTCTCTCTCTCTCTCTCTCTCTCTCTCTCTCTCTCTCTCTCTCTCTCTCTCTCCCCATCAGATTTTTGGTTTCCTGGTGTGTATGGGGGTAATATTGGCCATTGGAAATGCTGTGTGGGAGAGAGAGGTGGGGTCACTCTTTCAGAGCTATCTCCCATGGGACCCTCCTGTTGACAACTTCCTCTTCTCTGCCTTCCTCTCCTTCTGGTCCTATGTCATCATTCTCAACACTGTGGTACCAATCTCCCTGTATGTAAGGTAAACAAAGTTGATAAAACAAGGCAGGGAGATATAGAGAAACATTTCATTTGGATTTTCGTAAGCCCTATTTGGCCAGGATTTGTTTTACATTGGCAGAAATTCCCTCTTTTACAGGTGATAATCTATGATCACACTGTCGTTGGCAGTGTCCGTCTCCTTTCTCTCATGGAAAAAATTCCAGATTACATTAAACTCAGCTTCTCATAAACTCAGCATCCAGATAGACTTCTCTGGTAGGCAGATCTCAAGATCTCCACTAGTTGGTGTATTTAGTAATTTGCTTGCCGAAGAGAGATTGTTTCTAGTAATAGCAAAATGATGGGTGTTTTGAAAGGAAAATTTTGGGGAAAATATATTTTTGAAAAAAAAAAAATGCTTATATGGATAGTAGTCTAAATATTTTTCCTTAATAAAAGAAAAAAATAGAACAATCAAATAAAAATAAAAAAAAGAGCGATCCTCCTGGTGGATTATGTTTTCTGTTATATTGTCAGCTATATTGACAATTTATATTGCCGTTGTAAGGAATTGTAATTTAATATTGTCTTGTCTGGAATGCATTACATCCAGGTTATGATGTAATGTGTAATGCATCCAGACATAACAGTGAATATACAATACCAGTAAGTAGTTTAGACACACTCATTCTTTATTTTTTATCTTTCCACATTTTTGAATAATAATAAAGTCATCAAAACTGTGGAGTAACACAAGTGGAACTATGGGAATTATGTTGTGATAAATAATTTAAAATAATGTAATATTTGAGCATCTTCAGAGTAGACCTCCTTTTTGCCTAGAATTTCTCTAAATGTGTTCTTGGCATTTTCTCAATTGATTTCTTGAGGAATCTCCCTGAGATGTTTTTTAAACAGTATTAAAGGAGTTCCCACCTACTGTACGCTGGACACTTATCGGCTGCTTTTTGGAATATTTCTCTCCGAGTCATCCGTTTATAAAAAAAAAAAAAAAAAAAAAAAACACTTTTTTTGTAAATAAAATATTTTCAAATGAAAGAAATGAATACGTTTAATACAAACATTTAAAATCATAACACCTTCAGATCAAAAGGTTTTTAAGATCATGAGAAACATTTCAGTCAAGTGTCTCCAAACTTTTGACTGGTAGTGTGTATGTATACACACACACACACACACACACACACACACACACACAATCATACATACAAAAAAAACAACAACACTTTTTTTTTTTATTTTTTTTTTACAGATTTCAACCTTAAAAACAAATCCTTTCCAAACAGCGCTTCAGGCATTCCTTTTATTTGATTTCCCTTGAGCTTCTTTGATGGGTAAATCTCCCTGCTCTGTCATACCTCTCTGAAACACCAGTGTTCCATGCATCGTATAATGCAGTCATTCTCACAGATTGTCTATGCCCCCCCCTCCCATCAAAACAATTACAGTATTTTTATCTGTATAATTTTTTTTTCTGAACAATACGTACTTTGAAAGGCTTAGACATTATATGTAAGATGTGTTACTGGTAATCTAACATTAAACTTGGACATATAGGCCTACAGTCAAAATACAACCAGCAGGAAAAAAACACAGCAGTGTATGAGAGCAGTTTTGGTGCTTTTCTCATCATGGGCTTGCTGAGAAATTATGACACGGACAATAGTAAATATGTTTTGTCGTACATGTAAAACAGTCGGAGGGCCTCGATGTGTTTTGTGTACGAAGTACGACGGCTCTCTTAGCGTCTAAGTCCCACCAAGAAGAGAAACCATGCTCAGATTTCCTGTTAGTTCAAAGGGCTTGTTAAACATTTGATCCACAGCTTTTTTGTTTCATAGTTTGGCACTGTACATTTTGTGAAAAAAAAAATTTTTCCCTCCCTCTCTGTCAGTGTTGAAGTGATTCGGTTGGGTCACAGTTACTTCATTAACTGGGACCGGCGGATGTTCTGCAGTCGTAGTAACACAGCAGCTGAGGCTCGGAGTACGACGCTGAATGAGGAGCTGGGTCAGGTGGAGTATGTTTTCAGCGACAAGACTGGAACCCTCACTCAGAACATCATGACCTTCAACAAGTGCTCCATCAACGGAAATACTTATGGTAAGACGCACACAAAGCACTGTTAATGTTTCCTGTAGCAGCAGATACTAGTGTAGTGTCAAAAATGAGGTAAAATCTTGCCTAAATGTACTTACAAAAATGCAAATAGCCATAAAAAAACAACGAACTTATTATTTTTATTTATACCTAAATTTGATTTCCTTTTACAACACTTAGCCGAATGATTACAGTTATAACACAACAACCGATAGTGATACTCACTGAGAATATACACAGGCAGAATGCAGAACCTAATAGCTTTAAATGTATTAAATCTTAACTCGGATAACGATTCACCTTTTTTGAGTTTGCACGAATGCTCATGAACCATTTTTCGCTAGGGAAGAAATCATTACATTTTAATGTAGTGAATAGTGATCCCTTCCCAATTAAAGTATTAATATCTCACATTAACACATCAATTAACGTCTCCTTATACATTCAGTCAAAACACACCACACACACAATTATAAAATGTATATAGTACCTTATAAGTAAACAAATTCATTAAATAAATAAGAAATAAATTAATATGTACGCATAACTATTCACATGGAATTTATCTCTTTATCTAAATCAAGCATTTAATAAATAATTAAAAAAAATTTTTTTCCCCAGCAACTTATTTATCTGCTCATTTAATTATTCCCCATTTCCAATAATATACACGCAAACCACACAACGGAAAACACATGACCCCTGATTAGCAGCGTGTTATGCATGAATCTCCCAGTGTCACAGAAGTTAACTCTGAGGAACGCGATGTGCAAATGAATGAAAATGCTTTGTATGTTGCAAATTTCTACATGTCTGTGAATACCATATCTCTCTTCTTACTCATAGGTGAGGTAGTAGACATTCCAGGAGCTCAGCGTAAAGTGAGTGCTGCCTTACAACCTTACAAACTGCAAATTAAGGTGATGTGATTACAAAAGTATTCCAAAAGGGAGGACATTTTACATTACTGGGTGAAAGCACAGAAATGCCTAAATGATGTAAGGCCACCTTCAGACACTAGTCACACACTCAAATGATGCCATCTATACTCTTGGTCTGCAGACAACCTTTAGACAGTTTTAAATATGCACTTGTTTCGATGAGCTACAAGTGAGAAACACTTAAATCTGTTAATACAACATGTGGTTTATTGTCTTCAGCAATGACCATGACATCAGTATGTGTAAAGATGAGTAATGGTTCTTTGTCAGAGGGCTCAGCCTCTGGATTTCAGCACGTGGAACTCGCTGGCTGACCAGGACTTTCGGTTCTATGACTCATCTCTGCTGGAAGCTGTGAAGGTTGGTGAGCCAACAGTGCACGAGTTCTTCCGCCTGCTGTCTCTCTGTCACACGGTCATGAGTGAGGAGAAAAGTGAAGGTAATTCCTCACAAACCCAAGCCTGGCTCTTGTTAATAAGGTTTAGAGCATGACTAGCATTTGGCTACCTTCCTCTCATTTCTATTGTTCTAATGAATAGAAAGCCAGAATCTTTGTGTAAGACAGGTTCTAGCTATTACATTTGACAATTCATATGAAACAATTCTGTACTCCTAGACCATGCAGCCTGAATTGGGGAAAAAAGGTTTAAATAAGAAAACCCAATAATTTTTTTTTTTCATAATACAATTAGAGGGAAATGGGCCAGGAGATTCTGGACAGTAATGTAGTTATCTCTAACTCATTCATTTGCTTTGTTTCCTCAATTTTCTTTGCCCCTCCTTCCCGTTGTCTGTAGGAGAGCTGGTGTATAAGGCTCAGTCCCCTGACGAGGGCGCGTTGGTGACAGCAGCACGTAATTTTGGCTTTGTGTTCCGTTCTCGTACTCCTGGTACAATCACTACGCAGGAACTGGGCAAAGCCGTCACATACACACTCCTTGCCATCCTGGACTTCAACAACATCCGCAAGAGGATGTCAGTCATAGGTATTTCATTCACAAACATACACACAGGCCGATCATTCAAATGAAATGTAATCCAAGACAAACTTTTCATGTATTTTAACCCGTGTACCCCAGAAAGTTTTGGCTAGATCACAATATATGCAATATATTGTTGTGAAATACCAACTAGAGGATGCAAATCCATAAGTGATGATATGGAGAGTAGACTTGTAGAGAAAGAGATGTTGATATAGTAAGGGACTAAGGTAGGTTTGATGTGTGGCTATGACCAATTTGAGCTCATTTTCTATTACAAGGAAGTGAGAGACCTCAGTAAGGTTTGGAGTGATGCTGAAGTCTGCATAAAGATTTGCTTGCCATGCTGCAGAAATATTGCTATCATTAATTCTGCTGCTAAGTGTCACTGAATCTTGTAAAGGCACTGAAATATAAACTAATAATTTTATTATTCTCTCATTCTCAGATAATGACACTTTGACACATTTATTCATATATTATTTCAAAAGAGAATTTTTGTCATTTGTGCCTTCTTGTGGTTTGTGTCGTGTGTGTTCGTGTTTTAGTAAGGACTCCTGAGGGCCATATTCGTCTGTACTGTAAGGGGGCAGATACAGTGTTGTTTGAGAGACTTCACCCTTCCAACCATGAGCTGATGAACATAACCTCGGACCACCTCAATGTAAACATGCTCATGTTTGTCTGTTTGTTTGCTTGTACAGAAAACAGCACGGGGAAATGATTTTCATTTCCTCTACCTTATTCTAATTTACAAGAATTTACTATAGTTAGCAGTTAAACGTTACCATCTAGTGGACTGTTTCTAGTGTCTGTTAATCCCACAGTTGCATCTGTCTACTGTAAGTTTATAGAGTGTTGTGAAAAAGTATTTGACCCTGTACTGATATATATATATATATATATATATATATATATATATATATATATATATATATATATATATATATAATTTTTTTTTTTTTTTTTTTTTTTTTTTTTTTTTTTGATGTATCTCATACTAAATAGTTTTAGATCTACAAAAATACATCATAAAACAAAGGCAACCTGAGTAAACACAGAATACAGTTTTTATTTATTTATTTACTTTTATTACGGCAAAAAAAAAAAAAGTTATCCAACACCTATCACTAATGTGAAAAACTAATTGTAACTAATTATAGCAATGTGTTCTTGGGCAAAATTCAGACAAGCCTTAATGTTCTTCTGGGCTATCAGTGGTTTTCACCTCACCTAAATACATTTTGGCCCAAATACATACAGGCCCAGCTGGTATTGGATAGCATTTTTCCTTCAATAACTAACATTATCATTTAAAAACTATATCTTGTGTTTGCTCAGATTGCCTTTGTTTTATATTCGATTTTGTTTTTAATTTCTAAAGCAATTTAATATGAGATATACACAAAAACAGAAGAAATCGGGCAAATGCTTTTTCACAGCACTGTAGATCAGAATGGAAGAAGTGCTCTGAATAAAATGAATTTATGGTAAAGCAATGTCTACAGCAGTGACTAAAGTATTAGGACTTGACATCAACTGTGCAGATGTTTGTGGGTTTGTTAATAGGAGTATGCATGTGATGGGTTACGGACACTGGTGCTGGCCTATAAGGATCTGTCTGAGAGGCAGTGGGAGGACTGGGAAGAGCGTTACCGTGGTGCAGACAAAGCTACAGACTGCAGAGAAGATCGACTGGCTGACACTTATGAGGAGATTGAACAGGACATGATGGTACTGTTTCATTATGGATGGTTTGTCTGAAGTAACTCAGCTGACTCTATTGAGCAAAGTGTTAGGGAGAGAGTTTAGAGCAGGGGTGACCTAACCTATTTTATGTAAAAGGCCCAATTACACTAAGTCTAATGTTAATTAGACTTAACTCCAAAACTCCAAATTATGGTTTTTGCATATACAGTATACAAAGCTGCTTGCATAAGTATTCGCTCCCTTGTATTGGGATTATTCAGTTGAGGCCAAATATTTTTTATATATCTAGGCTATAGATATTTAATCTCAGTCTTTGAAAACTCCACACACTTCACGTTACCCTAAATGTCTTTTGGCAAGTCAAATTATAATAATGATAATGAACGAGTCTTTATTGGTCACTTATACATTACAGCACAGTGAAATTCTTTTTTCTTCGCATATCCCAGCATGTTAGGAGGTTGGGGTCAGAGCGCAGGGTCCGCTATGATTCGGCAATTAGGGCATCTACTTTGTTCAATTCATTAGATCAGGGGTCGGGAACCTATTGCTCACGAGCCATACATGGCTATCAGTGATTGCCTATGGCTCAGCGGCAGGGCGAAAAAAAGTAGAAGCAATCATTTACATTACATTTACAATCACGAAAGCTAGTGTGTCAATTCAATTAAAACTCTACATATTTTAGAATATTACATAATTCATAATCGATGCCCATTTGTAAAGCTTAAATTTCATTGGACAATGTGGAGCAGAGCGGTAATTTCCC
Source organism: Ictalurus punctatus (assembly GCF_001660625.3). Lineage (NCBI taxonomy): Eukaryota > Metazoa > Chordata > Actinopteri > Siluriformes > Ictaluridae > Ictalurus > Ictalurus punctatus. The sequence continues at coordinate 9,875,230 of NC_030416.2, forward strand.
GGTCTGATTCATAAATTGGTTGAAAACTACATAGCCAGTCTGTTTTCAGTTTATTTAACAAAGGTGAAATAGCATAAGGAAAAAAAAAGACAAGTATTGTTCTTTCCAGTCCGAACAGATGGATGAATTTGCATATTTGGAAGTCGCATTAATGGTAAGTAGTGTTCAGTTTACGCTTAAGTACTGCATCTTGTATTGATTTACTATTTGATGATGCCATCATAGTTGGTTAATTGAAGTCCAAGTGCCACCTACAGGCCTATTAGGTGAAGTGCAGGCTCTTAGGTCAAGAACTCGCAAAATGTGAAATGGCCTTTATTACATTTTTATAATTATGCAATAATAGTAAAGATAATAACTAGAAGAAGAAGACATGCATAAAAACATCAAAAATATGTTAACTTTCCTCTGGCTCTTTAAAGAAAAAATCATAACTTTTGTTTGGCTTGTACAGCTCTGCCAGCTGAAAAGGTTCCCAACCTCTGCATTAGAGACTAATTTCTTCCAGCTTTGATTCACTATACAAAGAATTTCATTTGGTCAAATGTTTACATACACCAAGTTGACCGTCTCTTTAAACAGTCTGGAAAATTCTAGAAATTGATGTAATGACTTTTGAAAGCTTCTGATTGGCCAGTTGTCCTAATTAGGAGTTAATCAATAATGCGTCTTTGGCTGTATTTAAGGGCCTACCTTTAGATGAACGACCTTTGGTCTGAAAGGTTCAACTGGTTCACTCCAAGACAACAACTAGGGAGCTGGTGAAGGAGTTGGGGGGTATCAGGTACCAAAGAATACACATCCACCATTAAGACAGTCCTACATCACCATGGCCTGAAAAGCTGTCGCACAAGAAAGAAGCCCCTACTCAAGACCAGCATAAAAAGCCAAAAAAAAAAAGCCTGACTGAAGTTTGTAGGTGATCACCAGCCTTTTGGAGGAGTGTTCTTTGGTCAGATATATTTTTTTAACTGCTTAGCCATAATGATCAGCGCTATGTATGGAGGAAAAAAAGATGAGAGTGAAGCATGGGAGTGGCAGCATCGTGTTGTGAGGGGAAAAGGAACTGATGCACAATAACTCAAGGCATCAGCCAGAAAGTTAAATATTGGTCTACAACTGGGTCTTCCAGGAGGACAATGAATCTTTGGCCGAAGTGTATGTACACCTAAACCTAAAGAATACCTTAACATTGACATGGAGTTTGCAAAATTTTTTACGAGTAAAAAAAATTAAAGTTGTGATTGCATAGTATTCGTCCCATTACAGTAAAGCCCTAAAATTGGTTATTTGGAAAGAGACACGGTTACAAAATTTCAGCTTCAATTCAACGTGCTCCTTGCATTTAGTGTTATGTCGCATTTTCATTTTGAAATAGTGTGGCTCTTACATTTACGGCAGCATTGCTTTAATCAGGGTTTCTCTAAAAAAAATTTTCACAGCCAGGAATACCCTTAACCATAAAATAAATTCCCCCTCAGTACAGATTTATTCCATGAACATTGTTTTAACGTGTACAATAATTTTTGTTTCTTTATTCAATCCATAGGGCAGAACACGCCACAGACAGAAAGACATTAGGTCCATGTTGACATTATTTATAGGCTAACTTTTTTTTTTGAGTTATTGAGGTTTTGGATTCAACCCGTAGGTATTTCAGACAGAACTCTTTCAGAAACAAATGAAGAAATATTCTGAGCACAGAGTGAGCTCATACAAAGGTCTGTAGCAGGCATTTTTACATTAGATCAGCTAGTTGTACTCTGTGGGCTGATGTGAGATACAATATTTGCTTGGGTGTTCCTTTTTGTTAAGTATTTTCTTACCATATATAGCAGTGTATGTGTGATGAAGCATAAAGTTTGAAGCCTTACTCCAGCCTGTTAGAAGGGGCTTTTCTCCTCTTTGTATATGGGTATTCTTGCGTGCTGGTTTCTTCTTCTTCTTTTTTTTTTTTGCATACAGTCAGGTCCATAAGTATTTGGACAGCTACATAATTTGTCCTTTTGCCTCTGTACACCACCACATTGGATTTGAAATGAATCAAGTAATATGTAATTGAAGTGTATACTTAATTAATTCAATTAAAGAGGTTTAAGAAAAATATTGCTTTAAGCAATATTTTTAATGGAGTCCCTCCATTTTCCATGCTCAAAAGCAATTGGACAACTGACTAATGAATCAATGCAAAATACAATATTTTTAAATGACAATTTTATTTACTGAAGGCAAAAAAAGTTATACAGCACCCGAATTGTTTTAATTCAGCCACGTTGGAAGGCTTTTGAGCATGAACTGCCTGTTTAAAGTCCTGCTACAGCATCTGAATAGGGCTCAAGTCAACATTTTGGGCCACTCTAAAATCTTACTTTTGTTTCTTTTGAACCATTCATGTGCTTTGAATCATTGTATAGCTGTATAACCCAGTTGCACTTCAGGATTCTCTGGTAGAGACACTACCTCCACCATGTTTGTCGGTTTGTATGATGTAGTTATTGTTGAATGTTGTGGGAGCTTTATGCCACATGTAACAGGACCCATATCTTCCAAAACGTGACTTATCAGTCCACACAGTATCATCCCAAAAGGCTTGACGGTCCCCAGTGAGCTTTTGGCATTCTTGAGTAGCAGTGTTTTTTGCCTTTCAGCTGGATACAATTTTTTCTCAGTCTCTTTCTAATGGTGGAATCATGAATGCTGACCTTATCTGAGGCAAGCAAGGCCTGCAGTTCCTTAGTTGCTCATTTGGGTTCTTTTGTGACTTCCAGGATGAGTCATCAGTGCAGTCTTGAAGTAATATTAGTAGGCCGACCAGTTCTGGGAAGATTCACCAGTGTTCCAAGTCTTCTCCATTCAGAGATACTGCCTCTCACAGAGGTTCGCTGAAGTCCCAGTGCCTTAGAAATGACTATGTAACCATTCCCAGACTTGTTTTCATTTAACAGCACAGTTAGTTCTGGCAGTAACATGAACAATAGGTTAATATTAATGCACTCATTCTAATATATTATTGTTTTCATAGCCACAGTTCAGAGAGAGAGAGAGAGAGAGAGAGAGAGAGGCTGGTGAAGGAAATGACTTTATCGAAACTATAACCTCGGTGAGAATAGGAACTAACTTGTCTCTCGGACTTCCCACAACATTAAATCTAACTGTAAACTGCAACGTGTCATTTATTAATAAATTCAACATTCTAATTGTTGCCAATATCACTGTGTTATAAGTGGAATAACACACTCTAGACCATGCTGTTGTACAAAAATAAAAATATACGAAAAACAGTGCAACAGCATGATCTGTCATGTGTTATTCCTTACATAACTTTCTTCCTCATCTCTTCCAGAATATCTTTTGACTGTGCTGATTGTTGTGACATTTTTGCCTATTTCGCATTGCTGGAAAGGTTTTATTTAAGTGATGTTTAGGGATAACAATCAATTAAATTTGTTAAATGGTTGATTGAGTAACTAAAGCGGCGGTTACTTTTTGACACAGGACCAGTTGGTGTGGAATCATTTTTTTTTCCTTTAATAAACGAAATGATCGCTTAAAAACTGTATTTTGTGTTTACTCAGACACAAAATACAGTCGTATATGTCGTATATTAAAGTTTGAACTGAAACAATTAAGTGTGACATTTAAAAAAAAAATAAAAAATGAAGAAATAAAGAAGAGGCAAATACTTTTAAATGGCACTATATCTGATAAACTTGATTGGCGTTGGTTTTCAGGGGCTCTAGTAGACACCAGCTTTAAAATACTGCCATTGAGAGTGTAGTGAAAGAACCGGAAACGAAGGAGCAGTATTAAAGACTGTGGAAGCCTATTGCAGTTCACAAGATGGTTTAAGTTTAGAACACAGTTTTTAAAATCCCTTGGCCGAAATAGAACCTTTATGGGGTTAGTTCCTACCCGTGGGCTGTATGTTTGGCACCCCAATCTAGACTCTTGGGCTTCCATAAGTTATGTCAAAAAGCTAGGAGTCATTTTTGATAGTGACCTCAGAGTTAAAAGCAACATCACTAATGACTGTAAAACAGCATATAATCTTTGTTCAGTAGATTGGAGGATAAGATTACTCTCTGATCTGCTTTACCCAAAAGCTTGCTACAGCATCTTCAGGATACTGCTGCTAGAATCCTGACACACATTACTCACATTGCACTCTAAATCTCTTCACTGGATGCACATGTCCTTTAGGAATGTATTTTTTATTTGTTTTAAAGATTTTTTTTATTAAATCTCAAGCATTACAAGGTTTAAGCATTAACCTTTGCTAGTTAAAGATTCCTTCATAAAGTTGTACTAACCTCATAGATATTTTTCCGATCTGAAAGAGGGATTATAGTGGGAACGCAGCCAAGATGATAGCATTTGAGGTTTCTGACATGCTTCGATGTTCGAGGCATCTGGTAAAATAAAAATGCATTAATGAGACTCAAACTATAGCAACAGATATTGATTTGTTTCCATCAGCGCTATGTATGGAGGAAAAATGATGAGAGTATAATATTCCAGAGCAGCTCATTGTCTGGGTAATACAGCATATTAGGGGTATAACAATCCATTACTGTTCAGCTTAGAATTTTCTGCTGATGAAACTATTGAACTGCTTGTTAAGCACCTTGTGAGATGAATCAAATCAAGTAAAGAGGGGGCGATATTGATGACAGAGCTTGCATAAGGTATGTTTGGTTTTTTTATGTAATGTGTGTGCATTGCTCATGTACTGTTTTTTTTTTTAATTATTATTATTTTTTTATATGTTGTAGCTTTTGGGAGCCACAGCTATAGAGGATAAGCTGCAGGAGGGTGTGGCTGAGACCATTGCTATCTTGTCACTGGCTAACATTAAAATCTGGGTGTTAACTGGAGACAAGCAGGGTGAGTGAGAACCACATGATCAACTGTCCACACAAACCAACCATTGCACTACAATAACTAAAGGACAGTATGTCCATTCGAAGAGACCGAATAACCTGTACAGTATATATTTACATATGTGGATACATGGAAATTTTTGGCCTTGGCACACAGCGCTAAGTTTGCTAGAATCCCAACACTGCTCATCACTCTGAGAACACCATCCTCACAGTGAAGCATGGTGCATCATGTTGGGGCAAGGTGGATAGAGCCAAATACCTTTTCCGGGCTGCAAGATGCACACTTTAGGCTGAGGCAGAGATTCAAAGCTATATTCGAGTGGTCAGGTGGTCATATTTACTGTACCAGCATACTCACCAGTATTCACTCCAATGATTTTTTGGAATTGAAATGGACTTAACTGGGATTTGATTTACTTGCAGCTCTGATTGCAGCCAAATGCGGTATTGATCCAGGGGAGTGAATTGGATCAATGGGTCAATACCACATTTGGCTGCAATTAGACCTGCAAGTCCTCTGGCATATATCTCAATCAGTTTTGCACATCTAGATTACGATATTTTTGTCCATTGTTCTTAGCAAACTTGCTCCAGCTCTCTCAGTTTGGATGGAGTCCTTGTGATATTCTCAATTGGAATTGAGGTTGGGGCTTTGAGTGGGCTTTACCGATTAGCACTCCAGTGTAGCTTTGGCATTATGCTTGGAGTCATTTTCTTCTTCCAAGGTGAATCTCTGCCCCAGCCTAAAGTCTCTTGCAGTCTGGAAAAGGTATTTGGCTCGATCCACCTTGCCACAACATGATGCACCGTGCTTCACTGTGTGGATGGTGTTCTCAGAGTGATGAACAGTGTTGGGATTCTGGCAAACATAGCGCTGTGTGCCAAGGTCAAAAATTTCATTTTTGGTCTGCTCAGACTAGAGAACCTTTTTCCACGTTTACTGAATGTCCTTTGGACATCATCTGGGCAGTTTTATGTAGCTTCATGACATATAGTCCCGATTAAGTCTTTTTTCAGTTCCTGGTTGTAACACTACAAAATGTTGAAAAGTTAAAGGGGGTGAATACTTTGTGATTTGATTGTATTATACTCCTCAGATTTATTTTTTTAAACATACAAAGTGTTATTTTAATATGACATCTTTTGGATCTGTTATAGAGACAGCGGTGAATATTGGCTACTCATGTAAAATGTTGACTGAGGACATGACAGAGATCTTCATTGTTAACGGGCACACTGTCCAAAGTGTTCGTGCCGACCTTAGGTATAGTACATTCTACCTGTTCATACTGCTGCCCATTCATCCACCTATCCAGCTTCTGTCCATGTATCCAGTATCAAGTGGTCAGTTAGTTATTTTCTGAGCTCTCACATGACCTATTTGGTTGATTTTCTTCTCTTTTCTGAAGGAAAGCAAGGGAGCGCATGATGGAGTCTGCCCGCACAAGAGATGGTGGGAAGGAGGCAGAGACTCAAGAACTAGGTAATGGATTTGAGAGTGATGCAGCTAAGCAGATACCTAATCTGGAGAAAGGTGCCCAACCCCAGTCCCTTCCTACCTTAGTGCTGGAGTCTATCGGTGGAGAGTTTGCGCTTGTTATCAGTGGACACAGCCTGGTGAGTGACAGTTGCTTCCTGGAATCTGATTGGTGGCTTTGTGAAAAGGCATTTTTGATCATTAAAGCGTGTTTCGTTTTTGTCTCTGTGGCAGGCTCATGCACTGGAGTCAGACATGGAGCAAGAATTCCTGGAGACAGCATGTGCATGTAAGGCAGTGATCTGCTGCAGGGTCACACCGCTACAGAAAGCTTTGGTGGTTGAGCTGATCAAGCGGCACAAGAAAGCAGTCACTCTCGCGATCGGAGATGGAGCCAATGACGTCAGTATGATCAAGAGTGAGTTAGAGAGAAATGAGATTTGGTATAGAACACATGAAATTGTCGTGTTAAGCATCCACTATCATCATGGAAAGTTTTGACTCATTTTTGTGATGTACAAAATAAGGCAGTAGATGCAGGCATTAGATTTTCTTGGTATTTTCATAACCTTTGGAGCAGGCACTAAACTGGTGAAGAGCAGCACGATTGTAAAATAATAATAATAATAATAATAATAATAATAATAATAATAATAATAAAGAAAGATAGAGGGGGAAAAAAAGAGTTGGATTAGAATTTGTTAGAATGAATAAAACAGCAATCAAATCAATTCCTCTTATTCGCTTTCAAATTTTAGTCTGCACTCAATATTGAGGCTCAATATTCAAATTATAGAAATAACTGACTGATATAACACATTTTCAGCTTTTTTCTGTCACTTATTGTCACGATTTCCCCTCGAGCTAGCGCTGTAGCATGCAGCGTGTAAACCCGATGCACGAGCTCTTAGCGAATGCACGCTTTTGGGTCTTCAGTGACATTGACTTTGTTTACTTTGGACACGTGCTTTTTTTTATATATAGTTTATGTCCTGTCTCCGCCCCTGTTTTGTCATTGGTTGTTTCCCGTAAGTACCATCATTGTTTTCAGCTGTCTTGTTTCATCCCTGATTACCTTTTGTCATTTAAACCCCTCGTGTCTCTTTAAACTTTGCTTGGTACTGAGCGTTATCACTGTACCAATCATTTGTACCTTGTTCCTCGTTTTGATTCATGTTCCTTGACCTAGTTTCTTGTTACTCGTTGCCTAGTTTATGCCTGTTTGTAGATCGCCTGACCATTGCCTGTTTTTATTTTTTATTTAATTTTTTTTTTTTTTACCACGCTAATGTCTCATGATTTGGATTTGTCTGCCTGCCTCTCTCTATTAAAAGCTTCATTATGTGGAAAGCATGACACTTTATATATAAGTATTCACAGTGCTTCACTTTGCCCACATTTTGTTATGTTACAGCCTTATTCCAAAATGGATTAAATTCATTAATTTCCTCAAAATTCTACAAACAATACCCCATAATGACAACGTGAAAGAAGTTTGTTTGAAATCTTTGGAAATTTATTAAAAATAAAAAACAAAAAAAGCACATGTGCATAAGTATTCACACCCTTTGCCATGACACTCAAAATTTGAGCTCAGGTGCATCCTGTTTCCACTGATCATCCTTGAGATGTTTCTACAACTTGATTGTAGTCCACCTGTGGTAAATTCAGTTGATTGGACATGATTTGGAAAGGCATACACCTGTCTATATAAGGTCCCACAGTTAACAAAGCATGTCAGAGCACAAACCAAGCCATGAAGTCCAAAAAATTGTCTGTAGACCCCTGAGACAGGATTGTATCAAGGCACAGATCTGGGGAAGGGTACAGAAACATTTCTGCAGCATTGAAGGTCCCAATGAGCACAGTGGCCTCCATCATCCGTTTACTTTGTTTGGAAGTTTGGAACCAGCAGGACTCTTCCTAGAGCTGGCCGCCCGGCCAAACTGAGTGATCGGGGCAGAAGGGCCTTAGTCTGGGAGGTAGCCAATAACCCGATGGTCACTCTGACAGAGCTCCAGCGTGTCTCTGTGGAGAGAGGAGAACCTTCCAGAGGAACAACCATCTCTGCAGCACTCCACCTATCAGGCCTGTATGGTAGAGTGGCCAGACGGAAGCCACTCCTCAGTAAAAGGCGCATGACAGCCCACCTGGAGTTTGCCAAAAGGCACCTGAGGGACTCTCAGACCATGATGAAACAAAGATTGAACTCTTTGGCCTGAATGGCAAGTGTCATGTCTGGAGGAAACCAAGCACCAGTCATCACCTGGCCAATACCATCCCTACAGTGAAGCATGTGGTGGCAGCATCATGCTGTGGGGATGTTTTTCAGTGGGAACTGGGAGACTAGTCAGGATCGAGGGAAAGATGAATGCAGCAATGTACAGAGACATCCTTGATGAAAACCTGTTCCAGAGCGCTCTGGACCTCAGACTGGGGCGAAGGTTCTTCATCCAACAGGACAACGACCCTAAGCACACAGCCAAGATAACAAAGGAGTGGCTACAGGACAACTCTGTGAATGTCCTGGAGTCCAGACTTGAACCCGATTGAACATCTCTGGAGAGATCTGAAAATGGCTGTGCACCGACACAGAAGAATGGGAAGAATGGGAGAAACTGCCCAAAAATAGGTGTGCCAAGCTTGTAGCGTCATACTCAAAAAGACTTGAGGCTGTAATTGGTACCAAAGGTGCTTCAACAAAATATTGAGCAAAGGCTGTGAATACTTATGTACATGTGCTTTTTTGTTTGTTTTTTATTTTTAATAAATTTGCAAAGATTTCAAAGAGACTTCTTTCACGTTGTCATTATAGGGTATTGTTTGTAGAATTTTGAGGAAAATAATGAATTTAATCCATTTTGGAATAAGGCTGTAATATAACACTATGTCAAAAGTGAAGCACTGTGAATACCTTCTGGATGCACTGGGTGTGTGTGATGTGTATATGTGTGTGTATGTGTATTTTATATATATATATATATATATATATATATATATATATATATATATATATATATATATATATATATATATATATATATATATATATATATATATATGTGTATGTGTGTGTGTGTATGTATATATATATATATATATATATATATATATATATATATATATATATATATATATATATATATAAAATTATATAATATAAATTTCATTGGTAGTCGCACACACTGAGAAAGTATGAGTTTTATATTTTGACAGAAAATAGTGTGAAATCTACACTCGCATTCAGAGAACAGGCAAGATATCAAGGGCGCAGTGGGGAGCTCAGTTCGGCTCAGTAATCTGCATTGAAACAATGATGTGCAGAGTAAAGAGCAAGCTTGGGTAAAGTAGTGTAATTACACAGAAATAGGGTCATATTAATGGCGTACATTCACAAAACCAGGTTCTAAGAAATGCGACAAGTTCTAGGCCTGCATGAAGATAAAGCAGTAATATTTTTAGAGGCATTTTTATAGAAACATTCACCCACTTCCAGGAAAAGTCATCATTTCACATAACTCCATCCTTTCTCAACACAGGAAGTGAATTAACCTTTCTTCCCCCTTTCTCTTTCTTTTTAAACAGTTTTGAAAACAAAGACTTCCATATTTGACACGAGAACTCGCATCTAGTCGATGTGCAACGTAGGCCTTAAAATAATGCCATGTGGATGATGATTTTTTTTCCCCCGCAGTTTTCTCTCTTTCTGCTAGCTGTATGCGTATTAGAGCAGGTACGAGAGAGCAGCTCAAAGGGAATTCTTATCTCTTGAACAATCTGATTAAAATTCTGGAAGCTGGCCCATTGTTTAGGGAGCTATCAGCTCTCCACCTTGTTTCAGCATTTCCCTTTCCACTAAATGCAAATGCTCACCGGTGTAAATAAATCTGACCTGCATTGTTAAGTAAGTCCAGTTGTGCTGACCCCTGCATCACAGTTCACCAGTTTTTGTTATCAGGAAGATGCTGCCTGCCCAGGTTTTTATGGACTTACTGTTCTAATTCAGACTTTTAATTGTTAGTCTAGGTGTATGGAAATTCTAACACTGACCCTAAAGGCCATATTTACTTGTCCGCATTCCAAATTCCTCTTGGACTATGAAACTAAGCCAGGAAAAACAACCGTGTGTGTGTGTGTACTGGTAGACCCCCTACTCAACAAGACTTTGTGCTGTATAACAAGCGCGAGTTGCTTTAACAAAGTATTAGTTTAAGGTGTGTACACATTTGTGCAACCTAAAATTTTTAATAAAATTTTTAATTCAACAATAAAGCTGGAAAAAAGATCTGACATGATTATTTTGACCTGCCATTTTAACAGGGGTGTTTAGACTTTTTATATCCACCGTATATGCAACAACCCGAAGATATCTATAATCGTATTTTTTTTCTCCCATTAAAGTAAGCTTAAATCTTTCCTCGTCCTCCCAAAAACATGGTAACAGGTGGATTGGTTAAGATAAATTGGCAGAAAGTGTGACTTGGTGTGTGAATGTGCTTTTGCGCATGGTTTGGTGTGATGAATTGGTGTTCCATCCAGGTGGTATTTCTGGCCTTGCCCCCATTGTTCTGAGGATAGGCTTCAGATCCACCAGAACCCTGATGAGGATAAAACGGTTGCTGAAAGTGAGTGAATGATAAATGTATGATAAATAAAAATTATAGTAAGGGAAAAGTAGGTTAGGGCAAGGGAGGATAATGTTTTTGAGGATACTGGTTAGGTTTGTGGATGTGTGTGTGTTTGTGTATTCATGTTCCCATGTTCTGCTACTGTGTATGTTTGCAGACGATCTAAAGTCTGCCTCTAAACTCCATCATGTCACAACTAGTGTCACTGGGGGGAAAAAAACAAACAAAAAAAAACCCAAGGGTGTTGAAAGCAATGGTGTTTATTACCAAATTTCTTGTACGCCATCTTGTAACACTTTTTTCTCAACATATTTCCCCTTTCACAGCATCACCCACTTGTTTTTTCCTTTAGAGATGTCACAAGGTCTAAGGTGGCTGTAAGTCCAAGTGTAAATGCATGAGGAACATCAATTTGAAAACAACACAAACATCGTGCAAGATATAATTGAACGAAAGCTGATGAAATAGACTGAGAAAATGGCATGATGTGTGATTCAGAATGTCCTGATTTCTAGTCATCATGATTGTGCCCGGGGTTGGGAAGAATACTCTAACGGGCCTCTTTTTTGTAACGTGGAACTGAGAAATTCAGCCACTGTCCTGAAAAAGTATTGATGGCTGAATTCTGAATGTACCTTATTAAGTAGTAATGTATTCTGTTACAATACATGTTCCTGTGTTACTGTCTAGCAGCTTTCTTTATGGTATGCTTCTGAATTGTGACCGTGATGATTACATTTTACGCTTTGCATAAAACAGTCAGGAACATGAATTTCTTGAAATGAGAAACGACTTAAGCTACAGTGCTGTGAAAAAGTATTTGCCCGCATTCTGTTTTCTTCTGTTTTTGTGTATATTTCATACTAAATTCTTTGAGATCTTCAAGCGAAATACAACATAAAACAAAATCAACACACAATACAGTTTTTATTTGTAGTTTTATACCGAATCAAAAATCTTTAACTTATACCCATCACCATTGTGAAAAACTAATTGCCCCCTTAAACTTAAAATCTAGTGTGCCACGTTTAGCAGCAATAACTGCAACCAAATGCTTCAGATAACTGGAGATCAGTCTTTCACTTACTTCTCGGACTTTCTCCTATTCGTTGGATCATTGTCTTAATGTATAATCCAGTTGCATTTTAGTTTCAATTTACGGACTGAAGACAGGACATTCTCTTTCAGGATTTTTTGGTAGAGAGCAGAATTCATGTTTCCCTCAATTATTGCAAGTTGCCCAGGCATTGAAGCAGCAAAGCATCCCCACACCATCACACTTCCACCACCATGCTTGACTGTATGCAAGATGTTCTTTTTGTGGAATACTGTGTTTTGTTTACGCTAGATGTAACGGCACCCCTGTCTTCCAAACAGTTCTCAGAACGTTCTCCCAAATGTTTTGAGGATCATCAAGGTGTGATTTGGCAAAATTCAGACAAGCCTTAATGTTCTTCTGGGTTAGCAGTGGTTTTCATCTCGCCACTCTTCTATGGATGCCATTTTTGCCAAGTGTCTTTCTGATAGTGGAGTCATGAACAGTAGCTTTTATTGTTACAAGAGAAGCCTGTAGTTCCTTTGATGTTCTCCTTGGCTCTTTTGTGACTTGCTGGATGAGTCGTTGCTGTGCTCTTGGAGGAATTTTGGAAGGTCGGCCACTTCTGGGAAGGTTCACTACTGTGCCGAGTTTTTCCTTTTGGGGATAATGGCTATCACTGTGGCTCTTTGGAGTCCCAGAGCCTTGGAAATAGCTTTGTAACCCTTCTATTGATTTGATTGAACATGGTTTGCAGTAATCAGGTCTGGTTGCGTCTAGTCCAGCTGAACCCCATTATGAATGCAGTTTCATAGATTTGGGGAATTAGTAACTACAGGCCAAATACATTTTCACACAGGCCCAGTTGGTATTGGATAACTTTTTTGCTTCAGTAAATAACATTATCATTTAAAAACTGTGTTTTGCATATCTTAATCTGCTACTTCTTTTACAAGAACTTTGCCTTTACCATGGTGCACTGGTTCAGCTACCTGTGGCATGGGGTTGTGGCTACAGGCAGTGTGATGTCATCTGAAGACTCAAAAGGCCTCTCACTCTCTCTGTAAAACTTTCATATCCCTTAACTCACACAGTACACCACATCAACCCTGTTATGAAACTTTGGTTGAGCTGATGATTTTTGAGTTGTGCAGTAGGCATCCTAGAGCTTTGTTGCATTAAATAACATTATCATTTATAAACTGTATTTTGTGTTTACTCAGGTTGCCTTTGTTTTATCTTAGATTTTGTTTTCATTTCTGAAACAATTTAGTCTAAGATATATACAAAAACAGAGGAAATCAGGATAGGCAAATTCTTTTCCACAGCACGGTATTTGCATAAATGCTCTTTTATTGTACCACCAGTATATCAGACTGATCTAGCCTAATTTAAATCAGATAACAGGATTAAATTTGTACCAAAAACATATGCTTGTTATAATCATAGGGCAGTGATGAAGAAAAGTTTACTTCTCAAAATTAAAATATATACATTTCATGTGTAAAGCCGTGCTCAGCATATCGATATGATTTGATTCGGCTCTTGATTTGGTAAGTGTGCGTGTCTAACAATACATTCAACCCGCTGCATAATGCTGTAGGCTATTCCTGATCAAATTCTGCTTATATTACATGAGGTGTAATAAATGTTTAAACTTAGTCCAGCCCACAGTATCTCTGAAAAAGATGGTACAGATCTTTAAAAAATAATTCGCACTTCTCCAAAACAGGCTGTTTTTCACAAGCATACTAGTTAGCACTAATAGCATTGCATCTCCACAGACATCACATAGACAAAAAAAGAAGGTTAAAGAAATAAACACAGTGAGTGGAAAGTTAATAGCTGCAGGTATGAGACTCTGCTAGTTATAGAGAGCTGTGTGACTTCATACATGACCCCTTAGATTCACACCAACAGGGTTGACAGGATGGTTTTTACACCAAATTGGGATAGTTTTGAAAGAAGGTTTCAGATGGAAAAATGAAGTAAGTTAAGGGGCAAAGACTTCCAATGCCCAATATTTTGGGGCTAGTTTCATGGCTTTTGTAAGAAGTTCATGTGGAAAATTTGGTCAGACCTGGCAACCACTGTCGCAGTTTAATAATAATAATAATAATAATAATAATAATAATAATAATAATAATAATAATAATAATAATAATAGAATACACTACTAATAAAAAAATGGTACTGTGGGGAATTTTAGTAGCTTTTAGTAGTATTTGCTTATTTTGTCAGATTTTGTAAAACTACAGTGGCATACACATAAAAACACAGAACCAATGAGGTGTTACCTGAGCTAGCAAAATAATCTAAAATACGGTTGATTTGCTCAAAAATTTGGATTTTTATTTTTGTAATAACCATACAGCCCACATAAACACATGCACACACTGTTAATTTTTTTTTCCCCTTCTCTCTCCAGCGGCTCATATAGGCGTCGGAATTAGCGGACAGGAGGGCATCCAAGCAGTGCTGGCGTCTGACTACTCCTTCTCCCAGTTCCGCTTCCTGCAGCGCCTACTACTGGTACACGGCCGCTGGTCCTACCTGCGCATGTGCCGCTTCCTCTGCTACTTCTTTTACAAGAACTTTGCCTTCACCATGGTGCACTTCTGGTTCGGCTTCTTCTGTGGCTTCTCTGCCCAGGTCAGTGGGTTGTGGCTACAGGCAGTGTAAAAATCTTAAAGCTATAAACTAAAAAAGGCAATGGTGGCTCAGTGGTTGGTTAAAGGCTCTGGGTTACTGATCAGAAGGTCAGGAGTTCAAGCCCTAACACTGCTAAGCTACCCATGTTGGGCCCTTGGGCAAGACCCTTAACCCTCAATTGCTCAGTTGTATAAATGAGATAAATGTAAGTCGCTCTGGATAAGGGTGTCTGCCAAATGCCGTAAATGTAATGTAAAAGGCCTCTCACTCCCTCTATAAAGCTTTTATATCCCTTAACCTACATAGTAGGCCACATCAATGCTGTTATGAAACTTGGGTTGAGCTGATGATTTTTGAGTTGTGCAGTAGGCAGTTTTGTTGCATTCAATGTGGAAAGAGTATAGTGGTATATAGAGGTTTTAGTATGAATGTATGTCTTTTCTTTGTGATTAAGACTATGTATCTTGGATGCTTAATTCCAGTATTTGAGGGCTGAATGTAACTAATGAGGGCCAGAGTCAAAATAATAGATAATATAATCGAGTATCTCTATTTTGGCATTTTCAAACACCATTTTCATATTCCAAACAAGGAATCAACATGAGGCAAACAGATCTATGAGATGTGAAGACTTGGAAAACATGGATATAGACTTGGCAAATATTAGTAATACGGTTTAGAAATGCAACCTATACATGCAAGTCTTTATGACATGGAAGAATTTACAAGACAAAAAGTGTCACGTAACATCACAATAAAACAGACTGAACACAGGCATAAACAGTGATAAAGAGATATGACTATACAGAGCTAAAGCAAGAAGAGAGTAGTATTCTGTGACAGACTGTATCATATGCTATGGCATATTGCGTTTACAGTATATAAAGTGTATTTCTAACCTGACCTTTGTTTTTTTTCTGTCCCATTTAGACAGTATATGACCAGTACTTCATCACTCTCTATAACATTGTGTACACATCATTGCCGGTTTTGGCCATGGGCATCTTTGATCAGGTATTCACACTACGACGAAATCTCTATTGAAAGTCTAATTTAGCGATCATGAAACCCTCACACCATCATTTTTTCCCCCCCAGGATGTCCCTGAGCAGCGTAGTCTGGAGTGCCCGAAACTGTATGAGCCAGGTCAACTAAACCTGCTCTTTAACAAGCGTGAATTCTTCATTTGCATTACTCAAGGTATCTACACCTCTGTGGTGCTGTTCTTTGTACCGTATGGAGTTCTTTCACGGGCCACGCAGAGCAACGGTGTTCCGCTCGCCGATTATCAGACCTTCACTGTCACCACCGCCACAGCCCTCGTCATCGTCGTCAGCGTCCAGGTTAGATAAGACATTCTACAGCTGATCTCACTCCTTAAATGAGCTTTTTTAACACCGAGGTAAAAGTATAACCAGATATTTTCAGACATTCTATAACATAAGTTGTCATCCTACTTCTCCCCACCTTATTAATGGAAAAGAACACTGGCCAATTTATTAGACACACCTACCTTGTTGGTGCACATTGTAGATACAGTGGGGGAAATAAGTATTGAACAAGTCAACATTTATTTCAGTAAATATATTTCCAATGAGGTTATTCACATGAAATTTTCACCAGACATCAGTATTAACTCAAGAAATCTGGAAATATAAAGAATTCACAACATTAAAGTCCATAAATGAAGTTATGTGTAATAAAGAGGAATGACACGGGGAAAAAAGTATTGAACACTAACTGAAATGTATTTAATACTTAGTGGAGAAGCCTTTGTTTGTAATGACGCTTCAAGAAACTTCCTGTATGAAGAAATTAATGGGCCGCAGTATTCAGGTGTGATTCTGTGCCATTCTTCTAAACATATTGTCTTTAAATCTTGTCCAATTGGATTCGAGTCAGGTGATTGACTGGGCCATTCTAACACCTTGATTTTTTTCCTCTGAAACCAATTGAGAGTTTCCTTTGCTGTATGCTTTTGATCGTTGACCTGCTGGAAGATCCACCCACGTCTCATCTTCATCCTCCTGGTGGATGGCAGTAGATTCTTCTCAAGATTCTCCTAGTAAAGGGCTCCATTCATTGTTCCTTCAGTTATATGAAGTCTGCCGGTACCATGTGATGAAAAACAGCCCCACACCATGACGCTTCCTCCTCCACACTTCACTGTTGGTATAGTGTTTTTAGGGTGATGTGCAGTGACGTTTCTTCTCCAAACATGGTGTGTAGTATGACAGCCAAAAAGTTCAATTTTGCTCTCGTCTGACCAGACTACACTCTCCCTGTGTTTCATAGGCTTGTTCAAATGAGTTGTAGCAAACTTTAAACGAGCTTCAACATGCCTTTTCTTTAGTAATGGAGTCTTGTGTGTGAATGTAAGCTGTGGAGTGCATTGCCTATTGTTTTCTCTGTGACGATGGCACCTGCTGCCTCCAAATGTTTCTGGAGCTCTTTCCAAGTGGTCCTTGCTTCTTGGGCTACTCTTCTGACTATTCTTCTGACTCCCTGGTCAGAAATATTGCGAGGAGCTCCTGTGCATGGCCGGTTGATGACGGAGTGATGTTTCCACTTGCGGATAACGGCCCCAATGGTGTTTACTGGAGGATTCAGAAGTTTTGAAATATGTCTGTGTCCGATTCCATCAATATGTTTCACAACAATAAGGTTGTGAAGGTCTTGGGAGAGCTCTTTGCTTTTTCCCATCATGAGATGTTTCTTGTGTGACACGTTGGTAACGAAAAGTCTTTTAATAGACCATCAATTTACTAACCCAGCTGATATTAATTTGCACAGATAGGAGGTATAATTACTTACGGATTTCAGCTGGTTCCTTGCCTTGCCTTGCCTTGGAGAACTGCTTTTTCTTAGCGTGTTCAATACTTTTTTCCTGTGTCATTCCACTTTATTACACACAACTTTATTTATGGACTTTAATGTTGTGAATTCTTTATATTTGCAGATTTCTTGAGTTAATACTGATGTCTAGTGAAAATTTCATGTTAATCGCCTCACTGGAAAGATATTTACTCAAAAAATGTTGACACGTTCAATACTTATTTCCCCCACTGTATGCAGTCAGAGATTATACCCTATATTTTCCATGTGCAAATTTGTGTTATTTGTCTTCATCAGTGCTTAGTTTCTTACCACAGGACTTTTGTAAGCTGTATATTTTTGGTTTGTGGAAATAGAACATGCACATAAGATATTAAACAAGCTCAGTGTTACTGCTGTTCTGAGAACAGTGTCATACAGCGAGAGGAAGTATTCGGGCACTTTGTTTTTGTTATTTAATATACTTTCAGTGCATATGTCCACTTTAAATTTACATACATCATTTCCTTTGACTTTGTACATATAAATATGAAAAAAGTATGTATTCATAAACATAAAAAAAAGTTTAAAAAAAAGTTAAAAAAAAAAAAAAAGTTGATAGGGAAATAAGTATTCAGACATGAGAAATTACCAACATCAGTACTTTGTTGCAAAGCCATAGCTGGCGATTACAGGTTTAAGACATCTATTAAGTAGTAATTAGCTTTTTGCAGCATTTTGGTCCATATTTCTTGGCAAATTGTCTTTAATTTCGCAGAATTTAATGTGAGGGTCGCTCTGATGGGCTTGTAATTTCCAAATCAAAATGTTTGAAATCGATCCCATGTCTGGGGGTGTAGTCTTCCATCTTCCATCCTTACACACCCTTCTTCTCCTCAAATTCCCCAGACGTGGATATATTCACTGGAAGTATATGAAATAACAAAAACAGAAGTGTCTAGATACTTATTTCCCCCCTCACTATATATGGCCAATTAACTAATATACTGGCAAATTGGCTTTGGTTTAAAGTTAAATGACACAGTAATATGTGTTATATTAATCTGAATTAATTATGATAATTCAGTCTGTGATTTGGTGAACGCACAAAAGATAAACATTTTGACTGCTTCAAGAAAATAATCTTCAATATAATAATCTCCAAGCTGTGGAAAGACATGACATTTTATTACATTTTGTAGCAGTAAAAAGTTTAATTTCTCTTTCACTCAAAAACATCTACTGGTTGTGTAAGAGATGACCTAGTGTCTTTTTTCGGGATGTGTGTTGAAAGAATAATCTTTTTGCATGCTACATTTTAGCATACTTCCAAAATAAGGTCACCTCTGAGTAATCCACAGTGACACTGTGTGTTAAGTTCCTAAGACTTTATGGCAACATGACGTGAAACGTTTTTGTATATGTATGTGTAGATCTCTCTGGACACAGGATACTGGACAGCTATTAACCATTTCTTTGTGTGGGGTTCTCTGGGGGCTTACTTCACTATCCTCTTCACCATGCACTCCAGCGTCCTGTTTAACTTCTTCCCAAAGCAGTTTCACTTCCTGGGTAAGGCTGTACTGTCCCTGCAAACCACCCACACTCCAGTTATAAATATCTAAGCACGTAATATGCGAGATGCGTATCAGTGGGTTTATAGCTGAACACAGATTACTTGATCTATCTATTTTTTCAAAAGAAAAAAAAAAACCCAGATCAATAAATTTAAATGGGAAGTGCATTTTTTTTTTTTTTTTTTACTTGACGTAAACATGTATGTAAGATTTAATGGTGTAATTTGAATTTGTTTCTCCACAGGAAGTGCACAGAACACATTAGCACAACCAGTGGTGTGGTTGACTATTGCTTTAGCTACTGTCATTTGCATCGTCCCCGTGGTCGCCTTTCGCTTCCTCAAACTAAACCTTAAACCCCAGCTGTCAGATACTGTAAGTTAAAACCTGTTTACAATAGTTACAGACCAAATACAGTGTTGAAATACTGTGTGTGTGTGTGCACATGCGTGGGTGTGTGTGTGTGTGTGCGTGCGTGTGTGTGTTTATCTGACAGTTTTGACCTTTTGTGCACAATTGTCCGGTTTCCCCATGAGGAAAACAAATTTTTTTTGTTTGTTTGTTTTGTTTTTTTGTACAAAACCTACAGCTTTTATTTAAAAACCTAAAAGAGCCTAAATGTATTCTTTTTGGTTACGGACGTTAAATTTATATTTAGGTTCTATAATGGGATTAATTCATTCCATTAATAATTATGTTAATGATAATGATAAGTCCTCTCAAGGGTAGTAAGAAAAGCATGTGTGAGTATGTTTGTGTTTTCCTCTGTTTGTCTTGGCTTATTTCCTGAAAGCTGACACTTTAGTTGTTTTCACCTTTCCCTCAAGGTGCGCTACACTCAGCTTGTACGTCAGAAGAAGTGGAAGCCCGGCGGGCGTGCTGGGTCTGGTGCAGGTGGAATGGGTGCCACCGGGGGTGGAGCTCTTGGGCGTTCATGTCATGGTGGTTCCCGTCGCTCGGGTTATGCATTCGCGCATCAAGAGGGCTTCGGAGAGCTGATCACATCTGGCAAAAATATGCGCCTGAGCTCCATCGCTCTTTCTACATTCGCCTCACGGCATAACACCAGCTGGATAGATACACTCCGCAAGAAAAAACAGACAGCGGCCTCCGCGGCTCAGTACATACCGTCCAGCTCACAGGCCCTACCCCTCTCCACATCTTCCTCTCTGATTGGCCCAGAGGAAACATGTCCAGAGAGCATAGGAAAAACAAATGTGAACACTGTCCCCAGCAACAGTGTTAATGATGTCCAGTTAAGCATGACTCATATTGCACAAGTGGAGATAGAAGCTACAGTCTTGTAGTGCAGGTAAACACAAGCATGTACTTTCATATAGAAAGCTTTGCTTTAAAAAGTCACACAGCCATGTACAAATGGACTACACTGTATATACGTTGTTGACATAAAACGTTTTATTTATATATATATATATATATATATATATATATATAATATGATATAATTTTAGATTAGCTTGTACGGTGCGTGTGTAATCACCAATATTATAAACATGCTTAAACACTTCCCTTTATTCTAGTGAACTTGATGCAGTTTTTAAACCAATGCTTGGACAGACTCAGAAAAGACTCTGATTGCATTTTCACACCTGAGTCTTTTGGGACTTTTGTTTCGGAACCTGGTGCGTTTTCACTCTTGGTTCGGTTCGTTTTGACATGCGAACACTGCAATCGTGCTCAGATCTGCACCTAAACACTCGAACAAGGTGGTCTCGGCCCGATTGCAAACAAACTCTGGAGGGGTTCACTTGTGGTGTATAGCAATGCATAATAGGAACTGCGGTACGTAAAAAGCGTGTTTGTTTAGCTAACGACTCAGTGTATTAATTTCGGTTTAACTTGGACCAAAGACGAGGTAAAATGTCCCGTTTAAATTTGGTCTGGCAAACGTATTTCTGAATTTCAAAAACAACTTTCAAAAACAGTCAGGTTTATGAGGTGTTTAGCGAGCATCTCAAGGAGATGGGCCTTAATCATTTACATTTACAGCATTTGGCAGACGTCCTTATCTAGAGAAACTTACATTATTTCATTTATACAACCGAGCTGTTGAGGGCTAAGGGCCTTGCTCAAGGGCCTAGCAGTGGCAGCTTGGCAGTGCAGGGATTTGAATTCATGACCTTGCAATCAGAAGTCCATCAGCTTAACCACTAAGCTACCACTGCCCCAATGTAATCCTTCTGTGGAACATATAAATGGGTTAAATTATAATAAGTACAGCTTAAAAGAAAGCCACAATTCAATACATCCTGATGGATGACCGCTATGAGCATAACCCCAGGACTTTCTGACCAACGACAGTACAATTTGCTCACGTGTGACTTGCATAAACACAGTTTGGTACGTTTTGAAATGCTGCCATGTGAAAGCGAACCGAGCCAAGGAGAAAATGCAAACATTGTAACAGTTTAAGTCCCGATTCAGAACAAAGCACAGATCTACATGTCTGAAAACACCCCGAGTCTTCTTGAAGCACTGTATAAACAAGCTTTTGTTAGCCAGGGTTTTGTGACCTGCAGTAGGATTTTAGGAAGCTATTATAGCTACATTTAAAAAACAGATGCTGTAATTAGGGGAATATTCTCCTATAAAATCCCCCTGACATCTTTAATTCACAAGAGAAACAGATATCAGGATGCATCTGCTTAGGGGGTCTGCCTTTTATTCACTGGTTAACATTTCATTAGTGTTACTTGCGCTCTTTTTTTTTTATTATAGGAAACGCTGTTTGGCTGGTGGGGGAGAGTAGCACGGCACAGTGGAGCCAGCCGTCTTTCTCAACATCATTTTACAGAGGAAACGTCTATTGGCAAGTGAGAGATGTAGACATACTGAGCGTAAACACCTCTGTTTGTCCTCGAATGTTTACACTTATCTTACACCTGACCGAAAACAAGGCCTATGATGCCAAGAACTCATTTATTATTTGGCAAAGACAGTCTTAAGCAAAAGACATATAAGTGCAGATACAGCAAAAGCACTGAACATGGTATACTTCACAAACACATACCATTTCAAATAGAGAGACACATGCCGTACTTCTCCATACCATACCATACTATGTCTCTGTTTCGCTGTGTGTGCATTTCTCTGCACGACCTTTTAATTTGAGCAAAAAGTGTTCAATTCTAAGAGCGGAAAATAGAAATGAAATGTCATTGTGCAGGTTAACAGTTTCAGGTTCAGATCATTATAACGTAACGGGAATTGCTCTTACACATCATTCACCGTGGTTGAGTTTTTGAAAGTCTGGTTTCAGTAAAAACAGTTTTAAAGCAGATGAGACATCAGAAATGACTTGACATCAAGTATTTTACCTGCAAATACTATATGGCTTTACTCAGCCATTACTATCGCTGATGGTTATATCTATTTCCTTACAACTTTGTAGCAAATATCTAACAGTGAAATTGAAACGTGAGTGGTTAACTGATACGGACGTTTAGACGTTGCAGTGTCTGAGGTAAATGCAGTTGTGTTATACGCTGGTTAGTTGCCTTGATCGAATATTAGACAATACTACTAGACAATGCAATGATCGCTATATCATCTATATGAAAATTGCATTGTCTAGTAGTAAAAACATAGACAGTTGCACCAAAACTATCTTAGATATCCAAGTTATGATTATTGATCCTCATTTGGAAATGTTGGAAATGTCTTTATCTTTCTTTTTTTCATCATTGCAAAGAGGTTATGTATGATAACACAAACATAATGTAGAATTTCCATACTTCCTTAGTCCTCTTTTCTGCCATCCTTTTGTGTTTATATATATATATATATATATATATATATATATATATATATATATATATATATATATATATATATATATATATATATATATAAGTCCCTTTTAAGGACTTGAGATTACTGTGATTAAGTTATTTTGGTACCTGGCAATACTTTTCTTTTGGGGCTGTGTTTTTCACAGATAACTGCCACCTACAGTACTTGAGTAGGGCAACTTATGAAAACGTTTGCATGTAACACAATGCACACTTACTGGCCAGTTTAATAGGAACCTTTGTACACCTGCTTATTTATGCAGTTATCAGCCAATGATGTGTCAGCAGTGCAGTGCACAAAATTATGCAGGTACTGGTCAGTGCTTCAGTTAATGTTCACATTAAACACCAGAATGGGGGAGAAATGGGATCTCAACGATGTTGACCATGCCATGGATGTTAATGCACGTCTACAGTAACTCGTTTCGTCATTTTGACGAATGGGATACAACAGCACCACTCTGGGTAAACTCTGGAGACTGTTGTGTGTAATGTGTGACGTGAATATTTACTGAAACTCTTGAACCTGTACATGCATTGTCCTGTTGCCACATGATTGGCTGATTGAATAATTGCATGAATGAGTAGGTGTACAGGTGTTCCTAATAATGTGGATGGTGATTGTATATCATGGAAATTATGCCTGCTAAAAGAATGTTAGGAAAAGGAGGGAAAATGAAACATTCAACACCGAAGTATATTTAATGTCTAATTGCTTAATTGTTGTTGTGAGCCATGACGGAGATGGCCAGTGTTATAGAAGATACCAGTGATATTTTAAACTAGTCACAATTACTTTGCTGTAATCTACCACAGTATGGATTATATACTGTCATATGCTTAGGAACTTATACATGGACCATTGGAGGATTCTGTGGATAATGGAATGCATAAAGCCTGTTATCCAGTTGCTGCTCAAGTAAAGACAATGGACCAGTGACAATGGACAAGTGTGAAGCACTTTTTGTGTTTGTGTGAATACTACAGTTCTCCATGAGAACGCAAGATGAACTCAAATGGAATAAGACTCTCGCTCAACCCTTTTTGCATTTATCACACCACATTGGTGTTCCAAGACTCTGAGCTGGACTACTGGAGTCATTTACTTAGAGCCATAAATCTGCTCTTTTGGATTCTACAGGAATGAACTGTGAAAGAAAGTCACACGTTTAAAAAAAAAAACAAACAAAAAAAAAAAACAACTGGATCTCACCTCATGTCTACTGGACCAGTAACAGTCTCTATCTAAAAGTGGCCTTAGATACATGTACTAGGATGAGTTGGGTGCACGGGTGAATACATGGCTGTATGTATTGTATGACATGACCACACAACATTACCTGTTTCTTTGAGTCTGGGATAAATCTAAGCCTCATACCTCCTACAAGTGAAACATAACAGTAGTGATTTGCTATGAAAGTTGAAATGTAGTGATGTTGAACTACTGTTTAATCATTTGTTTATTGCAATAAGAGACAAGCCATTGTGTTACTTTGTGAACCAGCATCTGTAAAGTATTAAACTATTATCTAACCCTTACATCATGAGGGTGGGGAGTCTGATGTAATGGGGGGGGGGTGGACGAATATGATTAAAATAGTATTTAAAAATGGACTGTGTGTTTGTGTCTAGCATGTCACACTGACAGTTTGTCAATACTCCTCAGTAAAAACAAGGTCCAGCTGAAATGCCTTTTTATTTTTATATTATTATATATTTCATTTTTAACGATGAAGATTTTTTTTTTCGATCATGTTCTGTGAACTCTGAAAGCATTTTAAAGGTATGCAA
Organism: Ictalurus punctatus; assembly: GCF_001660625.3. Lineage (NCBI taxonomy): Eukaryota > Metazoa > Chordata > Actinopteri > Siluriformes > Ictaluridae > Ictalurus > Ictalurus punctatus. Next base: position 9,899,900 of record NC_030416.2, read on the forward strand.
CATATTCTGAGTTCATTTCAATACCATATCAGCCTTCCCATCCTGTTTCCTGTGTCTGAACAGCCTATTTGTCTCATTTGTGTGCATAAGAGGGGTTAAACTGCTTCACTGTTATGCAATTTATGAAACACACAGTTAGTGAGAGAGAGAGGGAGGAGAGGAGGGGAGGAACTTCAAGGAAAAACATCCACCCATCTGCCGAACGCTATTTTTAAGAAGTGGCTTAAGCTTGACAGACAGCTGGATTTTAAACGCCAAAAAAGGATAATGAGGTGATATTTAATGATCTATCCTTTATGTTTCTCATGATGTTTCTCTTGTTCCTGTTTGTGATCCTCATCAACTGCAATTATTTGGTGAACTACTGAGCCATGAGCGTCCCGATTGCACTTACTCTACTTGTGCTGTGTGCGGCCAAAGTGCATTGTGATCAGGACAGTCCAGCATGTCCTCGGAAAGGTAAAGGAACGATAGCCTTCATTTCAGCTGTTACTGTTACAGATGAATGAGGACGATGATCAGGCTGTTTGCTTATGGAATAAACACGTTGCGTGCTCACTCTGCTAATATAATTTACAGTAGTCATATCTATTTCGCATCATTGAGCAAATGGTGTGTGTGTCTATATATGATGAAGATATATATATATATATATATATATATATATATATATATATATATATATATATATATATTTTTAAATACATTCAAGATAATTACATATCGACTGCCTTTTTCTAAAATAGGCATAGTGTGGGGATATAGTGTGTGACTGCTAATCTGTCTATGCCACTTGTCTCACCAACTGTAGGTGTAATAATAAAATGATTAAGTACAGTGGTGCTTGAAAGTTTGTGGGTTTGTTTGAAGTTTCTATATATCTGCATAAATATGACCTCAAACATCATCAGATTTTTACCCAAGTCCTAAAAGTAGATAGAGAACCCAATTAAACAAATGAGACAAAAATATTATACTTGGTCATTTATTTATTGAGGGAAATGATCCAATATTACATATCTGTGAGTGGTAAAAGTATGTGAACCTCTAGGATTAGCAGTTTAATTTGAAGGTGAAATTAGAGTCAGGTGTTTTCAATCAATGGGATGACAATCAGTTATAAGTGAGTGCCCTGCTTTATTTAAAGGACAGGGATCTATTCAAAGTCTGATCTGTGAAGATCATGTTCATGTATCATGGCACAAACAAAGGAGATTTCTTAGGACCTCAGAAAAAGAGTTGTTGATGCTCATTAGGCTGGAAAAGATTACAAAACCATCTGTAAAGTGTTTGGACTCCACCGATCCACAGTCAGACAGATTTTGTACAAATGGAGGAAATTCAAGACCATTGTTACCCTCCCCAGGAGTGGAGACCAACAAGTATCACTCCAAGAGCAAGACGTGGAAGTCCGCGAGTTCATAAAGGAACCCAGGGTAACTTCTAAGCAACTAACGGCCCCACTCACGTTGTCTAATGTTAATGTTCATGAGTCTATCATCAGGAGAACACTGAACAACAGTGGTGTGCATGGCAGGGTTGCAAGGAGAAAGTCAACGCTCTCCAAAAAGAACACTGCTGCCCTTCTGCAGTTTGCTAAAAATCTCATGGACAAGCCAGAAGGTTCAAATAAAAATGTTTTGTGGGTGGATGAGACCAAAATAGAATTTGTGGTTTAAATGAGAGGTATTATGTTTGGAGAAAACACTGCATTCCAGCATAAGAACCTTATTCCATCTGTGAAACGTGATGGTGGTAGTATCATGGTTCAGGCCTGTTTTGCTGCATCTGGGCCTGGACTTCTTGCCATCATTTATGGAACAATGAATTCTCAATTTTTCATATATATATATATATATATATATATATATATATATATATATATATATATATATATATATATATATATATATATATATATATATATATATATAATTATATAAAATATACACCGGTGAATTCTAAAGGAAAATGTCAGGACACCTGTCCAGGAACTGAATGTCAAGAGAAAGTGGGTCATGCAGCAAGACAACGACCCTAAGCACGCAAGTCGTTCTACCAAATGATGTTTAAAGAAGAATAAAGTTAATGTTTTGGAACGGCCAAGTCACAGTCCTGACGTTAATCCAATATAAATGTTGTGGAAGGACCTGAAGCGAGCAGTTCACGTGAGAAACCCACAAATATCCCAGAGTTGAAGCCGTTCTGTACTGAGGAACGGGCTAAAATTCCTCTAAGTCGATGTGCAGGACTGATCAACAGTTACCGCAAATGTTTAGTTGCAATTATTGCTGCACAAGCGGGTCACACCAGATACTGAAAGCAAAGGTTCACATACTTTTGCCACTCACAGATATGTAATAATGGATCATTTTCCTCAAAAACTAAATGACCAAGTATAATATTTTTGTCTCATTTGTTTAATTGGGTTCTCTTCATCTACTTTTAGGACTTCGGAAAATCTGATAATGTTTGAGGTCATATTTACACAGATTTTTTTTTTGTTCTCAAAGGCCAAGGTTTCACTTATTTTGCATCTAGGGTTTTCCCTGATGCTGGTACTTTTAGCTGCTCATCATTCAGTCTAAAAGTCAAAAAAAAAACTGTGTACTATACTGATTTCTCTGTTTTCAGAATTATCTGATAAATACGGAAAATCAGTATTAAATACCTAAGAGAAGACTTCAATACTCTTAGATTTAAAGTCACTTTTATTTTTTAAAAGAGCATATGAATGTGATATAGAAGGATCAAATGGAGATGAGTCAGAGTAACATTCAGAAGACGGAACTGAGACTGTGGTGCTTTGTTGTGCAATTTAACAGTTTATCTGTACAAATCAGTCAACCGCTGTACATGCAAATTCAGGAAACTGGGGAACAAGTACAGGGGCTATTGTAATACCCCTAATAACGGCTCACCTCTATTCCTGCTTGCAAGCTGATCATTAAAATGTAAAAGTGCTGGTGTGGTCTAGATCCTCAGTACACTCAGGAAGAAAGGTTTCACAATGTCAAGAAGGATTGCATGGGGGCTATTCCAGGGTGTATTCTCACCTCAGGTTTATGCAGTTATTGGAGGTGAATGAATGAAATAATTAATGAACAGTCATCATCATTAGCACAGTAGAAGAGGCTTGCATGAAATTAACACAACTATCACACAACAATTGTAGCAACAATGTGAAAAATCGAATAAAAAAAAAAGTATTAGAAAAGTAAATCAATAACAATTATTAATAAGTCTGATGGTCTTGTGAATGAATGTTACCTTATTGCAAGGTATCTGATATGTTTTTCTTTAACAGTACACATAATGATATCAAAATTTGACTAATTTGAATTGTTCATTTTCTCTTAGAATCCTATCCTGGTGTGCTGACCTTGAACGTGGGGTCAGAGGTCATCCTGGGATGCAGGGGCGATGTCACTGTGGATAGCGTCTCATTAGTAATGAGTACGAAACACAAAGAGAGACTCGGGAGAAGAGGAGATGTAACTAGCCATTTGAAATCTCAAAAAGCCAGAGAGAGTCCTGGTACTACTGGAATACACAATTTACAAACTGAGAACTTTGCCACCAATGGAAAACACAAACTTCAAACTGCAACTGGAGTATATGCTAAAGTTAGTGAATCTGTAACCACTGCTAACATGGCTATCAGCTCAGCAAAGGTGCAAATGGGAAGTGGGCAAGGTTTGCAGGCGGTTAATCAATCCACTAAACCCAACAGTGTGGGCAGAGTTACAGAAGAAGGAGGGGCTTTTAGCATAACCCTGGAAATGGGTTTGAGCACTGAGAGGAGTACCACCACAGAATATGAAGAGGATGAGGACTATGACGAGAAGGTGGAGGGATTGAGAGTGACCAGGTCCATTAAGAGGCAGGCACGGTGGACCCGGAATGGTCAGCTCATGCGAGAGCGTTTGGAAATTGGTGGGGCTTTGAGACTTCCTGCGCTTCGGTTGACTGACTCAGGGAACTACAGCTGCTATAGGAGAGGCAAACTAGTTTCATCTGTTAAAATCAGTGTTGGCAGTAAGGAAACATGAATATACACACACACACACACACACTGACATATTGATGACAAATGATGCATAAATCCTCTGGTGTCATTCTGGTGACTAATACACCACCCAAACACTCATATCTCTCATAGTCCCTCCAGAGAGACCTACCCTGTCATGCTACAAGAAATCTCACATCAGCAAAATCCGGTGTGAGTGGATATCTAGACAGCCCATCATCCCACAGCCTCAGTGTTACATGTTCCTCAGGAAAGGGTAAGGGTGGGTGTGTGTGTGTGTGTGTGTGTGTGAGAGAGAGCGAGGGAGAGAGAGAGTGAATGAGTGAGTCATTCAAAGTTAGTGAATGTTCAGGAATGCTTTTGTTCAGATGGACATGATCTTCCATTCTTTCCATTTTGAACCCCTAAATTCCTGTAAGTGATTAGAAGTCATATCATGAGACATCTAATTATTAGTTGTTGCTTTGTCTCACTGATGTACAGGTTCATTAGACTTTCCTTATTGTATTAGACCTTTACAGTATCTGGTGAATAAGAAATCAAAACGATGAGACAACAGAGACTAATATATTTTTTTTTAATGGATTTACATTTACATGTATTCATTTGGCTTTTTATGAAAAACACACACAACTGATACAGGACCCAATTCAAACCCTACAGCTTGACTTGAGGGCTCACAACCTTCTGATCATTATTGTAGAGTTTTACACTCTGCCACGGCAAACGTGTTTGGAAGAAGATGCAGGGTGCAGCTGGTGTCCGTTGACTGTGAGGATAAAGCCCTCATTTGCATGTGCTGCTCAGTGAAATCTCTTAAGCACTAAGAAAAAGAAAGATAAGGTTTCAGGAGTCAATGGTCAGGTGCACATAAAGAAATTTTTAAGGTGTGATCATTGTGAAAATAAAGATGTATACAGGCAGGGAACTTTTAGGCCTGCCTTCAAAAATATTACGGTTAATCATTGCTCGATTTGAAATATTCTTCCATTAATATAATGCACATCATAATAAAATTCACCATAGTCGCCAGGTCAAAACCTGCGTATTTCTGCAAGCAGTTGCTATGTGGCACTGTCTTCTACTCTTAAACAAAATTGACAATATTATTGGCCTGGTAAGATTCATTGTGCTACATAGCTTTACGTTTTTTTTCTAATCTTAACTCACGGTGGGCTTAATACGTTGATGAGCTAGATCAGGTGCATTGAGTACAGGAAACTGTGGAGGCAGTAAGTTCCCAAGACTGTAGTTAAGAACTACTGTTTAGATCTAAATACCAACACTCCGTTAGTGAAGAGTCCAAAGCCCTCTCTCACCATTAATACATCATTTTTATAGACCTCTGGCCATTTGTATTTGAATTAATCAATTGTTTTCACTGTATTCTTATACTGGAAATGTATAGTGCACCCCACTAAAGGTACTGTACATTTTGGTTGTCTTTTTTTTGAAGAATTACAACCATTCTTTCTCTCCCTTTTCAGATTGGAGAAGATTTCCCGTGTGAATTGTTCGTACTCTGTTAAGCACTCCCGCTGCTGGTGTGCGTTACCTAGTGAAGGGATTGACAGAAGATCCTATACAGCTCAACTGTGTGTGACTAATACAGCAGGCAATGCCACAAGTTCTCCATACAACTACATTCCTCAAAACATCAGTGAGTGTATATGTATTTCTTTTTTTTTCTTTTTTTTTTCCAAAATATTTTTTTTATACATATTCTAGATATGATTTTAATGTTATTGTATTGTATGCTCTCTTTCTCCTAGTAAAGCCAGATCCTCCAGCTCGAGTTGTAGTAAAGTCAGTCAAGGGTGAGCCTCACACGCTGAAGGTCTCCTGGTCTTTACCTGCCACCTGGAAGCAGAGCTTTTACTACATCCTTTCTTACCAACTGAGATATCGTCCTGAGCATGCCAAAGAGGTACGTGTATGCACGTGTGTGTGTGTGTGTGTGTGTGTGTGTGTGTGTGTGTTTTTTTTTCTCATATTCTGCTACTGTACATATTTGTATATGAGAGCATAAGTCTTGTGGGAAAAACATATCTTAACATCATAAAACATTTTATGAGACATTGAGGTTTCTGCATGTATAGTATGTGACCTTAAATCACAAATCGTAGTAAATGTGCATTAACATTTCAGTCTGAGAGAACCAGTATGTTTAGTGTGTGTGTGTGTGTGTGTGTGTGTGTGTGTGTGTGTGTGTGTGTGTGTGTGTGTGTGTGTAGTATCAGCAGGTGGACATAGAGGATGCAGAGCTCTTCTGGTTGATTTCAGACGCTCTGTCACATGTTCGGTACGAGGTTCAGATTCGTGCAAAAGATGAGTATGATGGACAGTGGAGTGACTGGACCAGGTCTGTGTATAACTACACATGGACGGGTAATTACAGTGCGCACACACATGCCACATACAACTCCAGAATTATGACTCCTTCACCTTCAAGGAAGTTCAAAATGATTGTATAGAATAAACAGAATGAACATTACACACAATGATTCAATTATACAGATCCACACGGAATATGTTGTCGAAACACAAAACGAGTGTTTTTGCACAAAAACATTGTACCATTTAAGATTATGGATAAGATTATATTCAAATACAAATTTACGGCACCACCCATATGTTTCCCCTTAAAATATCACGTATTTAACACGTTATGTATTTTACATGTCTGTCTAATTTAATGCTGTCTTTCTAACAAAACACTAGTTACATGATTGTTACATACTTATGCAACTGGGATTCTACGAATACCGGATTGAGAATCTATGAATGCCATGGTATTGAGAATCAACTGGATGTATACGTTACTAGCGTTCTTTTTCACCCCTTCTAAATAACCTGAATAATGCATGTAACAGTGTCATGATGAAGCAGCTTATGCTACTGGTAGGAGCATTGTTAACCTTGTACAAACTGGAGAAGTCGCCTAGTTGTGGCCTGGTTGTTGAATTCTGTGCAATTCTGTGGTAAGACTCAGTGGTAAATGTGAAAGCCGTACAGTGTATATGACGGGGCCAGTGCATTCTACAGGGAGAACCACAATCATCCGTGAGTTGTGTTGGCTGTTTTGGTGTTAGGGAACCCTTTTATATCATGAGACAGAGAGTCATAATATGAACAATGAGGGTGGTGGGCCTGTGCCTTGAATGGGGGTGTATAGAAGTAAGTCATCGAAATACAGCAGCATCCGAATGCCTTTGGCCATTGGAGGAGACAGGGCTACCTTCATACATCTCAAAAACACCCAAGGTGCTAGAGAGAGGCTGAAAAGCACCTGTGTTTTGAGGTGATGAGAACATGGAAATAAGTGTCATGACTATTCTAATGATTCCTGAATGTTCATTAACACCACTCCAGTTTTAGCAGTTTATCTAAACCTTAATCCATCTAAAGCAGTCCATCACTGGGCAGCAAAAAGATATACATTTGCACTTATTCATTTATTCACACACAAGAGCAATTTATAAGAGTCAGTCCACCTACTGGCATGTTTCTGGGAGGTGGGAGGAAACCAGAGAACCCAGAGGAAACCAACAGATCCACTTGAAGAACATGCACATAAATTCCACACAGACCTTAAACCGAGCCTAGGATCGAACCAGGAACCATGTTTGGATGCTTCTTTAAATAATAAATTTCGATCTAGTTAAAACAATGATAAATATAATGTTAATAGCAGCCATGTCACAAAGTAATATTTTTGATAATGGAATAATCATGCAGATACAGGTCACGAGCTTCAAGTAATTTTCACATATTGTAAAACATCAGAATGTAGGAAAAGTGTGATCTCTGTGACTTTGATCATGGTTGCTGGTGCCAGATGGGCTGGTTTGAGTATTTCAGTCTCTAGAGTTTACACAGAATGGTGCTAAACACTAAACAAAAAAAATATCCTATGAGCGGAGGGTCTGCAAGATGAAACGCCTTGTTGATGAGAGATATCGGAAGAGAATGGCTAGACTGTTTTAAGCAGACAGGAATGATGTTGTAACTCAAATAATCACTCATTACAACCATGGTGAGCAGAAAAGTATCTCAGCATGCACAAAACATCGAACCTTGAGTTGGATGGGATACGCAAGCAGAAGACCACATCCGGTTCCACTCCTGTCAGCCCAGAACAAGAATCTGAGGCTATCATGGGCACAGACTCACTGAAACTTGACCGTTGAAGATTGCAAAAAGAAAAGATAACAAAATTATTACATATAGTAATCAAAATGGGGACATAAGATACAAATTCACAAACAAAACAAGCCCACTTTATAACATAAGTGTGTGTGTTTCTGTCTTTATAGCTCCTGAAACCACTGTTGCCCCTGACATTAATACCAGTCTGGTAAGTTCTACCTCTACACACACACACACAAGCACGTGCACACATGCGCGCACACACAGGGGATTAAAAAATCCCTAAGGATCACAGTTGTAGAGTTGTAGAGGTTTTGTCATCAGTGCCTCCAACAAGCTATTGACAAAAACTGTCAATAGTCTTTTCTAAAACATAAAGGCTCAAATTTAGCCTATTACCCAAAAACACTTAAAATTCAACATAGAAGCCAATACTCACATCTACCTCTGAGCCCAGTTGGAGATAGAAAAAAAATACACCAGCTGTGAGTGAGAAGAAGCAAGGGTCCAGCTTTATTGTTCCATTCCACCACACGAGATCCACACCGATGAGAATTCTCAGAAGTGATCCGATACCCTGAGCTTAAGCTCCAGTATTTATACTGTACTTACACAGTAAATAACCCATATGTTTCAAGAAGACTATGATCTCACTACCAATAGGGTTTTAAAAAAGAGCTCATCTACCTTACTCTTATGTTCCAGAAAAGGGCTATTCCACTTACACATAGAATCAAAACCAGGGGTTTCAGATTACACATAAAATCAGAACCAAGGGATTTCAATAACCCAGAGACTCAAAACTAAGGGATTTCAGTAACCCAGAGAATCGAAACCAGAGGATTTCAGTAACCCAGAGAATCGAAACCAGAGGATTTCAGTAACCCAGAGAATCGAAACCAGAGGATTTCAGTAACCCAGAGAATCGAAACCAGAGGATTTGAATTACCTGTAAAATCCAAGTGGAGAGACTAAACAATCTAGAGTGACCTTGGTCTTACTGTTATCTCGCGGGGGGGCAGCTTGACTCAGCCACCCTTATAAATGGCTCCTCATGGTTCTTTCTTAAAATTAAGGCCTTCCTTGCGAGCCTGCATTTCTAGTTTATAATTTATTTTCATATTAGCTCTATATCTCTATTTTATATATAGTTATACTGCTTGAAAACACGGTTTACTGTACTTCCTACTTCATAATATCATTGTATTACCCTTCTACTGTCCCACATTTCCTATTATTCTGCTTTTTATAAAGAGTATATATATATATTATTATTATAAGATATTACCCTTATAATATCTTAATATTCCTTTTTATTATTCTTATAAAGTTGTTGTAGTATGTGTGTGAGAGAGAGAGTGTGTGTGTGTGTTTGTGTGTGTGTGTGTGTGTGTTTGTGTGTGTGTGTGTGTGTGTGTGTGTGTATGTCTACTTGCCTGCCCTTGACTGTACGAGAGTGTGTGTGTGTGTGTGTGTGTGTGTGTGTGTGTGTGTGTGTGTGTGTGTGTGTGTGTGTGTGTGTGTGTGTGTTAGCACTCCTCAGCTCGTATACTTCTTTTTGACTTTTTGACTAATAAACCATAGTGTATTACTTTTAAAGATCTAAGATCTTTAAAGTGTGAATCCAATTCAATATTCAATATCAGTCAATATCCGCCTCACACTGCTTCTGTGTGTCTTGGTGCCCGTCTTTTCTTCTTCTCCCCTTTGCTGGATGCTAGGTCTCCCTTATGTTTATTTTATGACATTTTTTTATCCACAACATAGTGATCATGTCACAATCTTTAGCTTATATGAGGAACTGAGTGGTTTCAGGCTACATTTTGTGTTTTAATAGTATTAGAAGCTCCTGAAAAGGCTTCCAGATAACATGTTAGCATGAAGGTGTAGTGTCTTATTAGTTTTGAGAACAGTGAGGGCTATATTCTGATGTGTGCATTATCACAACCCAGTTTTAGCGTTTCCTCTAAACCTTAATTGCGACACAAGACACATACAGTTGCAATCAAAATTATTCATCCTCCACTGCAAATCAGGTTTTTTGCCAAAATTGACAGACTTTAAGTTGTTTGCAGTGAACAAATCAAACAAAAGCATTTGAAATAGTTCAACACAATGAATGCTTCAAGTGGTTTCCCCGAATTCAACTGAAAATGCAATATAATGACTTCTCCAGTCTCAAAATTATTCAACCCGCTGAATAGAATCCATCACAGCAGCACAAATATGCAAAATATGTGATGTCTCAAGCACATCTAATGCAACTAATCAAGGGATTCATTAGTTGCACCAGGTGTGTTTGAGCTGGAACACATGAAATACCTGAACTGGCTAGAGGCAGAAAATACATGAAATACCTGGACGAGGCAGAAAAAGGAAGCTATCAATGGCTGCAAGCAGATTTCTGAGAAGACTTGGTGGCAACAGGCACTGAGGTTTCAGTGAGCACAGTAAGGCACGTACTAAATGCAGAAGGTTTCCATGCCAGAACTCCAAGACGTACACCACTACTGACCCAAAAGCACAAGAAAAGTCAGCTCAGAATCATATAAAAAACTACGGAAGTTTTGTGATTCTGTTCTGTGGAGCGATGAAACAAAACTGGAACTTTTCAGCACGATGGATCAGCGGTATGTCTGGAGGAAGAAGAATGAAGAAAGAACACTGTGTCCACAGTCAAGCATGGTGGTGGCTCGGTGATGATCTGGGGCTGCTTTGCATCCTCTGGCACTGGAAACCTGCAGCGTGTGGAAGATAAGATGGATTAATTGAAGTATCAGGAAATCCTAGGAGATAGTCATGCCGTCTGTGAGGAAGCTGAAGCTTGAGCGTCATTGGACCTTCCAACAGGACAGTGATCCCAAGCATACTTCAAATTCCACCAATTCTTGGTTGCAGAAGTCATCCTGAAAGATTCTACAGGGCCATTACAGTCAGCTGACTTGAACTCTATAGAAAATCTCTGGTGAGATATGAAGGCGGCGGCTGCAGTACGCAAACCCAAGAATATTACTGAACTGGAGGCCATTGCTCCTGAGGGATGGGTTAAGCTTCCTCAGGAACACTGCCAGAAACTCTGCATCTCATTTGCAGCAGATCATAACAGCAAAAGTGTGCTCTACTAAGCACTAAAGATGCTTGCCATTAAGGGGTTGAATCATTTTGAGACTGGAAAAGTCATTATAAGCTACATTTTCAGTTGAATTTGGGGAAACTTGAAGCATTCGCAACTATTTCAATTGCTTTTGTTTGATTTGTTCATTGAAAACAGCTGAAAGTCTGTAAATTGTGACAATAAACCTGATTTGCATTGGAGGTTGAATAATTTTGATTGCAACGTTATTTACTTAATCACACATAGGAACGATTTAGAATACAAGTCCTCCTACAGGCATGTTTTGGAGGTGGTAGGATGATGGAGAACCCAGAGGAAACCCACACAGATATCGGGAAAACATGCTCAGAAATTCCACACAGACCTCGAAACCCTGGTGTTGTGAGGCAGAAACACTACTTGCTGCACCACCATGCTACTGTGTACGTGTGTGTGTGTGTATATATATATATATATATATATAAGCATGGACATGCAAAGGGGTAATCCTGAGGGGGTATTAATCTTTCAAATACACAATGTGAACTCCTAATGGATAATCCTGTTGGAGAAACTTCATCAGTCATTATAGTAAAGTAGCCCATGTTACTTTGTTTGAAAGGTAGAATGCATTAAGTTTTAAATGTGTACTAATAATTGTGTTGTCTGTTTTAGCAGAAAAAAGTTTGCTTCATTACAGCTATTTGTATCCAGCAAATTCTGTTCAGATTAATTGTTGAGGACAGTATATACATGCCCTGTCACTTAAGAGCTGTCTTATCTGCATACTGTATTAGGGACCAATGTGGATATTTCCTGAAGGTTCCGGGGGGTTGGAAGATGAAGTAGGTGAGTATGTATGCTGTGCTTATTACAAGCAATGAAAACTCAGGTATTCAAGATAGACTTACTTAAAATTAGTATGTATCAGTATCTGACTTTAAGAATTTATCCCTTAATCTAATATTAATAATTAGCAACAAACTACACTACACTGTACTCTACACTACAAAACATGACATTTTAGCAAGTTAAATATCTTGAATATAGTCAAACTGATCCAGCATTTCCTATTAAAAGATTATAAGAAGCCTAATATAAGATTATGAAACCTATTTCTAGACGTTTTCTTTTTATTATTATTATTATTATTTATTTATTTAATTTTTTTTGTAATTTGAAATTGAAATAGTCTCTGTCTATTGGCAGATCATCTTGCAAATATTAAGCATTTATTTCTAGAAAGGAGCTACGTTATCTGCCAACAGAACAAGGAACGTCAGTAAGCATCGTAAAATGTGTCTAAACATAAGCTCAATAATCTTAGATTTGGTTTCATTTTATAATAAGAAATAGCAGATAAATTTGACTATTCAAGATATTTTTACTTTTTTTCAGCTAATTTTAAGTGAACTTAGATGTACCTTTTAACTATATTTGAGGTCATATCATTAACCAAGGTTGACAGTGTAGAGCAGGGGGGTCAGACGTATGGTCCGTGGGCCAATGAATTTTGAAAGTGAAAAAATGCATAAAAGACACAAACTAGAAATTTTTAATAAAATGCTATTCCTAAATTATCCGCTAGGGGAGCACTGTTTTAGTCAGAGCACATCCCTGGGACTCAGACCGAACAGCAGATGGTAGCAATACGCCTTCTGCTGTTTGTTATTACACTGTGACCAGTTGTAATGCACACATGTAAATGATAATCGGAAGCAAATTGCACGTTTGTCTTAAGAAATCTGAGGTTGTTCATAATATGTTTTGTAAAAGGATATTTCATTAAATATGAAGATTTTCCTAATATATTTGTACTTCTTTGCATGAAAACAAAGGGAAAAACATGGACTTATTGTTATTTATAGGTAATTATGCTATGATTTTATTGGCCTGGCCCACTTGACATCTAATTATGCTATATGTGGCTCCTGAAATAAAATGAGTTTGACACCCCTGGTGTAGAGCCTAGGTGCGTGCGTGCGTGCGTGCGTGTTTGCACCTTTGATCCACTTCAAATCATACAATTTGCAAGGACTACTGGACATTTATATATGGAATATACTGCCATGTTTATTTATTTATTTTGATTAGGTTTGCAGTGTTTGGCAGACACCCTCATCCAGTGTGACTTACAGAAGTGTTTTGTAGTTTCTCTCAAAAACACATCCTCATGCTAATTCACAAGTTCAGGGACTAAGAATATAATTGAGAAAGGTTTGTGAAACCCAGTCATTTAATTGACTTTAATGAAAGGAATATGAACAATACTGAAAGTGAGCCAACACAAACCCATAAATTAAGACAAATAAAACTAGTTTATTATAACAAGAGAAAAGCCGCTATATAAACAGAGGATGGGCCGCTATATAAATAGAGGATGGGCCGCTATATAAACAGAGGACGAGAAGGAAGATTAAGGTTACACTAAGGAAATTGATACTTGTATGTTTTTTTTTTTTGGAGGATGAAAGCTGGCTTATAAATCTGTTCCGTTTGCTACAGCATCTTCTTTTAACACTGTACAACACTTCCAGCATGTCAGCTGAAACAGCTTTAAAAATGGCTTCCCTGTGTGATGTGCTTGATCACCTGAATACAGTGTAGATATATATTTTTTTCTCCTCTGTTTTCATGTCGCACCATTTTCTTGTCACCTATCTATGGAGTTGTGAAGTAGGACCTGAAATTTTCAATCTTGTTGAATGGCTGACACTGTAAATGGTGGGGCATACCAAATGTCCAATGGGGGTGAGTCCCACTTGTCCCTTTAGACAGGTCACCACTGCTAAACACTTTATGTGAGTCAGAGGTCTCAAATAAAACTAACTTGAGGTTTTCCCGGTATAAATATGATTTTCAAACATACTAAACATATCTAAATTAACAAGTAGATCCAATACAGGTATTTTTTTCATAGTTATACTTAATGAGGTACAGTATGGTTTTTTTTATTTTATTTTAAATTAATTGTGTTATTTTGTTGTCTGCCATTGATCAAGAGGGTAATGCACTAAAAGGCAAAGAAATCATGGCATCAGTAATGTAACCACCTTTGTGAGTTATATATGTCCTTGACATCTCTCTCTCTCTCTCTTTCTCTCTCTCTCTCTCTGGTGTGACAGAGATTAGACCTGCTGCTGACGGTGATGGTGTAATGTGGGTGAATGTGATGTGCATAGTGGGAGTCTGCCTCCTTTTCACCTTCATTATAATCTCTGTCTACTCTCTCAGGTACTTCTGCACTTTCTTAATTCAGTTTCTGCTTCATAAATCCACAGTATTCTTTCACTCTAGGTCACAGGCCAGTGATGGAGCTGAACAATAGTGGAGTTAAAAGAGGCCACAAATGGCCCACTGGTAGTCCTGGGATTTGAACTTAGAATCTACTGGTTACTTGTAAGCACAGGTTTACTCCAGGTCCCTTATCACAATTGTTTTTTCCTGCTATGGCTTTCCATAATATATTCCCTAAAATATTCCAGGACATCAGATCTATATTAGCATTCCTAATATGCCTGATTTATACAGTACATTTTGTACAGAATACAGCTTGCATTGCTTAAAACATTGCCTAAACTGAGCATAGTCATTTTAATGATCACAGATTAATTATGTACAGTTGAGGTCAAAAGTTTACATATGCCTTACAGAATCTGCAATATTTTTTTTTTTTTTAAATAAGAGGGATCATAAAAATTGCATTTGTTTTAATTTAGTACCTGGATAAGCTATTTCAAATAACAGATGTCTACATATACTCCACAAGACACAATACTAACTAAATTTACACAAATGAACCAGTTCAAGAGTTTACATACGCTTGATTCTCAATACTGTGTGTCGTTACCTGGATGATCCACGACTGTGTTTGTTTTGTGATAGTTGTTCATGAATCCCTTGTTTGTCCTGAGCAGTTAAACTGCCCACTGTTGCTTATCCAGCATCTTCTGCATATTTGACCCATTTCGAAAAGTAGCTATATGATTTTGAGATCCATCTTTTCACACTGAGGACGACTGAGGGACTCGTACACAACTATTACAACAGGTACAAACATTCACTGTTGCTCAAGAAGGCAACACGATACATTAAGATCCAGGCGTGTGTGAAATTTTGAACAGAATGATCGGTGTAAAGTGAATATGATGCACAATAAATTAAACCAGAGGATGATCAAATAATATTAAATAAAAAGTGAACTGGTTTGCAGTGACCACCTTAAGGTCCCACTGTTTTCCTCATGGGTTTCTGTCTGCCTTTCTCTCTCAGAAACAGAATGCCATTGATGTCTAAAAAGAAAAAGGAGAGTGTCTCTTCAGCCTGCTCTTGTTCCTCTCCTACTCCTCTCCTTCAGCAGCCCCTGATGACTCAGAGAAGCAATCTTCAGGAAGGGGAAGGGGAAGGCATCTACTTACACAATGTGGACTACTTTTTTTCTCCCAGTGAATCTTATAGATCTTGAGTAAAGAATCTGTTACAGTGCCAAGGCACTCTCTGAAAGCGCACACACACACACACACACACACACACACACACACACACACACACACACACACACACACACACACACACACACACATACACTGATTTGCCTCTCAAAATGGTTTGCTTTTCTCCCATAGACAGCTCTCTGATCTTCATGTTGGCTTCCATTCTTTATAACAACAAATGCAGTTTTCACAGGTGAAACTGAAGTCTAAAATCAAGAGTAGATGTTCAGAGCGATTTATTGTTTAGACAATCCATCTTACAGGACTCACCTTGGTAACATGAAACACTTCTCAGTCACATGTTCCAATATTTTTGCTTGCAAATTGGGTGGTCTGATACAAAAGGTGCTACGTTCTATGTCACTAAAACACATCTACATATAAACACCATGAAATAAAAGCTGAAATTCTAAACTCATATTCGTCTTTTGATCTCACACCCAAATGTCTTCAGTCTACAGCAAAAAAAAAAAAAATTAATGTATTTGAATTAAGTTGGATCTGTTTACCTGAGGAGCCAATAAATATATCAAGTCATGTATATAAATAAGAAAAGAGACTGGAGACTATGACCCAGTCAGCATATTCATTGAGCACTTCTCCTCATGGAATAAACTTCAAAGGGCTACTACCTTATGCAGAATGCATAAGGATGTGCATTCTCTATTCACAGAATCCTAAATCCAACCATTTGGGCCAATTTGATAATAGGATGATTGGAGTCAAAACTCAATTTGGAGATGGAAAACTTGGAGAACTTTCGATGGAGCATCTTATAAATGCAGAGAAGGCATTAATATGCTTCAACCAACAGCAGTCCTTTCCATGTGAATTTAGTTATCTGATGAAAGGATGTACTGTTAAGAAAACCAGCAGTACAGTGGTGCGTGAAAGTTTGTGAATTTTCTACATTTATGCATAAATATGATCATCAGATTTTCACACAAGTCCTAAAAGTAGACAAATATCCCAATTAAACAAATAAGACAAAAAAATTATACTTGGTCATTTATTTATTGAGGAAAATGATCCTGTATTAGATATCTGTGAGTAGCAAAAGTATGGTCGACCAACAAAGATCCGTCAAAGAGCAAGACGTGTAATATTCCACAAAGTAACAATTGAATCCAGGTTAACTTCTAAGCAACTAAAGGCCTCTCTCACAATGGCTAATGATAATGTGCATGGTAGGGTTGCAAGGAGAAAGTCACTGCTCCCCAAAAAGAACATTGCTGCCTTTCTGCAAGTCAGAAAGCTAACTGAAAAAGGTTTTGTGGATGGATGAGACCAAAATAGAACTTTTTGGTTTAAATGAGAAGCTTTATGTTAGCTTAAAGGAAAACACGGCATTCCAGCATAAGAACCTTATCCCATCTGTGAAACATGGTGGTGGTAATATCATGGTTTGGGCCTGTTTTGCTGCATCTTGGCCAGGACTGCTTACCATCATTGATGAATGAAGTATACCAGTGAATTCTAAAGGAAAATATCAGGACATCTGTTCATGAACGGAAACTCAAGAGAAAGTGGATCATGCAGCAAGTAAATTACCCTATGCACACAAGTTGTTCTACCAAAGTTAAAGAAGAATAAAGTTAACGCTTTGGAATGGCCAAGTCAAAATCCTGACCTTAATCCAATAGAAATGTTGTGTAAGGACCTGAAGCAAGCAGTTCATGTGAGGAAACCCACCAACTTCCCAGAGTTGAAGCTGTAATGTACTGAGGAACGGGCTAAAATTCCTCCAAGCCAATGTGCAGGACTGATCAACAGTCACTGGAAACATTTAGTTGCACTTATTGCTGCACAAGGGGGATCACACAGAAATATTGGATACTTGGTGCCATTTTTCCTACTTGGAAGTTTGTTGATGCTGGAATGCTGAATGATGAAGCAGAAAATGGCAGAATTACCTTTAAGCCGTCTAACCTGCGACTCACCTGCATATGTGTGTATGTTGGATGAAAATTAAGATCGAATTAAAACACAAGGGAGACAAGCCTGGGAAAATACGGGGGGTTATTGCAGATGGAGGGTAACATAGATCAGGTCACAGGGTTCGTGGGAGAATAATTTGTAGGAGGATAAAGGAATGTTAGGATATGGAGAGAGGGGAGGGGGGGGGGGGGCATGAGAATACTCTGAGCTGCTGGGTGAATATGGTGTGGGGCTGAGAGAACCAGAAGCAGGGCTAAAGCCATGGTCAACCCCAGAGATAGCCATGTCCTCATCAGAAGAATTCCCAGGAAAAAAACCAGAGGGTGTCTCTGTTTGAGTAGAAACAGCCACGGAAACCGTGGCAGGTGTTATCCGGAACCGTAAGGGGGGGACCACAAACATCAGGGTCAGCAGTGAGGGCTTCAACTAGCAGAGACAGATCTGCTGAAAGGTGCTCTAATTGATAGCATGCGTTTAGGTCCAGGCCTGTGTCCTGGAAGGAAGGAGGGAGAAAACGTAACATTGTGACATTTGCCTCAGGCGTGAGCAGAACCTGGTTGGTCGTGACGTTGATTTCAGGCGGGAGCAAATCCTGGTTGGTCGCGATGTCTGTTTCAGGCATGAGCATAACTTGGTTGGTCATGTCTACAGCCTCGTCGATTTCAGACTGGAACTTGGCGTGGAAGGTCACCTTGTTGACCTTTAGTTTGGAACTTGGTGTGGGAGGTTGTCTCTTTGACCTCAGACAGGAATTTGGCTTGGCAGGTCATCTCTTCAACTTTGGACCGGAACATGGCTTGAGAGGTCGTCTCTTCAACCTCAGACAAGAACTTGGCTTGAGAGGTCATCTCTTCCACAGGAAATGGGCTTGAGAGGTCGTCTCTTCGACCTCAGACATGATCTTGGCTGGAGAGGTCATCTCTTCGACCTCAGACAGGAACTTGCTCTGGGAATGAGACTGCCTCGTGGGTCTCATGCTGGAGCTCTGCAGGTGAGACTACTTCGTGGGTCTCGTGCTGGAGTTTTGGGGAGCACGTCGTCACGTTGACCTTTGTCTGGAGATCGGCAGAGGAGACCACATAGTGGGTCTCAGGAAGGAGCTTAGGGGAGGAGCTCACCCAATTTGCCTATTCATAATAGGTGGTGAGCGGCACAGCAAGTGTTTCTGTGAGGCAGGCCTCCTCCAAAAGATCCTCCAGGATGGCCCTGGATTCTGGACTGCCGAACACCATGATGAATAGTCCCACAATCTGAGTTACATTCTCCAGTCCCCTGGATCCCATGGCTACTAGACACTGAACCCACTGGCGGACTGGGCCAAATAAAACGGGACAACATGAACCTTAGCCATTGCATTTTGCCAGGCTTGGGGTCCACTAGGCTTGAAAAATAGAGCTGGCAGTCAACAAGAAAATATTGAGGGTAGCCATGAAACCCATCATACTGATCTGGGAGATCTACAAAAGTCCACTGAGGAAACTGGATCGAATCCAAAGCTGGGATGGTTCACTTGGTTTCCTTAACATGATGTCCCCTCCGTCTTCCTGCTGCATCCATGGTAAGGCAAAGTATTCTGTCACGTATTCCACATAATGAAGGTTAGGATGGATACAAGTGCAGATAAGAGCTTTTAATAAAAAGAGACAGGCAGACAAATCCAAATCATAAGACAATGGTCAGGCGATACACAAACAGGCATAAACGAGGCAAGGCGAGAATCAAGAATGAGAAACCAGAAACTAGATCAAAGACCATGAATCAAAACGAGGAACAGGGTACAAACACTTGGTATGGTGATAACACTCAATACTTCACCAAGTCATTGTGTTAAAACAGTCTTTTTATACTGTGGTTGTGAATGCTTGTGAATTTGATGCAGATGTGTGTGATTTAGAATGAATGAGTGTTCTGGGAATTGCAGGCCATGTTTGTAGGCCACAGTGCAGGATGGGAAAGGTAGTAACTGGTTTGCTGTGACATGATAGTGACACAATAATGACACAGCTTCATTTGTATTTTCATACGCTTGTAACATAATAAATGTTCTACATGTACCTCTGTAGCCCTTTCTTATTGAAACCATTTTTTGATAGGAAACTAGTTGAGGTGCTGATGACATGAAATAAAAATTTTAAACGATTAAAAGATGTAATAGTGGTATTTTTGTTATATTTATGTTGCCGTTGGTTTGTGAAGGTTAAAATATTAATTTAACAGCTTAGTGTTGAATTTACAATTGCAAATTCAAATCTTCTTTCAATTTAATTACTTTCTGGACTCGGCCAGACTCGACTTGGACTTGAGTCCGACTCTGCCCCTTTTGGACTCGGTCTCGATTGGTTAAGGACTTGGTCTAGACTCAAACTCGACAAAGGTGGACTCGGACCCAACACTAGTTATCGGTACATGTAAGAAATAAAAACAGTCCACTGTTGCACATTTTAAACAAGTTATTTAAATAAGGTTAATAGTTTGAACGTTGGGTGTTGCTATAACGTAAAGATGAACCTGAAACACTCTCCATCCACCCCTTCCCCCCTTCTCACAATGATAATGATATTAATATTACACATAATATTGCCAAGCTACTGATGGCACCAAAGGCACAAAAAATAGAAACCAGGCAAAAAAAAAAAAATGATAGAAAGCAGAAAGGCAAGTGGGCAAAATGAGTGGTTTTACACTAAGATCAGAGAGAAGTGTCTGTTTAGTTTGTCAAGAAAAAGTTGCTATAATGAAGCTTAAAGCAAAAATGAAGATTAACCAAAAATATTATTTTGATTACTTAATGCCCAAGAAAACGTGCTCATACTATTTCTAACTCCTTTTTCAAAACCAATCTTACGATAATACAGCATGCATGTTTTAACTAATACAAGGGAAGCTGGAAGCAAGTGCAGATAAACTTTATTAAATAAACAACTAACAAACACCGTCAAGGAAAGAACCAAAACCTAGAAAAACTATAACCAAAAAACTAGACCAGTGCAAGGCTAAGAAAACAATATAAATGCAAGCTACTCACAATACAAACACAACAACATAACAGTAAAACAACCACCATACTCAGCAACTGAGGAGGGAAAACAGAACTTTTTTAGGGGAACTAATCAAGGGAACACATAGCAAGTATGCACAAACACAGGAGGTGATTACAGTCTACAGTAGAAGTCATTCAAAAATGTGAGTGAGGGTACTTTCTGGTGGTCTGGGGGAGAATTACCCTTAAGGTGCGGCTCCTGAAGTACCCAAATCTTAGGAGGGCCTGGATCCCTGGGTCAAGCAATATACCTACTGGTGCCAGAGGGAAGAGCATCTACCATGGTGAGACCAGAGGGGGTGCAACGACCACATCGAAGCAAGAGGAGGAAACGACAGGGGTGTGGTCGAGTATCAGCTGTAGATGGACACCAGACAGGAATGGCCGAGTGGGTCCAGTGCCACTGGCCCACGACCCTGGATGAAGCCATGCAGCTGGTGGAGGATCACATGATGGTGAGCACTGGTCCAGGTGTCCCCCCTTTCCCTCGCACTCACTCTCTCCCTCTCTCTCCTACTCCTTCCTCTCTCTCCTACTCAGCTCCCTAGAACCAAGGTGCAGGGGCCTCAAAACTGGCCCCCCAAACCCGTTTTCCTCTCCGCTGTTTCTCCCCCTTTCTCCTTCACCTCTGATGTCTCCTCTAACTCTCTCGCTCTACACTCTCTATCAGCTTGTGCCAGTAATGATTAAATTCCAGTAGCAAAAGCATAAAGTGGAGGTGGTGGTTAGTCCTCGCCTCACCCATTCAATAATTCTTGGGAAAACCGTCCAGGGTTTCAGGCATAACTGAGGGAAATGTTTGTAGATAGGTCCTGCAGTAGTGAGGTGCGGTATGGAATGTGTGCAGTGTTGGATTGAACTAATTGTAAATTGGTGATTTTAGGGGCCCACGGTGGCTTAGTGGTTAGCACGTTCGCCTCACAACTCCAGGGTTGTGGATTCAATTCTCGCCACAGCCGTGTGTGGAGTTTGCATGTTCTGGGTACTCCAGTTTCCTCCCCAGTCCAAAGACATGCTTCAGGACATAGTCCAGGCTCTTGTCATATCAAAACTGGACTATTGCAATGCACTACTCTCGGGCCTCCCAGCCAGCTCCATCAAACCCCTTCAGATGATTCAGAATGCAGCAGCACATCTCGTCTTCAACCAGCCCAAGAGAACCCATGTCACACCCCTCTTCATCTCCCTCCACTGGCTTCATGTAGCTGCCCATATCAAATTCAAGGTCTTGATGCTCATGTACAAGACCTTGTCTGGAACAGCAGCCTCCTACCTCAACACTCTCCTGAAGGCTTACGTTCCCTCACGCAACCTGCGATCAATCAATGACCGATGCTTAGTAGTGCCAACTTAGTGTGGCTCAAGGCCCTATCCAGAACTTTCACACTATCTGTCCAGCAGTGTTGGAATGAACTTCAGAACTAAGTTCATTCTAACTTCAGAACTAGCAGAATCTGCCAGTATCTTCAAAAAACAGCTAAAGACCCACCTCTTCTGTGAGCACTTAACTAACCCCTAAAAGAAAAAAAAACTTACTCTGGTTCTTACTCCTTGACTCTGCACACTTTGCTTCTTCTAGAACTCAATTAAAGATCTTGTATAGTAGCACTACTTGTATTGTTCTCTGTTTGATATATCGCTTTGCTTGTATTTCCTCATTTTTAAGTCGCTTTGGATAAAAGTGTCTGCTAAATGAATAAAGGGTGATTGGCATGTCCAAAGTGTCTGCAGTGTATGTGATTGTGCCCTGTGATGGATTGGCATCCTGTCCAGGGTGTGCCCTGCCTTGTGCCCCATGCTCCCGGGGATAGGCTCCAGGTTCCCCATGACCCTTAAGGATAAGTGGTATAGAAAAGGGATTGTTAGATGAATGGTGATTTTAGTAAATGAAAATATGGCTGTACGGATTTGTGTATTGGTAGTGCTGTTATATCATCTTGAGATATTACTGTAGCGTATAAAGTTTACTTGTAGTTATGTTTAATATTTGTCTATTTGCTGGTTGCAGATAATAAAGTTTTGAATTACATTTAGTGTGTAGACTTTTACTGTAGTTATTCAAGTTTTTCCGATGTCACGTTTCTCTAATAATGGAAATGGTATGAATTTGTTATATTCAAATATGTGTAAAATAATAATGATAATAAATAATAAAAATAAAAAATGTATTCAGTAAAGCTAAGCATCTTGTGGGTTTTGCTCATGGTTCTTGTCCTGGGGGTTGGAAGGCGCAGTGAGTACTGCTGTGCTTAATCGACAAGCCTCACAAATAAGGTGTCCAATTTATCAAAACGTGTAAAACAGGTTCTAATTTTATGCCTAAGAACTGCCAGTATGCACTACAGAACTGACATTGTACATATGTACGCACAGATGAATGTGATGGAAAATCCTACACATTCTAAATTGCTCTGCTTCTCAATGTTTATATAAAGGAACACGCCCAAAGTGCCATATATGGAAAAACTTCCTTTTAAACGAGTGAATTTACGGCTACTTTTGTGCATTTTAGTGCCCTAATTACATTTGGAAAGCCTGTGGTGGCATGAAAATCCCTCATAATGCATTGTTCCACTGCTGCATTTGGAAATGCAATGTACTGCAGTGTGAGCGGTATGTA
Source organism: Ictalurus punctatus (assembly GCF_001660625.3). Classification (NCBI taxonomy): domain Eukaryota; kingdom Metazoa; phylum Chordata; class Actinopteri; order Siluriformes; family Ictaluridae; genus Ictalurus; species Ictalurus punctatus. The sequence continues at coordinate 9,923,264 of NC_030416.2, forward strand.
AGATGTGTCATCATTTGGCTCAAAGATGGTGTGATGAAAGATGAAATGCCAAACCAACTCCAATTTCTTGCCAAAATGTTTCCTGCTTATTAAAAAGCAAGTTCCTCCCTGCAAAACTCTGTGTGCTGAATCTTCAATCTATAAAGGTCAGCCATTGTCTGTGCCATCCAGATCAGTCTTTACACATGCTATTTATATGATTTTACTCATGACCAGTGCATCAACCCACTTGACTGGGTTGAATAACACCTACACTGGGTGTTCAGGGGTTCTAACTGGCCACCTCCCACTCACCATCACCCATGTCTGCAACATCAGAAAACACCTCACTGCTCTGTGCTCTTCATTAATGAATGGATATGTCTGTATTTCACAGTTCATGATGGTGGTGTCTGTTCACGCCCCTGGGTGCAGGAATGCAGGCCAGAATAAAGCTCCCTCACCAGTCCCTGGTATTTTTCATAATATTAAAAGCATATTAATTAGCCTATAATTTTATATAGCCACAGAATGAATCGAAACTACTTTTAAAGTCTTAAAGATTACAAATGCTATCACTCTAAGCTCCCCCATGAGCCTTTTGCACAGGAGGTCCTGGCTTGTGGTTTGATGATGATGATGATGATGATGATGATGATGAAGCACAAACTACAACCACTCTTGAAAACCAATACAGCTTGTGTACTGTATTTCACATTAACACAATCAAGGAAATGGTGGATGCGCTTCACAAATCCATTCTGATTGTTTGAAAAAAAAACCATTATCATACCCTGAAATTGTGCTGCTGAGCCAAAAGGGACAATAAAGGCTAGAACAAAAGGTGAGGACTTTCTCTCTCTCTCTCTCACTCACTCACTCACTCACTCACTCACTCACTCACACACACACTCTATTATTCTATCAATCTAATATTATTAATTATAGTCCAATTATTAATGCAGGTAATTAATGCTATGCCTACACCTACACCAAACCCTAATCTTGACTTCACTAACCAAAAGGAAATCTTTTGGGTATTTTTTTATTTATTAAATAACCACAAAGTTGAAACAGTAACATATTCCTATCCATCCAAGATATAAAAACATGCCCACCCCCAAGCACCGCACATACACTTTCCATCTCTCTCTCTCTCTCTCTCTCTCTCTCTCTCTCTCTCTCTCTCTCTCTCTCTCTCTCTCTCTCTCTCTCTCTCTTTTCTCTCTCTCTTTGGGCCAATTAAGTGCTGAATGTTTATTTAGCTGCTATATTATGCTGAGATTCAGACTACTCACCTGTCACTTGTTAAAATTCTACTGTTGTCTTTGTTTTTTGTTTTTTTTTGTTTGTTTTATCCCAGCTTAACCACAGCTGTACATTTGGATCTATTTAGCTTAATTAAGGCACTATTTTTGTGACATGGCAGTACATCACTGTATTTGGTGTTTAGTTTCATACATTCTAGTATGACTACATTTTAAGTCTTAATCTTCCAAGTGTAATGTTCTCTGGATTCGTGTACAGTACGGTGGCTTTGGTCAGTAGGTGGAGGCACAGTATAAGAACTTGGGAATGGGATGTTCAACCAGCACAAGGTTACGAGAAGCTCTGTGAGACCTTTTGTCAGTTTGCAAATGAAAACTCACTATATTTAGGGTAGCTGAAATTTCATGCAGACAGATTCTCTGGGTAACTGTTTTATAAGAGACCTGGACTGTAATTAAATGCAAGTAACTGGTTTAGACAAGCAACTGTCAGACAATATTCCAAAAGTACTACTGAGAAATTAAATATTTTACTACATTTAGTACAACCAAATGAGAAAATAGCTATTTGAAAAGCAAGTTAAATGAGTAAAGATATTTAACAGTCATTCATTCAATTACAGTAAATTGTTTGTCCTGGTCACGTCTGTGGTGCTTTTGGAACCTATTCTGGGACATTGGCTGTCATCCCAGTCCATTGGAGGCCACCATACACACACAAACACAAGTTGGGGCAATTCAGTGTAGAATATATTTAGCCTATTCAAAACAAATATAAAAGAGAAAGTGTGAAAAAGGTAGGTAATATTTAGCATTCTTCATCGTTATAAATCCTCAGAAACTTAAAGCCAACTCAATGACTAGCTTGTCCTAAAGTTCAGACTCTGGAAATAATTATTAAGAGATGGAACACTCTAATAAAATGGTGCAAATTCTTGTCACTGGTGTGGTACACTCTATTATATACAGTTGTGCCCAAAAGTTTGCATACCCCTTTGCAGAATCTGCAAAATCTTAATACTTTTATCAAAAAAAGCGATCATAAAAATCCCATGTTGTTGTTTTAGTTCTGTCCTGAATACGATATTTCACATAACAGATGTTTACATATAATAGAGAAGAAAAGTCAATAGCTGAATTTATTTTTAAAAATTACCCCATTCAAAAGTTTACATACCTTTGATTCTTAACACTGTGTGTCGTTACCTGGATGATCCACGACTGTGTTTGTTTTGTGAGAGTTCTTCATGAGTCCCTTGTTTATCCTGAGCAGTTAAACTGCCCACTGTTCTTCCAGGTCCTGCACATTCTTTACTTTTCCAGCATCTTCTGAATATTTGACCCCTTTCCAACAGTGGCTATATGATGTCGAGATCAATCTTTTCACACTGAGGACAACTGAGGGACTCGTACTATTAGCCTACATAAGGTGCAGACATTCACTGATGCTCACTGACAATATATTAAGAGCCAGTGGTGTGTAAACTTTTGAACAGGATCATCGGTATAAGTTGTTAGTATTATTGGGAGACATGTAACTATCTTATTTAGCATCTGAAGGGCGGTACTGAATGAAAAAAAAAAAGCTGTAAATAATAACAATTTACACTGTCTTTATCTTGTCTTGTGGGCTATATGTAAACATGTTATGAAATATCTTATTCAGGACAGAACTAAATAAACAACAACATGGGATTTTTATGATCTCTCTTATTTTGTTAACAGTATTAAGATTTAGCAGATTCTGCAAGGGGTATGCAAACTTTTGGGCAGAACTGTACATATCTACTGTAACATTACTGTGTATCCTTTACATAGTAATGGGATTGATTTGTAATTTTTAAATGATTTAAGGTGCATAATTGGACCTTCAGGACCACGTTATCGAACTTTTATAGCAAGAATGCATAGGTACACTACATGCACATTTCTAGGTATCTTTTATTAAAAGACACACTAAAGGTACAAAAGATCTCAGTGACAAGGGAAAAGTACAGTTTAGTGCCCTAAAGTGTTCCGCACGATGGCGAACATGCCATTAAAATTTCTTCCTGTTTCTGTCGACTCTGTTATTTAGTGATTGAAAATACAGTCAAAATAGCATGGACAATTTTTATGTAATAATTGCTTAATCATATCAATACCAATCCATCATGGCTCGAATGCCACAGCCTGTTTGAGTATTGTTGTTGACCATGTGCATCCCTTCATGGGCGCGATTTACCCATCTTCTAATGGCTACTTCCATCCTAATAATGCACCATGTCACAAAGCAAAAGTCATCTTAAAGTGGTTTCATAAACATGATAATGACTTCAAGGTTCTTCAGTGGCCTTCCCAGTCACTGGATCTGAATCCAATAGAACACCTTTAGGACGTGGCAGAACAAGAGATTCACAGCATGAAAGTGTGCCTGAAAATTCTGCAGGAATTGCATGATGCTATCATGTCAACATGGGCCAAAATCAAGGGAATGTTTCAAACATCTTGTGGAATCCCTGCCATGAAGAATTGAGTCTGTTTTGAGAGCAAAGGGATTCCCTAAACAGTATTAGTATCGTGTTCCTAATAAAGTGCTCTCTGAATGTATATATTTTCCTGCTGTTTCTGGGTGGATTATTTTATTAAACGTATTACCACATTGAGAATTGTAAACATACTTTAATAGTTCCCTTGAGTCCAGTGCAACCTGATGCAATTTTTAAACCAATGCTTGGACAGACTCCGAGAAGACGCACGGTGGAAACACCTTTTATTATAAATCTTTTTATTAGCCAGGGGTTTATGACCCACAATAAGATTTAAATATGCTTAAAGCTGTTAAATATGTTTAGCTGCATTTAAAAGACAGATGCTGTAATTAGGGGAAATATTCCCCTATAAAATTCCCCTGGCATCCTTAATTCACAAGAGAAGCAAATAGCAGGATGCATCTGCTTAGGGGGCATGTCTGCCTTTTATTCACTGGTTAACATTTCATTAGCGCTACTTGTGCTGTCTTTCATAGGAAACGCTGTTTGGCTGGTGGGGGAGAGTAGCACGGCACAGTGGAGCCAGCCGTCTTTCTCAACATCATTTTACAGAGGAAACGTCCACTGGCAAGTGAGAGAAGTAGACATACTAAGAGTGAGAGTTGAATGACTGAGAACAAGGCCTATGATTCCAAAAACTCCTCTGTATTTAAGTAAAGTTTTGATGAAATGTTTTCATTATATAATAATTTTCAATAATGTTTTGACCAATGAGAAATTGAAGAGGGCCGAAATTAAATTATGTTTAGGATATCTTATCAATGGGTTTTTTTTTTTTGTTTTTTTTTTTTGCTTTTGTTGTTCTTTATGAGATGTTCTAACATTTCAAATACATTTGGTGGATGAGCCCCCTGTTGCTTTATGTGACTTTGACTGCTTTATTATATTACGTGTTGCACTACTGTTGCACAGATAAATAAATAAAAAAAGTTCATGTTGTGCCAGAGCATCTCCAAAATGGGAGGTCTTGTGAGCTGCAGTGGTTAGTACCTACCAAAAGTGCTCCAAGAAAGGGCAACTGACAACAGGGTCATGGGCGCCCAAGGCTCACTGATATATGTGGGGAGTGAAGACTAGCTCATCTGGTCCGATCCCACAGAAGCGCTACTGTAGCACAAATACCTGAAAAAGTTAATGCGGGCTATGATAGAAAGTTGTCAGATGGGGCTGCGTAGCAGCAGACCGGTCCAAGTGCCCATGCTGACCCCTGTCCACCGCTGAAAGTGGTAGAAAATGGGTAGGCTTGCTTGGTGAGCGTTCAATAAAATCTAAGACTAATAATCCTTGTTTTTTGCTCTCTGTTTTTTTCATTCAAATCTTGGGTGTTGGTTTGCCTTTCTTGTTTAACTTTCAGTCTCTCCTCATAAATATGACCATCATAAGACTTTTTAAAAATTAGGTCAACATTAGCAGTTTCTGCCATTTTGTGCCAACAAGTAGCTAAGCTGCTATCTGAATAAGTAAGTGACAGATAGCCAGCTAGAATTTTGAACAGCAAATCTCTTAAATTAATGCAAATAATCAAACTAAACTTTATACTTGCAATTGTAATTATTTACAAATATTTACACCACTAGTGCAGTCTCCACGAGATACTGACTGATGCCGACATATTTAGGTTTGAGATGTCAGTCATGCTCGTTACCATTTCAGTGATTGGCAGTTGGTTATGAAGTTTACTTCTGGAGTGGCTTCTGGGTGGGATTTAATGTTCTGTCCAATGTTCTGTCCCATTAAAACACATATGTGAGATTCAAGTAGACACCCAGAGAAGCATGGTATCTCTGAGAAAAAGTTTGCATTAATTCAATGGACAGTACAATATTGCGTGAGATATTTGATTCATGGAAATGTTGACACTTTCATAAACATTTCATTGCCACATTTTAACACAGATAAACCTAATGCAGAATATCCATACTTTCTTAGTCCTCTTTTCTTTCATATGTATGTGTTAAGACAGTGTTCATTACTGTCTTTAAGGATTTATGATAACTGTGATTTTGATCTACTCTGGAGCCAGAAAGCACTTTCCATTTGGAGCTGTATTTTTCACTGAAAACTGCCACCAAACAATCACCCCTCTCCACATCATCCCCTCTGATTGGCCCCCACGAAACATGTCCAAAGAGCACAGGACAAACAAATGTGGACCCTGTCCCCAGCAACAGTCTTAATGATGTCCAGTTAAGCATGACAAATATTGCACAAGTGGATACAGAAGTTACAGTCTTGTAGTGCACATAAATTTATATGGAAAGATTTTCTTTAAAAGGCTCTTAGATATTAATAGCACACAGCCATGTGAAAATGGACAACAGATTGTATGATCTAGAACATTTTAATTATTGAATATGCCATATATTTAGTGACTTAATTGCTTTTACAGTGCATGTGTAATCATCATATTGGAAACGTGTATATACGCTTCCTTTCCCAATGAACCTGATGCTATTTTTAGGAGAATGCATGGACAGACTCACAGAGTTGAAGCACTGTAAAAACAAGCACACCTTTTGTAGGGTGTATGACCTACAATAGGATTTGCGAAGCTGTTGGTGGTCTGAGTATGGGTTAAGGGGAATATAACCCCGTGTTTTAGGCATTTACAGCCAGTAGTGTTTGATTCTTTGAAATGTGCTGTCTCTTAAAATGCTCACCATGTGCTTTCTCACAAGCACATCCAGTAGGAAATGAGTGAAAGCTCAAGTACAGATGTTTGCTTGATTTATTCGTGCATTTAGAGTTGCTGCTGAGAACTGTATTTATTTTGCTGTATTTGATTCACTATCTCACCAGACATTTTGAAACGCTATGCCTCATACTCATACCTTTTAAGCGTGCTGCTTTATTTCTCACTAATGTAATGGGCAAATTATTTAAGATTATTATTTAAGAACTATATTTGTTTTTTTTTTTCTTGCATATATCACACTGACAGTATTGATGAGATCAATTCCAGTGATTTTATGTCAGTACTCCACTGTAAAAAGGATTACAGAAAGTCCAGGTGAAATGCAGACTGTAACATATTATACATGTTGAAATTAATTGAGTTGTATAAGGATATATTTGAACAACCAGAACAACCTTTCACAATCTTAGAAATAGGTTTTCCATTATCCATCATCTTCTGAGAACTCTGGAAATTATTCTATAGGTCTCCAATATATTTCTAGTTTGTTCCAGTGCCACATCAGCCTTCCCATCCTGTTTCCTGCTTCTGCACAGCCTTATTTGTCTCATATGTGTACTTAAGAGGGGTGACCCTGCTTTGTTATTATGCAATTTATCAAACAGAGAGTTAGCAAGAGAAAGAGAGAGAGGGAGAAGGGAGGGAAGAACTTCAGGGAAAACAACCGCCCAGCTACCAAACGCTATTTTTAAGAACTGGCTTGAGCTTGACAGACTGAGCTGAATTTTAAACACTGTAGTTCAAACCAAAAGCAAACAGCAAAAAAAAAAAAAAAGGATAATGAGGTGATATTTAATGATCCATCCTTTAATTTCTCATGATGTTTCTCTTGTTCCTGTTTGTGATCCTCATCAACTGCAATTATTTGGTGAACTACTGAGTCATGAGCGTCCTGATTGTACTTACTCTACTTGTGCTGTGTGCGGCCAAAGTGCATTTTGGTCAGGACAGTCCAGCATGTCCTCGGAAAGGTAAGTGAACTATAGCCTTCATTTTAGCTGCTGCTCTTAAAAACAAATGAGGAAGATGATCTGGCTGTTACTTTCAGTAGTCACATCCATTTTATCAGCAATTGGTGTCTTATATAAAGGATCACCAATTAAAATAACTTTTTAATATACTCAATATGGGCATTGGTAGCTCAGTGGTTCAGATGTTGGCTTACTGATCGGAAGGTCATGACTACAAACCCCAGCACCACCAAGCTACCACTGTTGGCCCCTTGAGCAGGCCCTTTACCCCCAACTACTCAGATGTATAAATTTGATAGATGTAAGTCACTCTGGATAAGGGCATCTGCCAAATGCCTTAAACATAAATTTAATATGAATGTATATCAACTACTTGTTTCCAAAGTCAACATAGTGTCTTGAACTGCTCCAAAGTGACTGCTAATCAGTAATCTGTCTATGGCAACTGTAGCTGTAGTTACTTGATAAAATGATTAAGTGCATCTTGCATTTATAGAACTTCACTCTGGGATTAATAAAGTGATATTTCTATTTTTTATATATTGAGGTTGGTATTAAGATGAGTTTCAAATGATCAGATTGGTTTTGTCTATTAGTATCTCAGTGAGATTAAAACCACTGACAGGTGACGTGAATAACATTCATTATCTTATTACAATGGCAATTGTCAAGGGGAGGGATGTATTAGGCAGCAAGTGAACAGTCAGTTATCAAAGTTGATGTGTTGGAAGCAGGAAAAATGGGCAAGCATAAAGATCTGAGCAACTTTGACAAGGGACAAATTGTGATGGCTAGACAACTGGGTCAGAGTATCTCCAAAACAGCAGGTCTTGTGGGGTGTTCCTGGTATGCAGTGGTTAGTACCTGTCAAAAGTGTTCTAAGGAAGGACAACTGGTAAATTGGCCAGGGTCATGGGGACCCAAGGCTCACTGATGTATGTGGGGAGTGAAGACTAGCCCATCTGGTCCCATCCGACAGAAGAGCTACTGTAGCACAACTTGGTTAAAAGTTCATGCTGGCTATGATAGAAAGGTGTCAGAATACACAGTGCATCACAGCTTACTGTGTATGTGGCTGCGTAGCTGCAGATCGGTCAGAGTGCCCATGCTGACCCCTGTCCATACCCAAAAGCGTCTACAGTGAGCACATGAGCATCAGAACTGGACCATGGAGCAATGGAAGAATTTCTCAATGACAAAGAGTTCAAGGTGTTGATTGGCCTCCAAATTCCAAAGATGTCACTTTGATCGAGCATCTATGGGAAGTAGAAGTATGACAAACAAGTCTGATCCATGGAGACCCCACCTCACAACGTATGGGACTTAAAGGATCAGCTACTAGAGTCTTGGTGCCAGATACCACAGCATGTGTTTAGAGGTCTTGTGGAGTATATGCCTCCATGGGTCAGAGCTGTTTTGGCAGCACAGGGGGAACCTACACAATATTAGGCAGGTGGTTTTAATGTTATGGCTGATCGGTGTACAATGTTATACCAGAGGTTATGTTTCATGTTGTTTGTTTTCAGAAGTCCTGGCTTCAGGTAGTTTGCATCTAGGGTCCCTGATACCCTGATACTTTTAGCTATGCTCATCATAGCTGGTTCAATCTTAATGTTTTGAGAATTCTCTTTTAAATACTGAAAAATCTGTAATAAAATCTAAGCAAGGACATCGGTACTCTTAGTTTTAAAGTCACTTTTATTTTGTATTGAAATAGTAACAAGTCCAGGAAGAGCAGGAGAGAGCATGTGAATGTGTGCTACAAGGAGCAAACGACTAGCAGACTGGTTATTGTACAACCCCAATTCCATAGAAATTGGGACAGTTTGGAAAATGCAAAAAACAAACAAAAAGAGTTATTTTAAAATTCAATTCGCCCTGTATTACACATTATTAACACATTATTTGATGTTTTACTTTGTGAATTTAATTTATTTTTGAAAATATACACTGATTTCAAATCTGATGACTGCAACACACTCCAAAAATGTTGGGACAGTCGATTGTTTACCATCACCTTTTCTTTTAATAACACTTATTATGCGTTTGGGAACTGAAGACGCCAGTTGTTTAAGTTTCACAAACGGAATTGGGGAAAATTCCTCCATTATGCATTGCTTCAGCTGCGCAACTGTACGGGGCTTCGTTGCCTTATTTTGTGCTTCATTATTCACCACTATCAATCGTAGACAGGTCAGGACTTCAGGCAGGCCATGCTAGCACCCGCACTCTCTGCTTAGGCAACCATGCGCTTGTAATCCGGGCAGAATGTGGTTTGGTGTTGTCCTGCTCTGGATTGCAGCATATGTTCCTCCAAAATGTGTACATATCTTTCTGCATTAATGGTGCCTTCACAGATGTGCGAGCTACCTATGCCATGGGCACTGATACACCCCCATACCATGACAGACGCTGGTTTTTGGACCTGACGCTGATAACAGCTTGGATGTTCCTTTCCTTCTTTGGCGTGGAGAACATGACAGCTGTTTTTTCCAAAAACTTTCAAATGTTGACTCATCAGACCACAAAAGATTTGACCGGATTCCTTGAATCTTTTAATTATATTGTGCACTGTAGAAGGTGAAGTGGCTAAAATCCTACCGATTTGTCTTTTGGTGAATGTTGTTCTCAAAGTGTTAGATTATTCGCTGACGCATCTGTTGGCTGATTGGCGAGCCTCGATCCATCCTTGCTCTTGATGGACTAGGCCTGTTTTGGAGGCTCCTTATATACTATGATTAGACGATTGCCTCACATCACCTTATTTCAACTCGTCACATCGTCCTAAATTGCCCGTGTCCCAACTTTTTTGGAATGCGCTGCATGCATCAATTTCAAAATAAATGTTTATCTTCAAAAAAAAAACTCTGCAGTTGATTAGATAAAACATCAAATACCTTTTTGTTTAAATACATGTCAAAGTACATTTACAAATCACTCCTCTTTGTTTTTATTAGCATTGTCCATACTGTCCCAACTTTTTCGGAATTGGGGTAATAATAATGGCTCAAATAACGACTCATCTGTATTCCTTCTTACAAGCTTCGTATTAAAATGTAGGAAAGCCCTGGTGTGATATAGACTCTCAGTAGAATCATGTAAAAAAAAAAAATTTCACAATGTCAAGAAATATACAATGCCCTGCGATGGACTATTCTTGTGTATTACTGCCTCACAAACAGTGGTCCACCATGATTCTGACCAGCAGTGAGTGGTTGCTGAAGGTGATTGAGTGAAAGAATGCATAAAGCGACAACTATCACACAACTACTGTAACAACAGCATTAAAAAGACATGGAAACTGATTCAATCGACGTCATAGAAATTATAGCTATGGAGGGGAGCCAATTATAATTCTGATGGTTTTGTGAATGAATCTTTATTGCAAGATATTTTTATTTAACAATACAAATAGCTCAACATATTCATCATCATTAGCACAGTAGAAGAGGCTTGCATGAAATTAACACAACTATCACACAACAATTGTAGCAACAATGTGAAAAGGCAAATTAAAAATAAAAGTATTAGAAAAGTAAATCAATAACAATTATTAATAAGTCTGATGGTCTTGTGAATGAATGTTACCTTATTGCAAGGTATCTGATATCTGTTTTTCTTTAACAGTATACATAATGATATCAAAATTTGACTAATTTGATGCTCATTTTCCCTTAGAATCCTATCCTGGTGTGCTGACCTTGAACGTGGGGTCAGAGGTCATCCTGGGATGCAGGGGCGATGTCACTGTGGATAGCGTCCCATTAGTAATGAGTACGAAACGCAAAGAGAGACTCAGGAGAAGAGGAGATGTAACTAGCCATTGGAAATCTCAAAAAGCCAGAGAGAGTCCTGGTACTACTGGAATACACAATCTACAAACTGAGAACTTTGCCACCAATGGAAAACACAAACTTCAAACTGCAACTGGAGTATATGCTAAAGTTAGTGAATCTGTAACCACTGCTAACATGGCTATGAGCTCAGCAAAGGTGCAAATGGGAAGTGGGCAAGGTTTGCAGGCTGTTAATCAGTCCACTAAACCCAACAGTGTGGGCAGAGTTACAGAAGAAGGAGGGGCTTTTAGCATAACCCTGGAAATGGGTTTGAGCACTGAGAGGAGTACCAGCACAGAATATGAAGAGGATGAGGACTATGACGAGAAGGTGGAGGGATTGAGAGTGACCAGGTCCATTAAGAGGCAGGCACGGTGGACCCGGAATGGTCAGCTCATGCGAGAGCGTGTGGAAATTGGTGGGGCTTTGAGACTTCCTGCGCTTCGGTTGACTGACTCAGGGAACTACAGCTGCTATAGGAGAGGCAAACTAGTTTCATCGGTTAAAATCAGTGTTGGCAGTAAGGAAACATAAGTATACACACTGACATATTGATGAGAAATGATGCATACAGTGAGGGGGAAAAAAGTATTTGATCCCCTTCTGATTTTGTACGTTTGCCCACTGACAAAGAAATGATCAGTCTATAATTTTAACGGTAGATTTATTTGAACAGTGAGAGACAGAATAACAACAAAAAAATCCAGAAAAACGCATGTCAAAAATTTTATAAATTGATTTGCATTTTAATGAGGGAAATAAGTATTTGACCCCTCTGCAAAACATGACTTAGTACTTGGTTTAAAAACCCTTGTTGGCAATCACAGAGGTCAGACGTTTCTTGTAGTTGGCCACCAGGTTTGCACACATCTCAGGAGGGATTTTGTCCCTCTCCTCTTTGCAGATCTTCTCCAAATCATTAAGGTTTCGAGGCTGACGTTTGGCGACTCGAACCTTCAGCTCTCTCCACAGATTTTCTATGGGATTTAGGTCTGGAGACTGCCTAGGTCACTCCAGGACCTTAATGTGCTTCTTCTTGAGCCACTCCTTTGTTGACTTGGCCGTGTGTTTTGGGTCATTGTCATGCTGGAATATCCATCCACGACCCATTTTCAATGCCCTGTCTGAGGGAAGGAGGTTTTCATCCAAGATTTGACGGTACATGGCCCCGTCCATCGTCCCTTTGATGCGGTGAAGTTGTCCTGTCCCCTTAGCAGAAAAAAAACCCCAAAGCATAATGTTTCCACCTCCATGTTTGACGGTGAGGATGGTGTTCCAGGGGTCATAGGCAGCATTCCTCCTCCTCCAAACATGGCGAGTTGAGTTGATGCCAAAGAGCTCCATTTTGGTCTCATCTGACCTCAACACTTTCACCCAGTTGTCCTCTGAATCATTCAGATGTTCATTGGCGAACTTCAGACGGGCATGTATATGTGCTTTCTTGAGCAGCGGACCTTGCGCGCGCTGCAGGATTTCAGTCCTTCACGGTGTAGTGTGTTACCAATTGTTTTCTTGGTGACTATGGTCCCAGCTGCCTTGAGATCATTGACAAGATCCTCCCGTGTAGTTCTGGGCTGATTCCTCACTGTTCTCATGATCACTGCAACTCCACGAGGTGAGATCTTGCATGGAGCCCCAGGCCAAGGGAGATTGACAGTTCTTTTGTGCTTCTTCCATTTGCGAATAATCGCACCAACTGTTGTCCCCTTCTCACCAAGCTGCTTGGCAATGGTCTTGTAGCCCATTCCAGACTTGTGTAGGTCTACAGTCTTGTCCCTGACATCCTTGGAGAGCGCTTTGGTCTTGGCCATGGTGGAGAGTTTGGAATCTGATTGATTGATTGCTTCTGTGGACAGGTGTCTTTTATACAGGTAACAAACTGAGATTAGGAGCACTCCCTTTAAGAGTGTGCTCCTAATCTCAGCTCGTTACCTGTATAAAAGACACCTGGGAGCCAGAAATCTTTCTGATTGAGAGGGGGTCAAATACTTTTTTCCTCATTAAAATGCAAATTAATTTATAAAATTTTTGACATGCGTTTTTCTGGATTTTTTTGTTGTTATTCTGTCTCTCACTGTTCAAATACAACTACCATTAAAATTATAGACTGATCATTTCTTTGTCAGTGGGCAAACGTACAAAATCAGCGGGGGATCAAATACTTTTTTCCCTCACTGTAAATCCTCTGGTGTCATTCTGGTGACTAATACACCACCCAAACACTCTTATATCTCTCATAGTCCCTCCAGAGAGACCTACCCTGTCATGCTACAAGAAATCCCACATCAGCAAAATCCGGTGTGAGTGGATATCTAGACAGCCCATCATCCCACAGCCTCAGTGTTACATGTTCCTCAGGAAAGGGTGAGTGAGTGAGTGAGTGAGTGAGTGAGTGAGTGAGTGAGTGAGTGAGTGAGTGAGTGAGTGAGTGAGTGAGTGAGTGAGTGAGTGAGTGAGTGAGTGAGTGAGTGAGTGAGTGAGTGAGTGAGTGAGTGAGTGAGTGAGTGAGTGAGTGAGTGAGTGACACAGACGGTGTCATTCTAAGTAGATGATTAGGGGTGTCAGAGCTGATGTATACTTCTGCAAGTGCATCTCTGTGTGCAAGTCAGGACATTGTGTGCAGACGTTTGCACAGGGTGAAGTTTTCACACAAAAAATGAAACCTTGCATTAATATCCTAAATAGAAACCAATTGAATTCTCACTGAAACTATTTCTAGTGTTTCAATTCCTCTGTATTCAGTAGTATGAGTGGCTCATGTACTGAAACAATTCAATTTAACTAATGTTTAAATCCACAATTATATCAGTCACCGAATGCTTTAGTTTGCATTTTTAATTTTTTATTTAATTTTTTTTTTTATTTAAATTGGGCTGCTGTGGTTCACATTACCTGAATTTTTTGTTTGTTTGTTTGTTTTGTTTTGCTTTTTACACATTTTTTGCAATCACATGAAATTTTCACCAGACATCAGTATTAATTCAAGAAATCCACACATATAAAGAATTCACAATATTAAAGTCTATAAATGAAGTTATGTGTAATAAAGGGGAATGGTACAAGAAAAAGTATTCAACACACTAACTGAAATGTATTTAATACTTAGTGGAGAAGCCTTTGTTTGTTTGTATGAAGAAATTAATGGGCCGCAGTATTCAGGTGTGATTTCGGCTCATTCTTCTAAACATATTGTCTTTAAATCTTGTTCAATTGGATTCGAGTCAGGTGATTAACTGGGCCATTCTAACACCTTGATTTTTTTCTCTGAAACCAATTGAGAGTTTCCTTTCTTGCATGCTTTGGATCATTGTCCTTCTGGAAGATCCAACCACATCTCATGATCATCATCCTGGTGGATATCAGCAGATTCTTCTCAAGAATCTACCGGTAAAGGGCTCCATTCATCATTCCTTCAATTATATGAAGTCTGCCATGTGATGAAAAACAGTCCCACACCATGATGCTTCCCCCTCCAAACGTCACTGTTGGTATAGTGTTTTTAGGGTGATGTGCAGTGACGTTTCTTCTCCAAACATGGTGTGTAGTATGACAACCAAAAATTTCAATTTTGCTCTCGTCTGACCAGACTACACTCTCCCTGTGTTTCATAGGCTTGTCCAAATGAGTTGTAGCAAACTTTAAACAAGCTTCAACATGCCTTTTCTTTAGTAATGGAGTCTTGCGGGTGAGCGTGAGCAGTGGAGTGCATTGCCTATTGTTTTCTCTGTGACGATGGCACCTGCTGCCTCCAAGTGTTTCTGGAGCTCTTTCTGAGTGGTCCTTGGCTCTTGGGCTACACTTCTGACTATTCTTCTGACTCCCTGGTCAGAAATCTTGTGAGGAGCTCCTGTTCGTGGCCGGTTGATGACTGAGTGATGTTGCTTCCACTTGTGGATAATGACCCCAATGGTGTTTACTGGAGGATTCAGAAGTTTTGAAATACGTCTGTATCCGATTCCATCAATATTTTTCGCAATAAGGTTGCAAAGGTCTTGGAGAAAGTGCTCTTTGCTTTTACTTATCATGAGATGTTTCTTGTGTGACACCTTGGTAAAGAAAAGCCTTTTATAGACCATCAATTTATTAACCCAGCTGATATTAATTTGCACATATAGGAGGTATAATTACTTACAGATTTCAGCTGGTCCCTTCCTTTACCTTGCCTTGGAGAACTGCTTTTTCTTAGCGCGTTCAATACTTTTTTTTGCTGTCATTCCACTTTATTACACATAACTTCATATATAGACTTTAATATTGTGAAGTCTTTATATTTCTTGAGTTAATACTGATGTCTGGTGAAAATTTCTTGTGAATAGCCTCACAGGAAATATATTTACTGAAAAAAATATTGACGCATTCAATACTTATTTCCCCCACGGTTACTGAGCTTTGAAGATTTTTTGCATTATGTAAAGAAACCGGCGTTTAAAGGGGTAAAATTTTGAAATTGAATGAATGTTTGATAGTTATGATCAGAAATGATGCTGGTAAAAAAATTGAAGTCAGTGAAAGTGAAAAAAAATATTCATATATAATATTTCTATGACAGATTTTTGACATGGACATTTTTGTCCTTTATGGACCTGAGTGGTAGGTGTTTTTTTTTGTTGTTTTTTTTCATTTGACACTGCATAAAAAATATGAATGCATCAAAATTAATGTTGTAGTTAATCATTGACATAGCAAAGACTGTAACAATCAATATATACTATTGATTGTTATTATATTAATATATATATTATATTATTATATTTTAATATGTAATATTTTTATGACAGTTTTTGGACATGGACATTTTTGTCCTCTATGGACCTACAGTATCTCACAAAAGTGAGTACACCCCTCACATTTTTGTAAATATTTGATTATATCTTTTCATGTAACAACACTGAAGAAATGATACTTTGCTACAAGGTAAAGTAGTGAGTGTACAGCTTGTGTAACAGTGTAAATTTGCTGTCCCCTCAGAATAACTCAACACACAGCCATTAATGTCTAAACTGCTGGCAACACTCCCTCATCTTCTTATAGCCTAGGCCATCTTTATGTAGAGCAACAATTCTTTTTTTCAGATCCTCAGAGAGTTCTTTGCCATGAGGTGCCATGTTGAACTTCCAGTGACCAGTATGAGGGAGTGTGAGAGCGATGACAACAAATTTAACACACCTGCTCACCATTCACACCTGAGACCTTGTAACACTAACAAGTCACATGACACCGGAGAGGGAAAATGGCTAATTGGGCCCAATCTGGACATTTTCACTTAGGGGTGTACTCACTTTTGTTGCCAGCGGTTTAGACATTAATGGCTGTGTGTTGAGTTATTTTGAGGGGACAGCAAATTTACACTGTTACACAAGCTGTACACTCACTACTTTACATTGTAGCAAAGTGTCATTTCTTCAGTGTTGTCACATGAAAAGATATAATCAAATATTTAAAAAAATGTGAGGGGTGTACTCACTTTTGTGAGATACTGTATGTGCAACTTTTTTGAATTGACGCACAAGGGTTAATATTTTCACATTACTCCACATTACTTTTGGTACTGTCCAGTCGTACTTAAATCTTGGCATCAATGCACAACCGATTAATCTGTCTAGTTATGCTATGATGTCCCACTGCTCAGCTTCTGCATTTCTTTTAAATGATTTCTCTTCATAATCCAAAAGAAAAAGGAAAAGAAGATTTCAGGACTCAGTGGTCAGATACACACAAACAACTTCTTATAAACGTAGCATTAAACAGAACTGACAATATTATTGTTATCTTTGGTCATTCTTAAATTTCAGATAAAAAGGGACATTAGACTACAGTGCTGGATCTAATAATCATTGTCACTGCATTCGTATGTTGGAAATGTACTGTAACCCCACTAAAGCAGCTGCAACTATTCATTCTCTTTCTTTTAAGATTGGAGAAGATCTCCCATGTGAATTGTTCATACTCTGATGCATGCTCCTGCTGTCAGTGTGCGTTACCCAGTATGGAAAATGACAGAAATGTATATACAGTTCAACTATGTGTGACCAACACAGCAGGCAATTCCACAAGTTCTACATACAACTACATTCCTCAAAACATCAGTGAGTGTGTGTGTGTGTTGGGGAGAGGGGGTATTGTCATATTTGTAGTGTAGATCTGATTATAATGCTATTGTATGTTACTGGTTTAAACCTATCCCCTCTCTCTTTTTCTCTCTCTGTATCATAGTTAAGCCAGATCCTCCAGTTGAAGTTAAAGTGAAGCCAGTCAAGGGTGAGCCTCACATGTTGAATGTCTCTTGGTCGTCACCTACCACCTGGATGTGGGACTTGTTCTACACCCTTCGCTTCCAGCTTAGATATCGTCCTCTACATTCCAAACAGGTAGAATCAAGGTGTGTGTGTGTTTGTGTGTGTGTGCGTGTTCTCATATTCTACTTCTGTGTATATTTGTATATATACTCCAGCAAAAAAAGAAACGACCTCTCACATTCAACTGCTTTAATTTCCAGCAAATTTCTTAACATGTGTAAATATATGTATTATCATAAAAACATTCAACAACTGAGACATAAACTGAACGAGTTTCAGAGACATTTGATGAACAGAAATGGAATAATGAGTCTCTGAACAAAGGGTGGGTCGATAGCAAAAGTAACAGTCAGTATGTGGTGTGTTCACCAGCTGCTTTAAGTACTACAGAGCATCTCATCCTCATGGACTGCACCAGATTTGTCAGTTCTTGCTGTGAGATGTTACTCCACTCTTCCACCAAGGCATTCACAAGTTCTAGATCACGTTTGGGGGGGACACATGGTTACACGTAATTTTCCACTGCAAGGACAACCTGCTGTCCTTCCGTTCTCCCTGTAGCACCGTCTTAGGCATCTTACATTACAGACATCTGCAGTCCTCATGCCTTCCTGCAGCAGGTCTATGGCATGTTCACGCAGGTGAGCAGGAACACTAGGCATCTTTCTTCTGGTGTTTTTCAGAGTCAGTAGAAAGGTCTCTGTAGTGTCCTAAGTTATTGTAACTGTGACCTTAATTGCCTACCGCCTGTAAACTGTTTGTGTCTTAAGGACTGTTACACTGGTGCATGTGCAATAATTGTTTATGGTTCATTGAACAAGCAGGAAATACATCATTTGAACCCTTTCAGATTAAGATCTGTAAAGCTTATTTGGATTTTACAAAATTATCTTTAAAATACAATCTGAAAAAGGGTATACAGTATAAGAGAACCTTACATACAAATTGGGGTAAATATACAGTCACATAATCTTAAAGAACCAATATGTTTATTTGTGTGTGTGTGTGTGTGTGTGTGTGTGTGTGTGTGTGTGTGTGTGTGTGTGTGTGTGTGTGTGTGTGTAGTATCAGCAGGTGGTCTTGGAGAGTAGAGACTGGTTGATTTTGGATGCTCTGCCACACACTGACCACGAGATTCAGATCCGAGCAAAAGACGAGTATGAAGGGCACTGGAGCGACTGGACTAGTCCTGTGCATGCACACACATGGACATGTAATTACAGTGCATATACATACATGCAGTCAACTGCAGAATTATGACACAAGTTCAAAATGATTATGCACAACAATTCAATTATACATCCAAATCCCAAATCCATGCAGAAACTGTTGCAGAAACACAAAATCTCTGTTTTGCAGTGGCCATCTTTGTCTCTGAGTATATCATGAGACAAAGAGCCATAATATAAGCAAGGAAGGTGGGTGTGCCCTGACAAATGCAGCAGCATTCTAATGCCTCTAGACCTCGGAGGAGACAGGGCTACCTGTGTACATCTCAAAAAACACCTATGGTGCTAGAGAGTGGCTGTAGTGAGAAGTGCAGAACATGGAAAGCAAAACTCATAAAGCACCGGTTTTCTGGGGTGAGGGGAACATGGAAATAGGTGTCGTGCAGATCCATGAACATGAACCAGTGAATCCAGTGCTCTCAAAGGACATCAACATGAAATTTAAAGAAATTGATCGTAGAGGTTATTATTAATTACATAAACATGCATGTACAAAATAGTTCCCTTTCAAGAATAAAAAAAAGAATGAGCGAGAGAGAAAAGTATGAGTGAGAGAATTCAGGAAGTGTGTTACGCCTTGCTCCCATTTCATCACGGGGAACAGTGCACACTTTCTGTGTGAAGTGTCTAGGTGTGGAGGATGCGAAGGCAGCCCTCGAGAGGTTTGACCGTGCGCACTGTAATGCCTTACTTTAGGCAGCTCCGCTCGCGACTCGATTTCTTCTCGGAAGCCGAAGCGAATTGGGTTTCAGGTCCGGGGGATCTCTTATGGATCCGGAAGAGGAGCCGGAGACGAGCGCTGCTCTATCTCTTGCTCTGTCTTCCAGGTCCAGCTCTCCACTGGATTTTGGAGCTCGCGTCACGAGTCCTCCTTCCGCTAAGGAAAGCAAAAAAAAAACAAAAAAAAACCCCACCTACACACACAAAAATAATAGTAATTCCTCTCCAGAATGGTGTGCTAAAAACTGAGAGCAGCATATAAAGAGTTGCTTGAAGTGATTACTAAGGCTGGATGAGCTTTTTTCTCCCCAGTGAAAGTAAATCCCTCACACTGCTGAAAACTCCCCTTTTTTCCAGAAGTGCATGACAAAATATCAGGCTTCTCAGGGTAAACCATTCATAAGCCGTATTTATAACCCCACGATGTTAGATTATTCGGGGAATTATTGTGGGGAATGAACGGCATGGCTATTTAGCTATGCTGAAGTTGGAGGAGGTGCTTGCAAGCTACCTCTCTCCATTGACGGCAGGTAATTTAGGGGGGCAGGCTTTGCCATCCAAGCCACCGTGTAAGGCCACTGTGGCATTGGTGGGCAAGGCCTATGCCCTATGCAGTAGTAGTCTTGCTTGTGGGTCACTGCAGACAATGACAGTGTTGCAGGCATACCAAGCAGACCTGCCGAGGGAGCTCGACATATGGCGGCATTCAGCCAGTTGCTTCCCTGTTGTGTCGAGTTCACCGGGGCATCCCGTTGGTATGACGGAGTGGGTATTCTCGTTCCCACAGTGTTATGCTAAACGCAACGTGGAGTTCCCTTTGAAAGGGAACTTCTGGGCTACGCATGTAACCCTGTTTACTGAGAAAGGAACGAGACGTTGCGTAGCTTTGTCAAACCAGGGTAGGCCTCTGAATTGCCTCACCGCTTCAGATAATAGAGGCTGACAGCATGGTTCACAGGTGCCATATATATATCATGCAACACGCGTAATTGCCACGTCACCTGATCACGGCAGGCCTATAAATAGGCATGATTTTACATAAGTTTTAGATGCCGGTCGCGCGCACAAGAGTGCTCCCCAAAGTGTTACATGCATAACCCAGACGATTTGTGTGTCAACCACCTTTATATATTCATAAAACTAAACTCTTAAATAAGCAATATATTTAAATTTATACTGTACAGTATACTTTACAGTCCAAGCAGTCCAGTTCAGTTAATACTTGTCTCTGAAAGTTAGCAGTGTTTGCTATCTCTCACCAGATATTAGTGTATTGCATTCCCAGAGTGCACATGATTTCTGGTGGCTAGGAGTCCCTTGGCAGTGAGCCAAACAGATGAAAATAATCCTTACATGCAGTGACGTTATGCAAGCAGGACATTTCTCAATCACTTCTCATGGGAGCTCAGTACTCAAAGCTGTGATATGCATGTTGAAATACATAATAAGGGAAAAAACAAAAGAGCCTCTATGTTAAAACAAACAGATACAACTAATTATGCTAACATGTCAGAAAATCCACTGCAAAATGAACCTTTACCCTGGTATTGCACATATAGTATAGTAGCTTTATAGTATTGTTAATTTACTGTATATACACTCTCCATTTACTTTATTAGGAATATCTGTACACATGCGCATTCATGCAATTGTCCAATCAGTCAGTCATGTTGTAGCATTTACCATGGCATGGCTGTTGGTGTCAGATGGGCTAGTTTGAGTATATAAGAAACTGCTGATCTTTTCAGAGGAGATTGGATAAACTGGTTCAAGCTGACAAGAAGGCAATAGTAATTCAAATAACCACTCTTTACAAACATAGTGAGCAGAAAAGCATATCAGAATGCACAACACATTGAACCTTGAGGCAGTTGGGTTACAACAGCAGAAGACCTCACCGGGTTCCACTCTTGTCAGCCAAGAAAAGGAATCTGAGGGTACAGTGGGCACATACTCATTAAAACTAAACAGTTTTAGAAAGATTAGCAAAAGACCAAGTGACATTGTTTTCCCAAACTTCAACTGTCCAGTTTAGGTTAACCTGTGCCCACAAAAAAAGTTAATTTCCTCATGAGATCAGTGAAATGTACCCACAAAATTATTTCGTATGTTAATCAAAATGGGGACATAAGATAAAAATGGACAGACAAAAGAAGCCACAATATAACATAATTGTGTATGTTTGTCTTTATAGCTCCTGAAATCACTGTTGCCCCTGACGTTAATACCAGTCTGGTAAGTTCTGCCTCTCCAAATACACTCACATACAGACACATATACACACACAGTAGGGAGGAATTAAAATATTGCTTAAGGGTCATAGTTAGGTAGTTACATAGGTTTGGGGCATTAAGGCTAATAGGACAAAATACAACTTTATAGTACTGTCAATTTACTGTCCAGTGATAATGCACGGTAGTCATATCAAGTCAAGTCAAATCAATGGCTTTATTGTTATTTCAACCATATACAGCTGGTACAGTACACAGTGAAACGAAACAACGTTCCTCCAGGACCACGGTGCTACATAAAACACGACACTAACCACATGAGACGACACCGAACCAAATAAGACCTACACATTCTATATAAAGTGCACGTGCAAACACCAGAAGACAGTACAGTAAATATTAAAACAGGACAATGGGCACAGTAAATGACAGTGTAGCACCGACCAGTACACAGTTCTAGTGTGAAAGTGTCAGATATACTATAACAGGTAGTGTAAAAGAGTAAAGGTATAATAAAAACTGGTGTGAATATAAACATAACATATTATGACATAGTATTCAGCAGATTAGCTTGTACCATATATGGACATAGCAGTTATTGCAGTAGCAGCCAGATCTATCAAAGTCTGATCTTCACAATATGTTTGTGGAAGTGTATCATGGCATGAAAACTGAAGCTTTCTGAGGACCTCGGAAAAAGAGTTGTTGATGCTCATCAGGCTGGAAAAGATTACAAAACCATCTATTAAGAGTTTGGTCTCCACCAATCCACAGTCAGACAGATTGTGTACAAACAGAGGAAATTCAAGTCCATTGTTATCCTCCCCAGGAGTCGGGTCAACTAATAAAGATTACTCCAAGAGCAAATTGTGTAATATCATGGTTTGGGCCTGTTTTGCTGCATATGGGCCAGGACGGCTTGCCATCATTGATGAAACAATGAATTCTGAATTATACCAGCAAAGTCTAAAGGAAAATGGCAGGACATCTGCCTGTGAACTGTTCACAACTTTCAAACACCACTGTAGTGTAGAAGCACACACTGGATAGTGCGGAGGAGGTATTAATGTAGCAAGTACACAATCTGCACTCCTAATACATAATAGATATAATAGAACTAATATTGGCTCAGATCACATTTCTTCAGTCATTAAAGTGAAATAGTCCATGTTACTTTGTTTGAAAGTGAGAATACATTAAGGTTTAATTGTGTTGTCTATTTAAGGAGAAAAAGGTTCAGTATATTATCGTTAACTGTATTCTGCAATTTCTGTTCAATTCATTCTTGATTGCATATACGCCATGTCTCTTAAGAGCTGTCTTATCGGCCCACTGTATTAGGAGTCAGATTGGATATTTCCTGAAGGGTCTGGAAGGCCAGAAGTTGAAGTGGGTGAGTATGTGACAGAGATGGTGGATATTGTGTTTATTTGTTTGTGTCCATATTCACTCATGAGGCAAAATAAACCTAACTTGTGTGGTTTTCCTCTTAGAAATGTCATTTTCAAAAGAAACTAAATATTTAATCTAAAACACAAGTAGATCAAA